>NW_026907708.1:0-339538 GCF_028389875.1 Rhea pennata | reverse complement strand
GGAATCTGCCTGCGAGGGAAGCTGTGCAGCACATCCCTTGTTCCGCTCGCCACTTCCCTCACTCTTAGGCAAAGCCCATCTCAGCTTGCTTGTAGGTGTGCCTCCGTGCTCAGAAGCAGCCGCGAGGCAGGCAGGACAGTGCGGGATGTCTTCTGGGCACGCAGCATGCTGCTTCCCATGCCCGGAGCAAACCGAGAGCAGGTGCCTCGCTTGCCCTTCTATCTGCCGAGACTTGGAGCTGGCCAGCGCGCACCTTCCCGCTGTGTGTGCTGCTGTCCGCAAACAGCCTCCAAACAAAGCAGGGCGCTAAGGCAAGAGAAGTAAGCGCCCCCGGAGGGAATCTGCCTGCGAGGGATGCTGTGCAGCACATCCCTTGTTCCGCTCGCCACTTCCCTCATTCTTAGGCAAAGCCCATCTCAGCTGGCTTGTAGGTGTGCCTCCGTGCTCAGAAGCAGCCGCGAGGCAGGCAGGACAGTGCGGGATGTCTTCTGAGCACGCAGCATGCTGCTTCCCATGCCCGGAGCAAACCGAGAGCAGGTGCCTCGCTTGCCCTTCTATCTGCCGAGACTTGGAGCTGGCCAGCGCGCACCTTCCCGCTCTGTGTGTGCTGCTGTCCGCAAACAGCCTCCAAACAAAGCAGGGCGCTAAGGCAAGAGAAGTAAGCGCCCCCGGAGGGAATCTGCCTGCGAGGGAAGCTGTGCAGCACATCCTTTGTTCCGCTCGCCACTTCCCTCACTCTTAGGCAAAGCCCATCTCAGCTTGCTTGTAGGTGTGCCTCCGTGCTCAGAAGCAGCCGCGAGGCAGGCAGGACAGTGCGGGATGTCTTCTGGGCAAGCAGCATGCTGCTTCCCATGCCCGGAACAAACTGCGAGCAGGTACCTCGCTTGCCCTTCTATCTGCCGAGACTTGGAGCTGGCCAGCGCGCACCTTCCCGCTGTGTGTGCTGCTGTCCGCAAACAGCCTCCAAACAAAGCAGGGCGCTAAGGCAAGAGAAGTAAGCGCCCCCGGAGGGAATCTGCCTGCGAGGGAAGCTGTGCAGCACATCCCTTGTTCCGCTCGCCACTTCCCTCACTCTTAGGCAAAGCCCATCTCAGCTTGCTTGTAGGTGTGCCTCCGTGCTCAGAAGCAGCCGCGAGGCAGGCATGACAGTGCGGGATGTCTTCTGAGCACGCAGCATGCTGCTTGCCATCCCCGGAACAAACTGAGAGCAGGTGCCTCGCTTGCCCTTCTATCTGCCGAGACTTGGAGCTGGCCGGCGCGCACCTTCCCGCTGTGTGTGCTGCTGTCCGCAAACAGCCTCCAAACAAAGCGGGGCACTAAGGCAAGAGAAGTAAGCGCCCCCGGAGGGAATCTGCCTGCGAGGGATGCTGTGCAGCACATCCCTTGTTCCGCTCGCCACTTCCCTCACTCTTAGGCAAAGCCCATCTCAGCTTGCTTGTAGGTGTGCCTCCGTGCTCAGAAGCAGCCGCGAGGCAGGCAGGACAGTGCGGGATGTCTTCTGGGCACGCAGCATGCTGCTTCCCATGCCCGGAGCAAACCGAGAGCAGGTACCTCGCTTGCCCTTCTATCTGCCGAGACTTGGAGCTGGCCAGCGCGCACCTTCCCGCTGTGTGTGCTGCTGTCCGCAAACAGCCTCCAAACAAAGCAGGGCGCCAAGGCAAGAGAAGTAAGCGCCCCCGGAGGGAATCTGCCTGCGAGGGAAGCTGTGCAGCACATCCCTTGTTCCGCTCGCCACTTCCCTCACTCTTAGGCAAAGCCCATCTCAGCTTGCTTGTAGGTGTGCCTCCGTGCTCAGAAGCAGCCGCGAGGCAGGCAGGACAGTGCGGGATGTCTTCTGGGCACGCAGCATGCTGCTTCCCATGCCCGGAGCAAACCGAGAGCAGGTGCCTCGCTTGCCCTTCTATCTGCCGAGACTTGGAGCTGGCCAGCGCGCACCTTCCCGCTGTGTGTGCTGCTGTCCGCAAACAGCCTCCAAACAAAGCAGGGCGCTAAGGCAAGAGAAGTAAGCGCCCCCGGAGGGAATCTGCCTGCGAGGGATGCTGTGCAGCACATCCCTTGTTCCGCTCGCCACTTCCCTCACTCTTAGGCAAAGCCCATCTCAGCTTGCTTGTAGGTGTGCCTCCGTGCTCAGAAGCAGCCGCGAGGCAGGCAGGACAGTGCGGGATGTCTTCTGAGCACGCAGCATGCTGCTTCCCATGCCCGGAGCAAACCGAGAGCAGGTGCCTCGCTTGCCCTTCTATCTGCCGAGACTTGGAGCTGGCCAGCGCGCACCTTCCCGCTGTGTGTGCTGCTGTCCGCAAACAGCCTCCAAACAAAGCAGGGCGCTAAGGCAAGAGAAGTAAGCGCCCCCGGAGGGAATCTGCCTGCGAGGGATGCTGTGCAGCACATCCCTTGTTCCGCTCGCCACTTCCCTCACTCTTAGGCAAAGCCCATCTCAGCTTGCTTGTAGGTGTGCCTCCGTGCTCAGAAGCAGCCGCGAGGCAGGCAGGACAGTGCGGGATGTCTTCTGAGCACGCAGCATGCTGCTTCCCATGCCCGGAGCAAACCGAGAGCAGGTGCCTCGCTTGCCCTTCTATCTGCCGAGACTTGGAGCTGGCCGGCGCGCACCTTCCCGCTGTGTGTGCTGCTGTCCGCAAACAGCCTCCAAACAAAGCGGGGCACTAAGGCAAGAGAAGTAAGCGCCCCCGGAGGGAATCTGCCTGCGAGGGATGCTGTGCAGCACATCCCTTGTTCCGCTCGCCACTTCCCTCACTCTTAGGCAAAGCCCATCTCAGCTTGCTTGTAGGTGTGCCTCCGTGCTCAGAAGCAGCCGCGAGGCAGGCAGGTCAGTGCGGGATGTCTTCTGGGCAAGCAGCATGCTGCTTCCCATGCCCGGAGCAAACCGAGAGCAGGTGCCTCGCTTGCCCTTCTATCTGCCGAGACTTGGAGCTGGCCAGCGCGCACCTTCCCGCTGTGTGTGCTGCTGTCCGCAAACAGCCTCCAAACAAAGCAGGGCACTAAGGCAAGAGAAGTAAGCGCCCCCGGAGGGAATCTGCCTGCGAGGGAAGCTGTGCAGCACATCCCTTGTTCCGCTCGCCACTTCCCTCACTCTTAGGCAAAGCCCATCTCAGCTTGCTTGTAGGTGTGCCTCCGTGCTCAGAAGCAGCCGCGAGGCAGGCAGGTCAGTGCGGGATGTCTTCTGGGCAAGCAGCATGCTGCTTCCCATGCCCGGAGCAAACCGAGAGCAGGTGCCTCGCTTGCCCTTCTATCTGCCGAGACTTGGAGCTGGCCAGCGCGCACCTTCCCGCTGTGTGTGCTGCTGTCCGCAAACAGCCTCCAAACAAAGCAGGGCACTAAGGCAAGAGAAGTAAGCGCCCCCGGAGGGAATCTGCCTGCGAGGGAAGCTGTGCAGCACATCCCTTGTTCCGCTCGCCACTTCCCTCACTCTTAGGCAAAGCCCATCTCAGCTTGCTTGTAGGTGTGCCTCCGTGCTCAGAAGCAGCCGCGAGGCAGGCAGGTCAGTGCGGGATGTCTTCTGGGCAAGCAGCATGCTGCTTCCCATGCCCGGAGCAAACCGAGAGCAGGTGCCTCGCTTGCCCTTCTATCTGCCGAGACTTGGAGCTGGCCAGCGCGCACCTTCCCGCTGTGTGTGCTGCTGTCCGCAAACAGCCTCCAAACAAAGCAGGGCACTAAGGCAAGAGAAGTAAGCGCCCCCGGAGGGAATCTGCCTGCGAGGGAAGCTGTGCAGCACATCCCTTGTTCCGCTCGCCACTTCCCTCACTCTTAGGCAAAGCCCATCTCAGCTTGCTTGTAGGTGTGCCTCCGTGCTCAGAAGCAGCCGCGAGGCAGGCAGGACAGTGCGGGATGTCTTCTGGGCACGCAGCATGCTGCTTCCCATGCCCGGAGCAAACCGAGAGCAGGTACCTCGCTTGCCCTTCTATCTGCCGAGACTTGGAGCTGGCCAGCGCGCACCTTCCCGCTGTGTGTGCTGCTGTCCGCAAACAGCCTCCAAACAAAGCAGGGCGCCAAGGCAAGAGAAGTAAGCGCCCCCGGAGGGAATCTGCCTGCGAGGGAAGCTGTGCAGCACATCCCTTGTTCCGCTCGCCACTTCCCTCACTCTTAGGCAAAGCCCATCTCAGCTTGCTTGTAGGTGTGCCTCCGTGCTCCGAAGCAGCCGCGAGGCAGGCAGGACAGTGCGGGATGTCTTCTGGGCAAGCAGCATGCTGCTTCCCATGCCCGGAGCAAACCGAGAGCAGGTACCTCGCTTGCCCTTCTATCTGCCGAGACTTGGAGCTGGCCAGCGCGCACCTTCCCGCTGTGTGTGCTGCTGTCCGCAAACAGCCTCCAAACAAAGCGGGGCACTAAGGCAAGAGAAGTAAGCGCCCCCGGAGGGAATCTGCCTGCGAGGGAAGCTGTGCAGCACATCCCTTGTTCCGCTCGCCACTTCCCTCACTCTTAGGCAAAGCCCATCTCAGCTTGCTTGTAGGTGTGCCTCCGTGCTCAGAAGCAGCCGCGAGGCAGGCAGGACAGTGCGGGATGTCTTCTGGGCAAGCAGCATGCTGCTTCCCATGCCCGGAGCAAACCGAGAGCAGGTACCTCGCTTGCCCTTCTATCTGCCGAGACTTGGAGCTGGCCAGCGCGCACCTTCCCGCTGTGTGTGCTGCTGTCCGCAAACAGCCTCCAAACAAAGCAGGGCGCTAAGGCAAGAGAAGTAAGCGCCCCCGGAGGGAATCTGCCTGCGAGGGAAGCTGTGCAGCACATCCTTTGTTCCGCTCGCCACTTCCCTCACTCTTAGGCAAAGCCCATCTCAGCTTGCTTGTAGGTGTGCCTCCGTGCTCAGAAGCAGCCGCGAGGCAGGCAGGACAGTGCGGGATGTCTTCTGGGCACGCAGCATGCTGCTTCCCATGCCCGGAGCAAACCGAGAGCAGGTACCCTCGCTTGCCCTTCTATCTGCCGAGACTTGGAGCTGGCCAGCGCGCACCTTCCCGCTGTGTGTGCTGCTGTCCGCAAACAGCCTCCAAACAAAGCAGGGCGCCAAGGCAAGAGAAGTAAGCGCCCCCGGAGGGAATCTGCCTGCGAGGGAAGCTGTGCAGCACATCCCTTGTTCCGCTCGCCACTTCCCTCACTCTTAGGCAAAGCCCATCTCAGCTTGCTTGTAGGTGTGCCTCCGTGCTCCGAAGCAGCCGCGAGGCAGGCAGGACAGTGCGGGATGTCTTCTGGGCACGCAGCATGCTGCTTGCCATCCCCGGAACAAACTGAGAGCAGGTGCCTCGCTTGCCCTTCTATCTGCCGAGACTTGGAGCTGGCCAGCGCGCACCTTCCCGCTGTGTGTGCTGCTGTCCGCAAACAGCCTCCAAACAAAGCGGGGCGCTAAGGCAAGAGAAGTAAGCGCCCCCGGAGGGAATCTGCCTGCGAGGGAAGCTGTGCAGCACATCCCTTGTTCCGCTCGCCACTTCCCTCACTCTTAGGCAAAGCCCATCTCAGCTTGCTTGTAGGTGTGCCTCCGTGCTCAGAAGCAGCCGCGAGGCAGGCAGGACAGTGCGGGATGTCTTCTGGGCACGCAGCATGCTGCTTCCCATGCCCGGAGCAAACCGAGAGCAGGTACCTCGCTTGCCCTTCTATCTGCCGAGACTTGGAGCTGGCCAGCGCGCACCTTCCCGCTGTGTGTGCTGCTGTCCGCAAACAGCCTCCAAACAAAGCAGGGCGCTAAGGCAAGAGAACTAAGCGCCCCCGGAGGGAATCTGCCTGCGAGGGAAGCTGTGCAGCACATCCCTTGTTCCGCTCGCCACTTCCCTCACTCTTAGGCAAAGCCCATCTCAGCTTGCTTGTAGTTGTGCCTCCGTGCTCAGAAGCAGCCGCGAGGCAGGCAGGACAGTGCGGGATGTCTTCTGGGCACGCAGCATGCTGCTTCCCATGCCCGGAGCAAACCGAGAGCAGGTGCCTCGCTTGCCCTTCTATCTGCCGAGACTTGGAGCTGGCCAGCGCGCACCTTCCCGCTGTGTGTGCTGCTGTCCGCAAACAGCCTCCAAACAAAGCAGGGCGCTAAGGCAAGAGAAGTAAGCGCCCCCGGAGGGAATCTGCCTGCGAGGGATGCTGTGCAGCACATCCCTTGTTCCGCTCGCCACTTCCCTCACTCTTAGGCAAAGCCCATCTCAGCTTGCTTGTAGGTGTGCCTCCGTGCTCAGAAGCAGCCGCGAGGCAGGCAGGACAGTGCGGGATGTCTTCTGAGCACGCAGCATGCTGCTTCCCATGCCCGGAGCAAACCGAGAGCAGGTGCCTCGCTTGCCCTTCTATCTGCCGAGACTTGGAGCTGGCCAGCGCGCACCTTCCCGCTCTGTGTGTGCTGCTGTCCGCAAACAGCCTCCAAACAAAGCAGGGCGCTAAGGCAAGAGAACTAAGCGCCCCCGGAGGGAATCTGCCTGCGAGGGAAGCTGTGCAGCACATCCCTTGTTCCGCTCGCCACTTCCCTCACTCTTAGGCAAAGCCCATCTCAGCTTGCTTGTAGGTGTGCCTCCGTGCTCAGAAGCAGCCGCGAGGCAGGCAGGACAGTGCGGGATGTCTTCTGAGCACGCAGCATGCTGCTTGCCATCCCCGGAACAAACTGAGAGCAGGTGCCTCGCTTGCCCTTCTATCTGCCGAGACTTGGAGCTGGCCAGCGCGCACGTTCCCGCTGTGTGTGCTGCTGTCCGCAAACAGCCTCCAAACAAAGCGGGGCGCTAAGGCAAGAGAAGTAAGCGCCCCCGGAGGGAATCTGCCTGCGAGGGAAGCTGTGCAGCACATCCCTTGTTCCGCTCGCCACTTCCCTCACTCTTAGGCAAAGCCCATCTCAGCTTGCTTGTAGGTGTGCCTCCGTGCTCAGAAGCAGCCGCGAGGCAGGCAGGACAGTGCGGGATGTCTTCTGGGCAAGCAGCATGCTGCTTCCCATGCCCGGAACAAACTGCGAGCAGGTACCTCGCTTGCCCTTCTATCTGCCGAGACTTGGAGCTGGCCAGCGCGCACCTTCCCGCTGTGTGTGCTGCTGTCCGCAAACAGCCTCCAAACAAAGCAGGGCGCTAAGGCAAGAGAAGTAAGCGCCCCCGGAGGGAATCTGCCTGCGAGGGAAGCTGTGCAGCACATCCCTTGTTCCGCTCGCCACTTCCCTCACTCTTAGGCAAAGCCCATCTCAGCTTGCTTGTAGGTGTGCCTCCGTGCTCAGAAGCAGCCGCGAGGCAGGCATGACAGTGCGGGATGTCTTCTGAGCACGCAGCATGCTGCTTGCCATCCCCGGAACAAACTGAGAGCAGGTGCCTCGCTTGCCCTTCTATCTGCCGAGACTTGGAGCTGGCCGGCGCGCACCTTCCCGCTGTGTGTGCTGCTGTCCGCAAACAGCCTCCAAACAAAGCGGGGCACTAAGGCAAGAGAAGTAAGCGCCCCCGGAGGGAATCTGCCTGCGAGGGATGCTGTGCAGCACATCCCTTGTTCCGCTCGCCACTTCCCTCACTCTTAGGCAAAGCCCATCTCAGCTTGCTTGTAGGTGTGCCTCCGTGCTCAGAAGCAGCCGCGAGGCAGGCAGGTCAGTGCGGGATGTCTTCTGGGCAAGCAGCATGCTGCTTCCCATGCCCGGAGCAAACCGAGAGCAGGTGCCTCGCTTGCCCTTCTATCTGCCGAGACTTGGAGCTGGCCAGCGCGCACCTTCCCGCTGTGTGTGCTGCTGTCCGCAAACAGCCTCCAAACAAAGCAGGGCACTAAGGCAAGAGAAGTAAGCGCCCCCGGAGGGAATCTGCCTGCGAGGGAAGCTGTGCAGCACATCCCTTGTTCCGCTCGCCACTTCCCTCACTCTTAGGCAAAGCCCATCTCAGCTTGCTTGTAGGTGTGCCTCCGTGCTCAGAAGCAGCCGCGAGGCAGGCAGGACAGTGCGGGATGTCTTCTGGGCACGCAGCATGCTGCTTCCCATGCCCGGAGCAAACCGAGAGCAGGTACCTCGCTTGCCCTTCTATCTGCCGAGACTTGGAGCTGGCCAGCGCGCACCTTCCCGCTGTGTGTGCTGCTGTCCGCAAACAGCCTCCAAACAAAGCAGGGCGCCAAGGCAAGAGAAGTAAGCGCCCCCGGGGGGAATCTGCCTGCGAGGGAAGCTGTGCAGCACATCCCTTGTTCCGCTCGCCACTTCCCTCACTCTTAGGCAAAGCCCATCTCAGCTTGCTTGTAGGTGTGCCTCCGTGCTCCGAAGCAGCCGCGAGGCAGGCAGGACAGTGCGGGATGTCTTCTGGGCAAGCAGCATGCTGCTTCCCATGCCCGGAGCAAACAGAGAGCAGGTACCTCGCTTGCCCTTCTATCTGCCGAGACTTGGAGCTGGCCAGCGCGCACCTTCCCGCTGTGTGTGCTGCTGTCCGCAAACAGCCTCCAAACAAAGCAGGGCGCCAAGGCAAGAGAAGTAAGCGCCCCCGGAGGGAATCTGCCTGCGAGGGAAGCTGTGCAGCACATCCCTTGTTCCGCTCGCCACTTCCCTCACTCTTAGGCAAAGCCCATCTCAGCTTGCTTGTAGGTGTGCCTCCGTGCTCAGAAGCAGCCGCGAGGCAGGCAGGACAGTGCGGGATGTCTTCTGGGCACGCAGCATGCTGCTTGCCATCCCCGGAACAAACTGAGAGCAGGTGCCTCGCTTGCCCTTCTATCTGCCGAGACTTGGAGCTGGCCAGCGCGCACCTTCCCGCTGTGTGTGCTGCTGTCCGCAAACAGCCTCCAAACAAAGCGGGGCGCTAAGGCAAGAGAAGTAAGCGCCCCCGGAGGGAATCTGCCTGCGAGGGAAGCTGTGCAGCACATCCCTTGTTCCGCTCGCCACTTCCCTCACTCTTAGGCAAAGCCCATCTCAGCTTGCTTGTAGGTGTGCCTCCGTGCTCAGAAGCAGCCGCGAGGCAGGCAGGACAGTGCGGGATGTCTTCTGGGCACGCAGCATGCTGCTTCCCATGCCCGGAGCAAACCGAGAGCAGGTACCTCGCTTGCCCTTCTATCTGCCGAGACTTGGAGCTGGCCAGCGCGCACCTTCCCGCTGTGTGTGCTGCTGTCCGCAAACAGCCTCCAAACAAAGCAGGGCGCTAAGGCAAGAGAAGTAAGCGCCCCCGGAGGGAATCTGCCTGCGAGGGAAGCTGTGCAGCACATCCCTTGTTCCGCTCGCCACTTCCCTCACTCTTAGGCAAAGCCCATCTCAGCTTGCTTGTAGTTGTGCCTCCGTGCTCAGAAGCAGCCGCGAGGCAGGCAGGACAGTGCGGGATGTCTTCTGGGCACGCAGCATGCTGCTTCCCATGCCCGGAGCAAACCGAGAGCAGGTGCCTCGCTTGCCCTTCTATCTGCCGAGACTTGGAGCTGGCCAGCGCGCACCTTCCCGCTGTGTGTGCTGCTGTCCGCAAACAGCCTCCAAACAAAGCAGGGCGCTAAGGCAAGAGAAGTAAGCGCCCCCGGAGGGAATCTGCCTGCGAGGGATGCTGTGCAGCACATCCCTTGTTCCGCTCGCCACTTCCCTCACTCTTAGGCAAAGCCCATCTCAGCTTGCTTGTAGGTGTGCCTCCGTGCTCAGAAGCAGCCGCGAGGCAGGCAGGACAGTGCGGGATGTCTTCTGAGCACGCAGCATGCTGCTTCCCATGCCCGGAGCAAACCGAGAGCAGGTGCCTCGCTTGCCCTTCTATCTGCCGAGACTTGGAGCTGGCCAGCGCGCACCTTCCCGCTCTGTGTGTGCTGCTGTCCGCAAACAGCCTCCAAACAAAGCAGGGCGCTAAGGCAAGAGAACTAAGCGCCCCCGGAGGGAATCTGCCTGCGAGGGAAGCTGTGCAGCACATCCCTTGTTCCGCTCGCCACTTCCCTCACTCTTAGGCAAAGCCCATCTCAGCTTGCTTGTAGGTGTGCCTCCGTGCTCAGAAGCAGCCGCGAGGCAGGCAGGACAGTGCGGGATGTCTTCTGAGCACGCAGCATGCTGCTTGCCATGCCCGGAACAAACTGAGAGCAGGTGCCTCGCTTGCCCTTCTATCTGCCGAGACTTGGAGCTGGCCAGCGCGCACGTTCCCGCTGTGTGTGCTGCTGTCCGCAAACAGCCTCCAAACAAAGCGGGGCGCTAAGGCAAGAGAAGTAAGCGCCCCCGGAGGGAATCTGCCTGCGAGGGAAGCTGTGCAGCACATCCCTTGTTCCGCTCGCCACTTCCCTCACTCTTAGGCAAAGCCCATCTCAGCTTGCTTGTAGGTGTGCCTCCGTGCTCAGAAGCAGCCGCGAGGCAGGCAGGACAGTGCGGGATGTCTTCTGGGCAAGCAGCATGCTGCTTCCCATGCCCGGAACAAACTGCGAGCAGGTACCTCGCTTGCCCTTCTATCTGCCGAGACTTGGAGCTGGCCAGCGCGCACCTTCCCGCTGTGTGTGCTGCTGTCCGCAAACAGCCTCCAAACAAAGCAGGGCGCTAAGGCAAGAGAAGTAAGCGCCCCCGGAGGGAATCTGCCTGCGAGGGAAGCTGTGCAGCACATCCCTTGTTCCGCTCGCCACTTCCCTCACTCTTAGGCAAAGCCCATCTCAGCTTGCTTGTAGGTGTGCCTCCGTGCTCAGAAGCAGCCGCGAGGCAGGCATGACAGTGCGGGATGTCTTCTGAGCACGCAGCATGCTGCTTGCCATCCCCGGAACAAACTGAGAGCAGGTGCCTCGCTTGCCCTTCTATCTGCCGAGACTTGGAGCTGGCCGGCGCGCACCTTCCCGCTGTGTGTGCTGCTGTCCGCAAACAGCCTCCAAACAAAGCGGGGCACTAAGGCAAGAGAAGTAAGCGCCCCCGGAGGGAATCTGCCTGCGAGGGATGCTGTGCAGCACATCCCTTGTTCCGCTCGCCACTTCCCTCACTCTTAGGCAAAGCCCATCTCAGCTTGCTTGTAGGTGTGCCTCCGTGCTCAGAAGCAGCCGCGAGGCAGGCAGGTCAGTGCGGGATGTCTTCTGGGCAAGCAGCATGCTGCTTCCCATGCCCGGAGCAAACCGAGAGCAGGTGCCTCGCTTGCCCTTCTATCTGCCGAGACTTGGAGCTGGCCAGCGCGCACCTTCCCGCTGTGTGTGCTGCTGTCCGCAAACAGCCTCCAAACAAAGCAGGGCGCTAAGGCAAGAGAAGTAAGCGCCCCCGGAGGGAATCTGCCTGCGAGGGAAGCTGTGCAGCACATCCCTTGTTCCGCTCGCCACTTCCCTCACTCTTAGGCAAAGCCCATCTCAGCTTGCTTGTAGGTGTGCCTCCGTGCTCAGAAGCAGCCGCGAGGCAGGCAGGACAGTGCGGGATGTCTTCTGGGCACGCAGCATGCTGCTTCCCATGCCCGGAGCAAACCGAGAGCAGGTACCTCGCTTGCCCTTCTATCTGCCGAGACTTGGAGCTGGCCAGCGCGCACCTTCCCGCTGTGTGTGCTGCTGTCCGCAAACAGCCTCCAAACAAAGCAGGGCGCCAAGGCAAGAGAAGTAAGCGCCCCCGGAGGGAATCTGCCTGCGAGGGAAGCTGTGCAGCACATCCCTTGTTCCGCTCGCCACTTCCCTCACTCTTAGGCAAAGCCCATCTCAGCTTGCTTGTAGGTGTGCCTCCGTGCTCCGAAGCAGCCGCGAGGCAGGCAGGACAGTGCGGGATGTCTTCTGGGCAAGCAGCATGCTGCTTCCCATGCCCGGAGCAAACCGAGAGCAGGTACCTCGCTTGCCCTTCTATCTGCCGAGACTTGGAGCTGGCCAGCGCGCACCTTCCCGCTGTGTGTGCTGCTGTCCGCAAACAGCCTCCAAACAAAGCGGGGCACTAAGGCAAGAGAAGTAAGCGCCCCCGGAGGGAATCTGCCTGCGAGGGAAGCTGTGCAGCACATCCCTTGTTCCGCTCGCCACTTCCCTCACTCTTAGGCAAAGCCCATCTCAGCTTGCTTGTAGGTGTGCCTCCGTGCTCAGAAGCAGCCGCGAGGCAGGCAGGACAGTGCGGGATGTCTTCTGGGCAAGCAGCATGCTGCTTCCCATGCCCGGAGCAAACCGAGAGCAGGTACCTCGCTTGCCCTTCTATCTGCCGAGACTTGGAGCTGGCCAGCGCGCACCTTCCCGCTGTGTGTGCTGCTGTCCGCAAACAGCCTCCAAACAAAGCAGGGCGCTAAGGCAAGAGAAGTAAGCGCCCCCGGAGGGAATCTGCCTGCGAGGGAAGCTGTGCAGCACATCCTTTGTTCCGCTCGCCACTTCCCTCACTCTTAGGCAAAGCCCATCTCAGCTTGCTTGTAGGTGTGCCTCCGTGCTCAGAAGCAGCCGCGAGGCAGGCAGGACAGTGCGGGATGTCTTCTGGGCACGCAGCATGCTGCTTCCCATGCCCGGAGCAAACCGAGAGCAGGTACCTCGCTTGCCCTTCTATCTGCCGAGACTTGGAGCTGGCCAGCGCGCACCTTCCCGCTGTGTGTGCTGCTGTCCGCAAACAGCCTCCAAACAAAGCAGGGCGCCAAGGCAAGAGAAGTAAGCGCCCCCGGAGGGAATCTGCCTGCGAGGGAAGCTGTGCAGCACATCCCTTGTTCCGCTCGCCACTTCCCTCACTCTTAGGCAAAGCCCATCTCAGCTTGCTTGTAGGTGTGCCTCCGTGCTCCGAAGCAGCCGCGAGGCAGGCAGGACAGTGCGGGATGTCTTCTGGGCAAGCAGCATGCTGCTTCCCATGCCCGGAGCAAACCGAGAGCAGGTACCTCGCTTGCCCTTCTATCTGCCGAGACTTGGAGCTGGCCAGCGCGCACCTTCCCGCTGTGTGTGCTGCTGTCCGCAAACAGCCTCCAAACAAAGCGGGGCGCTAAGGCAAGAGAAGTAAGCGCCCCCGGAGGGAATCTGCCTGCGAGGGAAGCTGTGCAGCACATCCCTTGTTCCGCTCGCCACTTCCCTCACTCTTAGGCAAAGCCCATCTCAGCTTGCTTGTAGGTGTGCCTCCGTGCTCAGAAGCAGCCGCGAGGCAGGCAGGACAGTGCGGGATGTCTTCTGGGCAAGCAGCATGCTGCTTCCCATGCCCGGAGCAAACCGAGAGCAGGTACCTCGCTTGCCCTTCTATCTGCCGAGACTTGGAGCTGGCCAGCGCGCACCTTCCCGCTGTGTGTGCTGCTGTCCGCAAACAGCCTCCAAACAAAGCAGGGCGCTAAGGCAAGAGAAGTAAGCGCCCCCGGAGGGAATCTGCCTGCGAGGGATGCTGTGCAGCACATCCCTTGTTCCGCTCGCCACTTCCCTCACTCTTAGGCAAAGCCCATCTCAGCTTGCTTGTAGTTGTGCCTCCGTGCTCAGAAGCAGCCGCGAGGCAGGCAGGACAGTGCGGGATGTCTTCTGGGCACGCAGCATGCTGCTTCCCATGCCCGGAGCAAACCGAGAGCAGGTGCCTCGCTTGCCCTTCTATCTGCCGAGACTTGGAGCTGGCCAGCGCGCACCTTCCCGCTGTGTGTGCTGCTGTCCGCAAACAGCCTCCAAACAAAGCAGGGCGCTAAGGCAAGAGAAGTAAGCGCCCCCGGAGGGAATCTGCCTGCGAGGGATGCTGTGCAGCACATCCCTTGTTCCGCTCGCCACTTCCCTCACTCTTAGGCAAAGCCCATCTCAGCTTGCTTGTAGGTGTGCCTCCGTGCTCAGAAGCAGCCGCGAGGCAGGCAGGACAGTGCGGGATGTCTTCTGAGCACGCAGCATGCTGCTTCCCATGCCCGGAGCAAACCGAGAGCAGGTGCCTCGCTTGCCCTTCTATCTGCCGAGACTTGGAGCTGGCCAGCGCGCACCTTCCCGCTCTGTGTGTGCTGCTGTCCGCAAACAGCCTCCAAACAAAGCAGGGCGCTAAGGCAAGAGAACTAAGCGCCCCCGGAGGGAATCTGCCTGCGAGGGAAGCTGTGCAGCACATCCCTTGTTCCGCTCGCCACTTCCCTCACTCTTAGGCAAAGCCCATCTCAGCTTGCTTGTAGGTGTGCCTCCGTGCTCAGAAGCAGCCGCGAGGCAGGCAGGACAGTGCGGGATGTCTTCTGAGCACGCAGCATGCTGCTTGCCATCCCCGGAACAAACTGAGAGCAGGTGCCTCGCTTGCCCTTCTATCTGCCGAGACTTGGAGCTGGCCAGCGCGCACGTTCCCGCTGTGTGTGCTGCTGTCCGCAAACAGCCTCCAAACAAAGCGGGGCGCTAAGGCAAGAGAAGTAAGCGCCCCCGGAGGGAATCTGCCTGCGAGGGAAGCTGTGCAGCACATCCCTTGTTCCGCTCGCCACTTCCCTCACTCTTAGGCAAAGCCCATCTCAGCTTGCTTGTAGGTGTGCCTCCGTGCTCAGAAGCAGCCGCGAGGCAGGCAGGACAGTGCGGGATGTCTTCTGGGCAAGCAGCATGCTGCTTCCCATGCCCGGAACAAACTGCGAGCATGTACCTCGCTTGCCCTTCTATCTGCCGAGACTTGGAGCTGGCCAGCGCGCACCTTCCCGCTGTGTGTGCTGCTGTCCGCAAACAGCCTCCAAACAAAGCAGGGCGCTAAGGCAAGAGAAGTAAGCGCCCCCGGAGGGAATCTGCCTGCGAGGGAAGCTGTGCAGCACATCCCTTGTTCCGCTCGCCACTTCCCTCACTCTTAGGCAAAGCCCATCTCAGCTTGCTTGTAGGTGTGCCTCCGTGCTCAGAAGCAGCCGCGAGGCAGGCATGACAGTGCGGGATGTCTTCTGAGCACGCAGCATGCTGCTTGCCATCCCCGGAACAAACTGAGAGCAGGTGCCTCGCTTGCCCTTCTATCTGCCGAGACTTGGAGCTGGCCGGCGCGCACCTTCCCGCTGTGTGTGCTGCTGTCCGCAAACAGCCTCCAAACAAAGCGGGGCACTAAGGCAAGAGAAGTAAGCGCCCCCGGAGGGAATCTGCCTGCGAGGGATGCTGTGCAGCACATCCCTTGTTCCGCTCGCCACTTCCCTCACTCTTAGGCAAAGCCCATCTCAGCTTGCTTGTAGGTGTGCCTCCGTGCTCAGAAGCAGCCGCGAGGCAGGCAGGTCAGTGCGGGATGTCTTCTGGGCAAGCAGCATGCTGCTTCCCATGCCCGGAGCAAACCGAGAGCAGGTGCCTCGCTTGCCCTTCTATCTGCCGAGACTTGGAGCTGGCCAGCGCGCACCTTCCCGCTGTGTGTGCTGCTGTCCGCAAACAGCCTCCAAACAAAGCAGGGCACTAAGGCAAGAGAAGTAAGCGCCCCCGGAGGGAATCTGCCTGCGAGGGAAACTGTGCAGCACATCCCTTGTTCCGCTCGCCACTTCCCTCACTCTTAGGCAAAGCCCATCTCAGCTTGCTTGTAGGTGTGCCTCCGTGCTCAGAAGCAGCCGCGAGGCAGGCAGGACAGTGCGGGATGTCTTCTGGGCACGCAGCATGCTGCTTCCCATGCCCGGAGCAAACCGAGAGCAGGTACCTCGCTTGCCCTTCTATCTGCCGAGACTTGGAGCTGGCCAGCGCGCACCTTCCCGCTGTGTGTGCTGCTGTCCGCAAACAGCCTCCAAACAAAGCAGGGCGCCAAGGCAAGAGAAGTAAGCGCCCCCGGAGGGAATCTGCCTGCGAGGGAAGCTGTGCAGCACATCCCTTGTTCCGCTCGCCACTTCCCTCACTCTTAGGCAAAGCCCATCTCAGCTTGCTTGTAGGTGTGCCTCCGTGCTCCGAAGCAGCCGCGAGGCAGGCAGGACAGTGCGGGATGTCTTCTGGGCAAGCAGCATGCTGCTTCCCATGCCCGGAGCAAACCGAGAGCAGGTACCTCGCTTGCCCTTCTATCTGCCGAGACTTGGAGCTGGCCAGCGCGCACCTTCCCGCTGTGTGTGCTGCTGTCCGCAAACAGCCTCCAAACAAAGCGGGGCACTAAGGCAAGAGAAGTAAGCGCCCCCGGAGGGAATCTGCCTGCGAGGGAAGCTGTGCAGCACATCCCTTGTTCCGCTCGCCACTTCCCTCACTCTTAGGCAAAGCCCATCTCAGCTTGCTTGTAGGTGTGCCTCCGTGCTCAGAAGCAGCCGCGAGGCAGGCAGGACAGTGCGGGATGTCTTCTGGGCAAGCAGCATGCTGCTTCCCATGCCCGGAGCAAACCGAGAGCAGGTACCTCGCTTGCCCTTCTATCTGCCGAGACTTGGAGCTGGCCAGCGCGCACCTTCCCGCTGTGTGTGCTGCTGTCCGCAAACAGCCTCCAAACAAAGCAGGGCGCTAAGGCAAGAGAAGTAAGCGCCCCCGGAGGGAATCTGCCTGCGAGGGAAGCTGTGCAGCACATCCTTTGTTCCGCTCGCCACTTCCCTCACTCTTAGGCAAAGCCCATCTCAGCTTGCTTGTAGGTGTGCCTCCGTGCTCAGAAGCAGCCGCGAGGCAGGCAGGACAGTGCGGGATGTCTTCTGGGCACGCAGCATGCTGCTTCCCATGCCCGGAGCAAACCGAGAGCAGGTACCTCGCTTGCCCTTCTATCTGCCGAGACTTGGAGCTGGCCAGCGCGCACCTTCCCGCTGTGTGTGCTGCTGTCCGCAAACAGCCTCCAAACAAAGCAGGGCGCCAAGGCAAGAGAAGTAAGCGCCCCCGGAGGGAATCTGCCTGCGAGGGAAGCTGTGCAGCACATCCCTTGTTCCGCTCGCCACTTCCCTCACTCTTAGGCAAAGCCCATCTCAGCTTGCTTGTAGGTGTGCCTCCGTGCTCCGAAGCAGCCGCGAGGCAGGCAGGACAGTGCGGGATGTCTTCTGGGCAAGCAGCATGCTGCTTCCCATGCCCGGAGCAAACCGAGAGCAGGTACCTCGCTTGCCCTTCTATCTGCCGAGACTTGGAGCTGGCCAGCGCGCACCTTCCCGCTGTGTGTGCTGCTGTCCGCAAACAGCCTCCAAACAAAGCGGGGCACTAAGGCAAGAGAAGTAAGCGCCCCCGGAGGGAATCTGCCTGCGAGGGAAGCTGTGCAGCACATCCCTTGTTCCGCTCGCCACTTCCCTCACTCTTAGGCAAAGCCCATCTCAGCTTGCTTGTAGGTGTGCCTCCGTGCTCAGAAGCAGCCGCGAGGCAGGCAGGACAGTGCGGGATGTCTTCTGGGCAAGCAGCATGCTGCTTCCCATGCCCGGAGCAAACCGAGAGCAGGTACCTCGCTTGCCCTTCTATCTGCCGAGACTTGGAGCTGGCCAGCGCGCACCTTCCCGCTGTGTGTGCTGCTGTCCGCAAACAGCCTCCAAACAAAGCAGGGCGCTAAGGCAAGAGAAGTAAGCGCCCCCGGAGGGAATCTGCCTGCGAGGGAAGCTGTGCAGCACATCCTTTGTTCCGCTCGCCACTTCCCTCACTCTTAGGCAAAGCCCATCTCAGCTTGCTTGTAGGTGTGCCTCCGTGCTCAGAAGCAGCCGCGAGGCAGGCAGGACAGTGCGGGATGTCTTCTGGGCACGCAGCATGCTGCTTCCCATGCCCAGAGCAAACCGAGAGCAGGTGCCTCGCTTGCCCTTCTATCTGCCGAGACTTGGAGCTGGCCAGCGCGCACCTTCCCGCTGTGTGTGCTGCTGTCCGCAAACAGCCTCCAAACAAAGCAGGGCGCTAAGGCAAGAGAAGTAACCGCCCCTGGAGGGAATCTGCCTGCGAGGGAAGCTGTGCAGCACATCCCTTGTTCCGCTCGCCACTTCCCTCACTCTTAGGCAAAGCCCATCTCAGCTTGCTTGTAGGTGTGCCTCCGTGCTCAGAAGCAGCCGCGAGGCAGGCAGGACAGTGCGGGATGTCTTCTGGGCACGCAGCATGCTGCTTGCCATCCCCGGAACAAACTGAGAGCAGGTGCCTCGCTTGCCCTTCTATCTGCCGAGACTTGGAGCTGGCCAGCGCGCACCTTCCCGCTGTGTGTGCTGCTGTCCGCAAACAGCCTCCAAACAAAGCGGGGCGCTAAGGCAAGAGAAGTAAGCGCCCCCGGAGGGAATCTGCCTGCGAGGGAAGCTGTGCAGCACATCCCTTGTTCCGCTCGCCACTTCCCTCACTCTTAGGCAAAGCCCATCTCAGCTTGCTTGTAGGCGTGCCTCCGTGCTCAGAAGCAGCCGCGAGGCAGGCAGGACAGTGCGGGATGTCTTCTGGGCACGCAGCATGCTGCTTCCCATGCCCGGAGCAAACCGAGAGCAGGTACCTCGCTTGCCCTTCTATCTGCCGAGACTTGGAGCTGGCCAGCGCGCACCTTCCCGCTGTGTGTGCTGCTGTCCGCAAACAGCCTCCAAACAAAGCGGGGCACTAAGGCAAGAGAAGTAAGCGCCCCCGGAGGGAATCTGCCTGCGAGGGAAGCTGTGCAGCACATCCCTTGTTCCGCTCGCCACTTCCCTCACTCTTAGGCAAAGCCCATCTCAGCTTGCTTGTAGGTGTGCCTCCGTGCTCAGAAGCAGCCGCGAGGCAGGCAGGACAGTGCGGGATGTCTTCTGGGCAAGCAGCATGCTGCTTCCCATGCCCGGAGCAAACCGAGAGCAGGTACCTCGCTTGCCCTTCTATCTGCCGAGACTTGGAGCTGGCCAGCGCGCACCTTCCCGCTGTGTGTGCTGCTGTCCGCAAACAGCCTCCAAACAAAGCAGGGCGCTAAGGCAAGAGAAGTAAGCGCCCCCGGAGGGAATCTGCCTGCGAGGGAAGCTGTGCAGCACATCCTTTGTTCCGCTCGCCACTTCCCTCACTCTTAGGCAAAGCCCATCTCAGCTTGCTTGTAGGTGTGCCTCCGTGCTCAGAAGCAGCCGCGAGGCAGGCAGGACAGTGCGGGATGTCTTCTGGGCACGCAGCATGCTGCTTCCCATGCCCAGAGCAAACCGAGAGCAGGTGCCTCGCTTGCCCTTCTATCTGCCGAGACTTGGAGCTGGCCAGCGCGCACCTTCCCGCTGTGTGTGCTGCTGTCCGCAAACAGCCTCCAAACAAAGCAGGGCGCTAAGGCAAGAGAAGTAAGCGCCCCTGGAGGGAATCTGCCTGCGAGGGAAGCTGTGCAGCACATCCCTTGTTCCGCTCGCCACTTCCCTCACTCTTAGGCAAAGCCCATCTCAGCTTGCTTGTAGGTGTGCCTCCGTGCTCAGAAGCAGCCGCGAGGCAGGCAGGACAGTGCGGGATGTCTTCTGAGCACGCAGCATGCTGCTTGCCATCCCCGGAACAAACCGAGAGCAGGTGCCTCGCTTGCCCTTCTATCTGCCGAGACTTGGAGCTGGCCAGCGCGCACCTTCCCGCTGTGTGTGCTGCTGTCCGCAAACAGCCTCCAAACAATGCGGGGCGCTAAGGCAAGAGAAGTAAGCGCCCCCGGAGGGAATCTGCCTGCGAGGGAAGCTGTGCAGCACATCCCTTGTTCCGCTCGCCACTTCCCTCACTCTTAGGCAAAGCCCATCTCAGCTTGCTTGTAGGTGTGCCTCCGTGCTCAGAAGCAGCCGCGAGGCAGGCAGGACAGTGCGGGATGTCTTCTGGGCACGCAGCATGCTGCTTCCCATGCCCGGAGCAAACCGAGAGCAGGTACCTCGCTTGCCCTTCTATCTGCCGAGACTTGGAGCTGGCCAGCGCGCACCTTCCCGCTGTGTGTGCTGCTGTCCGCAAACAGCCTCCAAACAAAGCAGGGCGCTAAGGCAAGAGAACTAAGCGCCCCCGGAGGGAATCTGCCTGCGAGGGAAGCTGTGCAGCACATCCCTTGTTCCGCTCGCCACTTCCCTCACTCTTAGGCAAAGCCCATCTCAGCTTGCTTGTAGGTGTGCCTCCGTGCTCAGAAGCAGCCGCGAGGCAGGCAGGACAGTGCGGGATGTCTTCTGGGCACGCAGCATGCTGCTTCCCATGCCCGGAGCAAACCGAGAGCAGGTGCCTCGCTTGCCCTTCTATCTGCCGAGACTTGGAGCTGGCCAGCGCGCACCTTCCCGCTGTGTGTGCTGCTGTCCGCAAACAGCCTCCAAACAAAGCAGGGCGCTAAGGCAAGAGAAGTAAGCGCCCCCGGAGGGAATCTGCCTGCGAGGGATGCTGTGCAGCACATCCCTTGTTCCGCTCGCCACTTCCCTCATTCTTAGGCAAAGCCCATCTCAGCTGGCTTGTAGGTGTGCCTCCGTGCTCAGAAGCAGCCGCGAGGCAGGCAGGACAGTGCGGGATGTCTTCTGAGCACGCAGCATGCTGCTTCCCATGCCCGGAGCAAACCGAGAGCAGGTGCCTCGCTTGCCCTTCTATCTGCCGAGACTTGGAGCTGGCCAGCGCGCACCTTCCCGCTCTGTGTGTGCTGCTGTCCGCAAACAGCCTCCAAACAAAGCAGGGCGCTAAGGCAAGAGAAGTAAGCGCCCCCGGAGGGAATCTGCCTGCGAGGGAAGCTGTGCAGCACATCCTTTGTTCCGCTCGCCACTTCCCTCACTCTTAGGCAAAGCCCATCTCAGCTTGCTTGTAGGTGTGCCTCCGTGCTCAGAAGCAGCCGCGAGGCAGGCAGGACAGTGCGGGATGTCTTCTGAGCACGCAGCATGCTGCTTCCCATGCCCGGAGCAAACCGAGAGCAGGTGCCTCGCTTGCCCTTCTATCTGCCGAGACTTGGAGCTGGCCAGCGCGCACCTTCCCGCTGTGTGTGCTGCTGTCCGCAAACAGCCTCCAAACAAAGCAGGGCGCTAAGGCAAGAGAAGTAAGCGCCCCCGGAGGGAATCTGCCTGCGAGGGAAGCTGTGCAGCACATCCTTTGTTCCGCTCGCCACTTCCCTCACTCTTAGGCAAAGCCCATCTCAGCTTGCTTGTAGGTGTGCCTCCGTGCTCAGAAGCAGCCGCGAGGCAGGCAGGACAGTGCGGGATGTCTTCTGGGCACGCAGCATGCTGCTTCCCATGCCCAGAGCAAACCGAGAGCAGGTGCCTCGCTTGCCCTTCTATCTGCCGAGACTTGGAGCTGGCCAGCGCGCACCTTCCCGCTGTGTGTGCTGCTGTCCGCAAACAGCCTCCAAACAAAGCGGGGCGCTAAGGCAAGAGAACTAAGCGCCCCCGGAGGGAATCTGCCTGCGAGGGAAGCTGTGCAGCACATCCCTTGTTCCGCTCGCCACTTCCCTCACTCTTAGGCAAAGCCCATCTCAGCTTGCTTGTAGGTGTGCCTCCGTGCTCAGAAGCAGCCGCGAGGCAGGCAGGACAGTGCGGGATGTCTTCTGAGCACGCAGCATGCTGCTTCCCATGCCCGGAGCAAACCGAGAGCAGGTGCCTCGCTTGCCCTTCTATCTGCCGAGACTTGGAGCTGGCCAGCGCGCACCTTCCCGCTGTGTGTGCTGCTGTCCGCAAACAGCCTCCAAACAAAGCAGGGCGCTAAGGCAAGAGAAGTAAGCGCCCCCGGAGGGAATCTGCCTGCGAGGGAAGCTGTGCAGCACATCCTTTGTTCCGCTCGCCACTTCCCTCACTCTTAGGCAAAGCCCATCTCAGCTTGCTTGTAGGTGTGCCTCCGTGCTCAGAAGCAGCCGCGAGGCAGGCAGGACAGTGCGGGATGTCTTCTGGGCACGCAGCATGCTGCTTCCCATGCCCGGAGCAAACCGAGAGCAGGTGCCTCGCTTGCCCTTCTATCTGCCGAGACTTGGAGCTGGCCAGCGCGCACCTTCCCGCTGTGTGTGCTGCTGTCCGCAAACAGCCTCCAAACAAAGCAGGGCGCTAAGGCAAGAGAAGTAAGCGCCCCCGGAGGGAATCTGCCTGCGAGGGATGCTGTGCAGCACATCCCTTGTTCCGCTCGCCACTTCCCTCACTCTTAGGCAAAGCCCATCTCAGCTTGCTTGTAGGTGTGCCTCCGTGCTCAGAAGCAGCCGCGAGGCAGGCAGGACAGTGCGGGATGTCTTCTGAGCACGCAGCATGCTGCTTCCCATGCCCGGAGCAAACCGAGAGCAGGTGCCTCGCTTGCCCTTCTATCTGCCGAGACTTGGAGCTGGCCAGCGCGCACCTTCCCGCTGTGTGTGCTGCTGTCCGCAAACAGCCTCCAAACAAAGCAGGGCGCTAAGGCAAGAGAAGTAAGCGCCCCCGGAGGGAATCTGCCTGCGAGGGATGCTGTGCAGCACATCCCTTGTTCCGCTCGCCACTTCCCTCACTCTTAGGCAAAGCCCATCTCAGCTTGCTTGTAGGTGTGCCTCCGTGCTCAGAAGCAGCCGCGAGGCAGGCAGGACAGTGCGGGATGTCTTCTGAGCACGCAGCATGCTGCTTCCCATGCCCGGAGCAAACCGAGAGCAGGTGCCTCGCTTGCCCTTCTATCTGCCGAGACTTGGAGCTGGCCAGCGCGCACCTTCCCGCTCTGTGTGTGCTGCTGTCCGCAAACAGCCTCCAAACAAAGCAGGGCGCTAAGGCAAGAGAAGTAAGCGCCCCCGGAGGGAATCTGCCTGCGAGGGAAGCTGTGCAGCACATCCCTTGTTCCGCTCGCCACTTCCCTCACTCTTAGGCAAAGCCCATCTCAGCTTGCTTGTAGGTGTGCCTCCGTGCTCCGAAGCAGCCGCGAGGCAGGCAGGACAGTGCGGGATGTCTTCTGGGCAAGCAGCATGCTGCTTCCCATGCCCGGAGCAAACCGAGAGCAGGTACCTCGCTTGCCCTTCTATCTGCCGAGACTTGGAGCTGGCCAGCGCGCACCTTCCCGCTGTGTGTGCTGCTGTCCGCAAACAGCCTCCAAACAAAGCGGGGCACTAAGGCAAGAGAAGTAAGCGCCCCCGGAGGGAATCTGCCTGCGAGGGAAGCTGTGCAGCACATCCCTTGTTCCGCTCGCCACTTCCCTCACTCTTAGGCAAAGCCCATCTCAGGTTGCTTGTAGGTGTGCCTCCGTGCTCAGAAGCAGCCGCGAGGCAGGCAGGACAGTGCGGGATGTCTTCTGGGCAAGCAGCATGCTGCTTCCCATGCCCGGAGCAAACCGAGAGCAGGTACCTCGCTTGCCCTTCTATCTGCCGAGACTTGGAGCTGGCCAGCGCGCACCTTCCCGCTGTGTGTGCTGCTGTCCGCAAACAGCCTCCAAACAAAGCAGGGCGCTAAGGCAAGAGAAGTAAGCGCCCCCGGAGGGAATCTGCCTGCGAGGGAAGCTGTGCAGCACATCCTTTGTTCCGCTCGCCACTTCCCTCACTCTTAGGCAAAGCCCATCTCAGCTTGCTTGTAGGTGTGCCTCCGTGCTCAGAAGCAGCCGCGAGGCAGGCAGGACAGTGCGGGATGTCTTCTGGGCACGCAGCATGCTGCTTCCCATGCCCGGAGCAAACCGAGAGCAGGTACCTCGCTTGCCCTTCTATCTGCCGAGACTTGGAGCTGGCCAGCGCGCACCTTCCCGCTGTGTGTGCTGCTGTCCGCAAACAGCCTCCAAACAAAGCAGGGCGCCAAGGCAAGAGAAGTAAGCGCCCCCGGAGGGAATCTGCCTGCGAGGGAAGCTGTGCAGCACATCCCTTGTTCCGCTCGCCACTTCCCTCACTCTTAGGCAAAGCCCATCTCAGCTTGCTTGTAGGTGTGCCTCCGTGCTCCGAAGCAGCCGCGAGGCAGGCAGGACAGTGCGGGATGTCTTCTGGGCACGCAGCATGCTGCTTGCCATCCCCGGAACAAACTGAGAGCAGGTGCCTCGCTTGCCCTTCTATCTGCCGAGACTTGGAGCTGGCCAGCGCGCACCTTCCCGCTGTGTGTGCTGCTGTCCGCAAACAGCCTCCAAACAAAGCGGGGCGCTAAGGCAAGAGAAGTAAGCGCCCCCGGAGGGAATCTGCCTGCGAGGGAAGCTGTGCAGCACATCCCTTGTTCCGCTCGCCACTTCCCTCACTCTTAGGCAAAGCCCATCTCAGCTTGCTTGTAGGTGTGCCTCCGTGCTCAGAAGCAGCCGCGAGGCAGGCAGGACAGTGCGGGATGTCTTCTGGGCACGCAGCATGCTGCTTCCCATGCCCGGAGCAAACCGAGAGCAGGTACCTCGCTTGCCCTTCTATCTGCCGAGACTTGGAGCTGGCCAGCGCGCACCTTCCCGCTGTGTGTGCTGCTGTCCGCAAACAGCCTCCAAACAAAGCAGGGCGCTAAGGCAAGAGAAGTAAGCGCCCCCGGAGGGAATCTGCCTGCGAGGGAAGCTGTGCAGCACATCCCTTGTTCCGCTCGCCACTTCCCTCACTCTTAGGCAAAGCCCATCTCAGCTTGCTTGTAGGTGTGCCTCCGTGCTCAGAAGCAGCCGCGAGGCAGGCAGGACAGTGCGGGATGTCTTCTGGGCACGCAGCATGCTGCTTCCCATGCCCGGAGCAAACCGAGAGCAGGTGCCTCGCTTGCCCTTCTATCTGCCGAGACTTGGAGCTGGCCAGCGCGCACCTTCCCGCTGTGTGTGCTGCTGTCCGCAAACAGCCTCCAAACAAAGCAGGGCGCTAAGGCAAGAGAAGTAAGCGCCCCCGGAGGGAATCTGCCTGCGAGGGATGCTGTGCAGCACATCCCTTGTTCCGCTCGCCACTTCCCTCACTCTTAGGCAAAGCCCATCTCAGCTTGCTTGTAGGTGTGCCTCCGTGCTCAGAAGCAGCCGCGAGGCAGGCAGGACAGTGCGGGATGTCTTCTGAGCACGCAGCATGCTGCTTCCCATGCCCGGAGCAAACCGAGAGCAGGTGCCTCGCTTGCCCTTCTATCTGCCGAGACTTGGAGCTGGCCAGCGCGCACCTTCCCGCTCTGTGTGTGCTGCTGTCCGCAAACAGCCTCCAAACAAAGCAGGGCGCTAAGGCAAGAGAACTAAGCGCCCCCGGAGGGAATCTGCCTGCGAGGGAAGCTGTGCAGCACATCCCTTGTTCCGCTCGCCACTTCCCTCACTCTTAGGCAAAGCCCATCTCAGCTTGCTTGTAGGTGTGCCTCCGTGCTCAGAAGCAGCCGCGAGGCAGGCAGGACAGTGCGGGATGTCTTCTGAGCACGCAGCATGCTGCTTGCCATCCCCGGAACAAACTGAGAGCAGGTGCCTCGCTTGCCCTTCTATCTGCCGAGACTTGGAGCTGGCCAGCGCGCACGTTCCCGCTGTGTGTGCTGCTGTCCGCAAACAGCCTCCAAACAAAGCGGGGCGCTAAGGCAAGAGAAGTAAGCGCCCCCGGAGGGAATCTGCCTGCGAGGGAAGCTGTGCAGCACATCCCTTGTTCCGCTCGCCACTTCCCTCACTCTTAGGCAAAGCCCATCTCAGCTTGCTTGTAGGTGTGCCTCCGTGCTCAGAAGCAGCCGCGAGGCAGGCAGGACAGTGCGGGATGTCTTCTGGGCAAGCAGCATGCTGCTTCCCATGCCCGGAACAAACTGCGAGCAGGTACCTCGCTTGCCCTTCTATCTGCCGAGACTTGGAGCTGGCCAGCGCGCACCTTCCCGCTGTGTGTGCTGCTGTCCGCAAACAGCCTCCAAACAAAGCAGGGCGCTAAGGCAAGAGAAGTAAGCGCCCCCGGAGGGAATCTGCCTGCGAGGGAAGCTGTGCAGCACATCCCTTGTTCCGCTCGCCACTTCCCTCACTCTTAGGCAAAGCCCATCTCAGCTTGCTTGTAGGTGTGCCTCCGTGCTCAGAAGCAGCCGCGAGGCAGGCATGACAGTGCGGGATGTCTTCTGAGCACGCAGCATGCTGCTTGCCATCCCCGGAACAAACTGAGAGCAGGTGCCTCGCTTGCCCTTCTATCTGCCGAGACTTGGAGCTGGCCGGCGCGCACCTTCCCGCTGTGTGTGCTGCTGTCCGCAAACAGCCTCCAAACAAAGCAGGGCGCTAAGGCAAGAGAAGTAAGCGCCCCCGGAGGGAATCTGCCTGCGAGGGATGCTGTGCAGCACATCCCTTGTTCCGCTCGCCACTTCCCTCACTCTTAGGCAAAGCCCATCTCAGCTTGCTTGTAGGTGTGCCTCCGTGCTCAGAAGCAGCCGCGAGGCAGGCAGGACAGTGCGGGATGTCTTCTGAGCACGCAGCATGCTGCTTCCCATGCCCGGAGCAAACCGAGAGCAGGTGCCTCGCTTGCCCTTCTATCTGCCGAGACTTGGAGCTGGCCAGCGCGCACCTTCCCGCTCTGTGTGTGCTGCTGTCCGCAAACAGCCTCCAAACAAAGCAGGGCGCTAAGGCAAGAGAAGTAAGCGCCCCCGGAGGGAATCTGCCTGCGAGGGAAGCTGTGCAGCACATCCCTTGTTCCGCTCGCCACTTCCCTCACTCTTAGGCAAAGCCCATCTCAGCTTGCTTGTAGGTGTGCCTCCGTGCTCCGAAGCAGCCGCGAGGCAGGCAGGACAGTGCGGGATGTCTTCTGGGCAAGCAGCATGCTGCTTCCCATGCCCGGAGCAAACCGAGAGCAGGTACCTCGCTTGCCCTTCTATCTGCCGAGACTTGGAGCTGGCCAGCGCGCACCTTCCCGCTGTGTGTGCTGCTGTCCGCAAACAGCCTCCAAACAAAGCGGGGCACTAAGGCAAGAGAAGTAAGCGCCCCCGGAGGGAATCTGCCTGCGAGGGAAGCTGTGCAGCACATCCCTTGTTCCGCTCGCCACTTCCCTCACTCTTAGGCAAAGCCCATCTCAGGTTGCTTGTAGGTGTGCCTCCGTGCTCAGAAGCAGCCGCGAGGCAGGCAGGACAGTGCGGGATGTCTTCTGGGCAAGCAGCATGCTGCTTCCCATGCCCGGAGCAAACCGAGAGCAGGTACCTCGCTTGCCCTTCTATCTGCCGAGACTTGGAGCTGGCCAGCGCGCACCTTCCCGCTGTGTGTGCTGCTGTCCGCAAACAGCCTCCAAACAAAGCAGGGCGCTAAGGCAAGAGAAGTAAGCGCCCCCGGAGGGAATCTGCCTGCGAGGGAAGCTGTGCAGCACATCCTTTGTTCCGCTCGCCACTTCCCTCACTCTTAGGCAAAGCCCATCTCAGCTTGCTTGTAGGTGTGCCTCCGTGCTCAGAAGCAGCCGCGAGGCAGGCAGGACAGTGCGGGATGTCTTCTGGGCACGCAGCATGCTGCTTCCCATGCCCGGAGCAAACCGAGAGCAGGTACCTCGCTTGCCCTTCTATCTGCCGAGACTTGGAGCTGGCCAGCGCGCACCTTCCCGCTGTGTGTGCTGCTGTCCGCAAACAGCCTCCAAACAAAGCAGGGCGCCAAGGCAAGAGAAGTAAGCGCCCCCGGAGGGAATCTGCCTGCGAGGGAAGCTGTGCAGCACATCCCTTGTTCCGCTCGCCACTTCCCTCACTCTTAGGCAAAGCCCATCTCAGCTTGCTTGTAGGTGTGCCTCCGTGCTCCGAAGCAGCCGCGAGGCAGGCAGGACAGTGCGGGATGTCTTCTGGGCACGCAGCATGCTGCTTGCCATCCCCGGAACAAACTGAGAGCAGGTGCCTCGCTTGCCCTTCTATCTGCCGAGACTTGGAGCTGGCCAGCGCGCACCTTCCCGCTGTGTGTGCTGCTGTCCGCAAACAGCCTCCAAACAAAGCGGGGCGCTAAGGCAAGAGAAGTAAGCGCCCCCGGAGGGAATCTGCCTGCGAGGGAAGCTGTGCAGCACATCCCTTGTTCCGCTCGCCACTTCCCTCACTCTTAGGCAAAGCCCATCTCAGCTTGCTTGTAGGTGTGCCTCCGTGCTCAGAAGCAGCCGCGAGGCAGGCAGGACAGTGCGGGATGTCTTCTGGGCACGCAGCATGCTGCTTCCCATGCCCGGAGCAAACCGAGAGCAGGTACCTCGCTTGCCCTTCTATCTGCCGAGACTTGGAGCTGGCCAGCGCGCACCTTCCCGCTGTGTGTGCTGCTGTCCGCAAACAGCCTCCAAACAAAGCAGGGCGCTAAGGCAAGAGAAGTAAGCGCCCCCGGAGGGAATCTGCCTGCGAGGGAAGCTGTGCAGCACATCCCTTGTTCCGCTCGCCACTTCCCTCACTCTTAGGCAAAGCCCATCTCAGCTTGCTTGTAGTTGTGCCTCCGTGCTCAGAAGCAGCCGCGAGGCAGGCAGGACAGTGCGGGATGTCTTCTGGGCACGCAGCATGCTGCTTCCCATGCCCGGAGCAAACCGAGAGCAGGTGCCTCGCTTGCCCTTCTATCTGCCGAGACTTGGAGCTGGCCAGCGCGCACCTTCCCGCTGTGTGTGCTGCTGTCCGCAAACAGCCTCCAAACAAAGCAGGGCGCTAAGGCAAGAGAAGTAAGCGCCCCCGGAGGGAATCTGCCTGCGAGGGATGCTGTGCAGCACATCCCTTGTTCCGCTCGCCACTTCCCTCACTCTTAGGCAAAGCCCATCTCAGCTTGCTTGTAGGTGTGCCTCCGTGCTCAGAAGCAGCCGCGAGGCAGGCAGGACAGTGCGGGATGTCTTCTGAGCACGCAGCATGCTGCTTCCCATGCCCGGAGCAAACCGAGAGCAGGTGCCTCGCTTGCCCTTCTATCTGCCGAGACTTGGAGCTGGCCAGCGCGCACCTTCCCGCTCTGTGTGTGCTGCTGTCCGCAAACAGCCTCCAAACAAAGCAGGGCGCTAAGGCAAGAGAACTAAGCGCCCCCGGAGGGAATCTGCCTGCGAGGGAAGCTGTGCAGCACATCCCTTGTTCCGCTCGCCACTTCCCTCACTCTTAGGCAAAGCCCATCTCAGCTTGCTTGTAGGTGTGCCTCCGTGCTCAGAAGCAGCCGCGAGGCAGGCAGGACAGTGCGGGATGTCTTCTGAGCACGCAGCATGCTGCTTGCCATCCCCGGAACAAACTGAGAGCAGGTGCCTCGCTTGCCCTTCTATCTGCCGAGACTTGGAGCTGGCCAGCGCGCACGTTCCCGCTGTGTGTGCTGCTGTCCGCAAACAGCCTCCAAACAAAGCGGGGCGCTAAGGCAAGAGAAGTAAGCGCCCCCGGAGGGAATCTGCCTGCGAGGGAAGCTGTGCAGCACATCCCTTGTTCCGCTCGCCACTTCCCTCACTCTTAGGCAAAGCCCATCTCAGCTTGCTTGTAGGTGTGCCTCCGTGCTCAGAAGCAGCCGCGAGGCAGGCAGGACAGTGCGGGATGTCTTCTGGGCAAGCAGCATGCTGCTTCCCATGCCCGGAACAAACTGCGAGCAGGTACCTCGCTTGCCCTTCTATCTGCCGAGACTTGGAGCTGGCCAGCGCGCACCTTCCCGCTGTGTGTGCTGCTGTCCGCAAACAGCCTCCAAACAAAGCAGGGCGCTAAGGCAAGAGAAGTAAGCGCCCCCGGAGGGAATCTGCCTGCGAGGGAAGCTGTGCAGCACATCCCTTGTTCCGCTCGCCACTTCCCTCACTCTTAGGCAAAGCCCATCTCAGCTTGCTTGTAGGTGTGCCTCCGTGCTCAGAAGCAGCCGCGAGGCAGGCATGACAGTGCGGGATGTCTTCTGAGCACGCAGCATGCTGCTTGCCATCCCCGGAACAAACTGAGAGCAGGTGCCTCGCTTGCCCTTCTATCTGCCGAGACTTGGAGCTGGCCGGCGCGCACCTTCCCGCTGTGTGTGCTGCTGTCCGCAAACAGCCTCCAAACAAAGCGGGGCACTAAGGCAAGAGAAGTAAGCGCCCCCGGAGGGAATCTGCCTGCGAGGGATGCTGTGCAGCACATCCCTTGTTCCGCTCGCCACTTCCCTCACTCTTAGGCAAAGCCCATCTCAGCTTGCTTGTAGGTGTGCCTCCGTGCTCAGAAGCAGCCGCGAGGCAGGCAGGTCAGTGCGGGATGTCTTCTGGGCAAGCAGCATGCTGCTTCCCATGCCCGGAGCAAACCGAGAGCAGGTGCCTCGCTTGCCCTTCTATCTGCCGAGACTTGGAGCTGGCCAGCGCGCACCTTCCCGCTGTGTGTGCTGCTGTCCGCAAACAGCCTCCAAACAAAGCAGGGCACTAAGGCAAGAGAAGTAAGCGCCCCCGGAGGGAATCTGCCTGCGAGGGAAGCTGTGCAGCACATCCCTTGTTCCGCTCGCCACTTCCCTCACTCTTAGGCAAAGCCCATCTCAGCTTGCTTGTAGGTGTGCCTCCGTGCTCAGAAGCAGCCGCGAGGCAGGCAGGACAGTGCGGGATGTCTTCTGGGCACGCAGCATGCTGCTTCCCATGCCCGGAGCAAACCGAGAGCAGGTACCTCGCTTGCCCTTCTATCTGCCGAGACTTGGAGCTGGCCAGCGCGCACCTTCCCGCTGTGTGTGCTGCTGTCCGCAAACAGCCTCCAAACAAAGCAGGGCGCCAAGGCAAGAGAAGTAAGCGCCCCCGGAGGGAATCTGCCTGCGAGGGAAGCTGTGCAGCACATCCCTTGTTCCGCTCGCCACTTCCCTCACTCTTAGGCAAAGCCCATCTCAGCTTGCTTGTAGGTGTGCCTCCGTGCTCCGAAGCAGCCGCGAGGCAGGCAGGACAGTGCGGGATGTCTTCTGGGCAAGCAGCATGCTGCTTCCCATGCCCGGAGCAAACCGAGAGCAGGTGCCTCGCTTGCCCTTCTATCTGCCGAGACTTGGAGCTGGCCAGCGCGCACCTTCCCGCTGTGTGTGCTGCTGTCCGCAAACAGCCTCCAAACAAAGCGGGGCACTAAGGCAAGAGAACTAAGCGCCCCCGGAGGGAATCTGCCTGCGAGGGAAGCTGTGCAGCACATCCCTTGTTCCGCTCGCCACTTCCCTCACTCTTAGGCAAAGCCCATCTCAGCTTGCTTGTAGGTGTGCCTCCGTGCTCAGAAGCAGCCGCGAGGCAGGCAGGACAGTGCGGGATGTCTTCTGGGCACGCAGCATGCTGCTTCCCATGCCCGGAGCAAACCGAGAGCAGGTACCTCGCTTGCCCTTCTATCTGCCGAGACTTGGAGCTGGCCAGCGCGCACCTTCCCGCTGTGTGTGCTGCTGTCCGCAAACAGCCTCCAAACAAAGCAGGGCGCTAAGGCAAGAGAAGTAAGCGCCCCCGGAGGGAATCTGCCTGCGAGGGAAGCTGTGCAGCACATCCCTTGTTCCGCTCGCCACTTCCCTCACTCTTAGGCAAAGCCCATCTCAGCTTGCTTGTAGGTGTGCCTCCGTGCTCAGAAGCAGCCGCGAGGCAGGCAGGACAGTGCGGGATGTCTTCTGGGCACGCAGCATGCTGCTTCCCATGCCCGGAGCAAACCGAGAGCAGGTGCCTCGCTTGCCCTTCTATCTGCCGAGACTTGGAGCTGGCCAGCGCGCACCTTCCCGCTGTGTGTGCTGCTGTCCGCAAACAGCCTCCAAACAAAGCAGGGCGCTAAGGCAAGAGAAGTAAGCGCCCCCGGAGGGAATCTGCCTGCGAGGGATGCTGTGCAGCACATCCCTTGTTCCGCTCGCCACTTCCCTCACTCTTAGGCAAAGCCCATCTCAGCTTGCTTGTAGGTGTGCCTCCGTGCTCAGAAGCAGCCGCGAGGCAGGCAGGACAGTGCGGGATGTCTTCTGAGCACGCAGCATGCTGCTTCCCATGCCCGGAGCAAACCGAGAGCAGGTGCCTCGCTTGCCCTTCTATCTGCCGAGACTTGGAGCTGGCCAGCGCGCACCTTCCCGCTCTGTGTGTGCTGCTGTCCGCAAACAGCCTCCAAACAAAGCAGGGCGCTAAGGCAAGAGAACTAAGCGCCCCCGGAGGGAATCTGCCTGCGAGGGAAGCTGTGCAGCACATCCCTTGTTCCGCTCGCCACTTCCCTCACTCTTAGGCAAAGCCCATCTCAGCTTGCTTGTAGGTGTGCCTCCGTGCTCAGAAGCAGCCGCGAGGCAGGCAGGACAGTGCGGGATGTCTTCTGAGCACGCAGCATGCTGCTTGCCATCCCCGGAACAAACTGAGAGCAGGTGCCTCGCTTGCCCTTCTATCTGCCGAGACTTGGAGCTGGCCAGCGCGCACGTTCCCGCTGTGTGTGCTGCTGTCCGCAAACAGCCTCCAAACAAAGCGGGGCGCTAAGGCAAGAGAAGTAAGCGCCCCCGGAGGGAATCTGCCTGCGAGGGAAGCTGTGCAGCACATCCCTTGTTCCGCTCGCCACTTCCCTCACTCTTAGGCAAAGCCCATCTCAGCTTGCTTGTAGGTGTGCCTCCGTGCTCAGAAGCAGCCGCGAGGCAGGCAGGACAGTGCGGGATGTCTTCTGGGCAAGCAGCATGCTGCTTCCCATGCCCGGAACAAACTGCGAGCAGGTACCTCGCTTGCCCTTCTATCTGCCGAGACTTGGAGCTGGCCAGCGCGCACCTTCCCGCTGTGTGTGCTGCTGTCCGCAAACAGCCTCCAAACAAAGCAGGGCGCTAAGGCAAGAGAAGTAAGCGCCCCCGGAGGGAATCTGCCTGCGAGGGAAGCTGTGCAGCACATCCCTTGTTCCGCTCGCCACTTCCCTCACTCTTAGGCAAAGCCCATCTCAGCTTGCTTGTAGGTGTGCCTCCGTGCTCAGAAGCAGCCGCGAGGCAGGCATGACAGTGCGGGATGTCTTCTGAGCACGCAGCATGCTGCTTGCCATCCCCGGAACAAACTGAGAGCAGGTGCCTCGCTTGCCCTTCTATCTGCCGAGACTTGGAGCTGGCCGGCGCGCACCTTCCCGCTGTGTGTGCTGCTGTCCGCAAACAGCCTCCAAACAAAGCAGGGCGCTAAGGCAAGAGAAGTAAGCGCCCCCGGAGGGAATCTGCCTGCGAGGGATGCTGTGCAGCACATCCCTTGTTCCGCTCGCCACTTCCCTCACTCTTAGGCAAAGCCCATCTCAGCTTGCTTGTAGGTGTGCCTCCGTGCTCAGAAGCAGCCGCGAGGCAGGCAGGACAGTGCGGGATGTCTTCTGAGCACGCAGCATGCTGCTTCCCATGCCCGGAGCAAACCGAGAGCAGGTGCCTCGCTTGCCCTTCTATCTGCCGAGACTTGGAGCTGGCCAGCGCGCACCTTCCCGCTCTGTGTGTGCTGCTGTCCGCAAACAGCCTCCAAACAAAGCAGGGCGCTAAGGCAAGAGAAGTAAGCGCCCCCGGAGGGAATCTGCCTGCGAGGGAAGCTGTGCAGCACATCCCTTGTTCCGCTCGCCACTTCCCTCACTCTTAGGCAAAGCCCATCTCAGCTTGCTTGTAGGTGTGCCTCCGTGCTCCGAAGCAGCCGCGAGGCAGGCAGGACAGTGCGGGATGTCTTCTGGGCAAGCAGCATGCTGCTTCCCATGCCCGGAGCAAACCGAGAGCAGGTACCTCGCTTGCCCTTCTATCTGCCGAGACTTGGAGCTGGCCAGCGCGCACCTTCCCGCTGTGTGTGCTGCTGTCCGCAAACAGCCTCCAAACAAAGCGGGGCACTAAGGCAAGAGAAGTAAGCGCCCCCGGAGGGAATCTGCCTGCGAGGGAAGCTGTGCAGCACATCCCTTGTTCCGCTCGCCACTTCCCTCACTCTTAGGCAAAGCCCATCTCAGGTTGCTTGTAGGTGTGCCTCCGTGCTCAGAAGCAGCCGCGAGGCAGGCAGGACAGTGCGGGATGTCTTCTGGGCAAGCAGCATGCTGCTTCCCATGCCCGGAGCAAACCGAGAGCAGGTACCTCGCTTGCCCTTCTATCTGCCGAGACTTGGAGCTGGCCAGCGCGCACCTTCCCGCTGTGTGTGCTGCTGTCCGCAAACAGCCTCCAAACAAAGCAGGGCGCTAAGGCAAGAGAAGTAAGCGCCCCCGGAGGGAATCTGCCTGCGAGGGAAGCTGTGCAGCACATCCTTTGTTCCGCTCGCCACTTCCCTCACTCTTAGGCAAAGCCCATCTCAGCTTGCTTGTAGGTGTGCCTCCGTGCTCAGAAGCAGCCGCGAGGCAGGCAGGACAGTGCGGGATGTCTTCTGGGCACGCAGCATGCTGCTTCCCATGCCCGGAGCAAACCGAGAGCAGGTACCTCGCTTGCCCTTCTATCTGCCGAGACTTGGAGCTGGCCAGCGCGCACCTTCCCGCTGTGTGTGCTGCTGTCCGCAAACAGCCTCCAAACAAAGCAGGGCGCCAAGGCAAGAGAAGTAAGCGCCCCCGGAGGGAATCTGCCTGCGAGGGAAGCTGTGCAGCACATCCCTTGTTCCGCTCGCCACTTCCCTCACTCTTAGGCAAAGCCCATCTCAGCTTGCTTGTAGGTGTGCCTCCGTGCTCCGAAGCAGCCGCGAGGCAGGCAGGACAGTGCGGGATGTCTTCTGGGCACGCAGCATGCTGCTTGCCATCCCCGGAACAAACTGAGAGCAGGTGCCTCGCTTGCCCTTCTATCTGCCGAGACTTGGAGCTGGCCAGCGCGCACCTTCCCGCTGTGTGTGCTGCTGTCCGCAAACAGCCTCCAAACAAAGCGGGGCGCTAAGGCAAGAGAAGTAAGCGCCCCCGGAGGGAATCTGCCTGCGAGGGAAGCTGTGCAGCACATCCCTTGTTCCGCTCGCCACTTCCCTCACTCTTAGGCAAAGCCCATCTCAGCTTGCTTGTAGGTGTGCCTCCGTGCTCAGAAGCAGCCGCGAGGCAGGCAGGACAGTGCGGGATGTCTTCTGGGCACGCAGCATGCTGCTTCCCATGCCCGGAGCAAACCGAGAGCAGGTACCTCGCTTGCCCTTCTATCTGCCGAGACTTGGAGCTGGCCAGCGCGCACCTTCCCGCTGTGTGTGCTGCTGTCCGCAAACAGCCTCCAAACAAAGCAGGGCGCTAAGGCAAGAGAAGTAAGCGCCCCCGGAGGGAATCTGCCTGCGAGGGAAGCTGTGCAGCACATCCCTTGTTCCGCTCGCCACTTCCCTCACTCTTAGGCAAAGCCCATCTCAGCTTGCTTGTAGTTGTGCCTCCGTGCTCAGAAGCAGCCGCGAGGCAGGCAGGACAGTGCGGGATGTCTTCTGGGCACGCAGCATGCTGCTTCCCATGCCCGGAGCAAACCGAGAGCAGGTGCCTCGCTTGCCCTTCTATCTGCCGAGACTTGGAGCTGGCCAGCGCGCACCTTCCCGCTGTGTGTGCTGCTGTCCGCAAACAGCCTCCAAACAAAGCAGGGCGCTAAGGCAAGAGAAGTAAGCGCCCCCGGAGGGAATCTGCCTGCGAGGGATGCTGTGCAGCACATCCCTTGTTCCGCTCGCCACTTCCCTCACTCTTAGGCAAAGCCCATCTCAGCTTGCTTGTAGGTGTGCCTCCGTGCTCAGAAGCAGCCGCGAGGCAGGCAGGACAGTGCGGGATGTCTTCTGAGCACGCAGCATGCTGCTTCCCATGCCCGGAGCAAACCGAGAGCAGGTGCCTCGCTTGCCCTTCTATCTGCCGAGACTTGGAGCTGGCCAGCGCGCACCTTCCCGCTCTGTGTGTGCTGCTGTCCGCAAACAGCCTCCAAACAAAGCAGGGCGCTAAGGCAAGAGAACTAAGCGCCCCCGGAGGGAATCTGCCTGCGAGGGAAGCTGTGCAGCACATCCCTTGTTCCGCTCGCCACTTCCCTCACTCTTAGGCAAAGCCCATCTCAGCTTGCTTGTAGGTGTGCCTCCGTGCTCAGAAGCAGCCGCGAGGCAGGCAGGACAGTGCGGGATGTCTTCTGAGCACGCAGCATGCTGCTTGCCATCCCCGGAACAAACTGAGAGCAGGTGCCTCGCTTGCCCTTCTATCTGCCGAGACTTGGAGCTGGCCAGCGCGCACGTTCCCGCTGTGTGTGCTGCTGTCCGCAAACAGCCTCCAAACAAAGCGGGGCGCTAAGGCAAGAGAAGTAAGCGCCCCCGGAGGGAATCTGCCTGCGAGGGAAGCTGTGCAGCACATCCCTTGTTCCGCTCGCCACTTCCCTCACTCTTAGGCAAAGCCCATCTCAGCTTGCTTGTAGGTGTGCCTCCGTGCTCAGAAGCAGCCGCGAGGCAGGCAGGACAGTGCGGGATGTCTTCTGGGCAAGCAGCATGCTGCTTCCCATGCCCGGAACAAACTGCGAGCAGGTACCTCGCTTGCCCTTCTATCTGCCGAGACTTGGAGCTGGCCAGCGCGCACCTTCCCGCTGTGTGTGCTGCTGTCCGCAAACAGCCTCCAAACAAAGCAGGGCGCTAAGGCAAGAGAAGTAAGCGCCCCCGGAGGGAATCTGCCTGCGAGGGAAGCTGTGCAGCACATCCCTTGTTCCGCTCGCCACTTCCCTCACTCTTAGGCAAAGCCCATCTCAGCTTGCTTGTAGGTGTGCCTCCGTGCTCAGAAGCAGCCGCGAGGCAGGCATGACAGTGCGGGATGTCTTCTGAGCACGCAGCATGCTGCTTGCCATCCCCGGAACAAACTGAGAGCAGGTGCCTCGCTTGCCCTTCTATCTGCCGAGACTTGGAGCTGGCCGGCGCGCACCTTCCCGCTGTGTGTGCTGCTGTCCGCAAACAGCCTCCAAACAAAGCGGGGCACTAAGGCAAGAGAAGTAAGCGCCCCCGGAGGGAATCTGCCTGCGAGGGATGCTGTGCAGCACATCCCTTGTTCCGCTCGCCACTTCCCTCACTCTTAGGCAAAGCCCATCTCAGCTTGCTTGTAGGTGTGCCTCCGTGCTCAGAAGCAGCCGCGAGGCAGGCAGGTCAGTGCGGGATGTCTTCTGGGCAAGCAGCATGCTGCTTCCCATGCCCGGAGCAAACCGAGAGCAGGTGCCTCGCTTGCCCTTCTATCTGCCGAGACTTGGAGCTGGCCAGCGCGCACCTTCCCGCTGTGTGTGCTGCTGTCCGCAAACAGCCTCCAAACAAAGCAGGGCACTAAGGCAAGAGAAGTAAGCGCCCCCGGAGGGAATCTGCCTGCGAGGGAAGCTGTGCAGCACATCCCTTGTTCCGCTCGCCACTTCCCTCACTCTTAGGCAAAGCCCATCTCAGCTTGCTTGTAGGTGTGCCTCCGTGCTCAGAAGCAGCCGCGAGGCAGGCAGGACAGTGCGGGATGTCTTCTGGGCACGCAGCATGCTGCTTCCCATGCCCGGAGCAAACCGAGAGCAGGTACCTCGCTTGCCCTTCTATCTGCCGAGACTTGGAGCTGGCCAGCGCGCACCTTCCCGCTGTGTGTGCTGCTGTCCGCAAACAGCCTCCAAACAAAGCAGGGCGCCAAGGCAAGAGAAGTAAGCGCCCCCGGAGGGAATCTGCCTGCGAGGGAAGCTGTGCAGCACATCCCTTGTTCCGCTCGCCACTTCCCTCACTCTTAGGCAAAGCCCATCTCAGCTTGCTTGTAGGTGTGCCTCCGTGCTCCGAAGCAGCCGCGAGGCAGGCAGGACAGTGCGGGATGTCTTCTGGGCAAGCAGCATGCTGCTTCCCATGCCCGGAGCAAACCGAGAGCAGGTGCCTCGCTTGCCCTTCTATCTGCCGAGACTTGGAGCTGGCCAGCGCGCACCTTCCCGCTGTGTGTGCTGCTGTCCGCAAACAGCCTCCAAACAAAGCGGGGCACTAAGGCAAGAGAACTAAGCGCCCCCGGAGGGAATCTGCCTGCGAGGGAAGCTGTGCAGCACATCCCTTGTTCCGCTCGCCACTTCCCTCACTCTTAGGCAAAGCCCATCTCAGCTTGCTTGTAGGTGTGCCTCCGTGCTCAGAAGCAGCCGCGAGGCAGGCAGGACAGTGCGGGATGTCTTCTGGGCACGCAGCATGCTGCTTCCCATGCCCGGAGCAAACCGAGAGCAGGTACCTCGCTTGCCCTTCTATCTGCCGAGACTTGGAGCTGGCCAGCGCGCACCTTCCCGCTGTGTGTGCTGCTGTCCGCAAACAGCCTCCAAACAAAGCAGGGCGCTAAGGCAAGAGAAGTAAGCGCCCCCGGAGGGAATCTGCCTGCGAGGGAAGCTGTGCAGCACATCCCTTGTTCCGCTCGCCACTTCCCTCACTCTTAGGCAAAGCCCATCTCAGCTTGCTTGTAGGTGTGCCTCCGTGCTCAGAAGCAGCCGCGAGGCAGGCAGGACAGTGCGGGATGTCTTCTGGGCACGCAGCATGCTGCTTCCCATGCCCGGAGCAAACCGAGAGCAGGTGCCTCGCTTGCCCTTCTATCTGCCGAGACTTGGAGCTGGCCAGCGCGCACCTTCCCGCTGTGTGTGCTGCTGTCCGCAAACAGCCTCCAAACAAAGCAGGGCGCTAAGGCAAGAGAAGTAAGCGCCCCCGGAGGGAATCTGCCTGCGAGGGATGCTGTGCAGCACATCCCTTGTTCCGCTCGCCACTTCCCTCACTCTTAGGCAAAGCCCATCTCAGCTTGCTTGTAGGTGTGCCTCCGTGCTCAGAAGCAGCCGCGAGGCAGGCAGGACAGTGCGGGATGTCTTCTGAGCACGCAGCATGCTGCTTCCCATGCCCGGAGCAAACCGAGAGCAGGTGCCTCGCTTGCCCTTCTATCTGCCGAGACTTGGAGCTGGCCAGCGCGCACCTTCCCGCTCTGTGTGTGCTGCTGTCCGCAAACAGCCTCCAAACAAAGCAGGGCGCTAAGGCAAGAGAACTAAGCGCCCCCGGAGGGAATCTGCCTGCGAGGGAAGCTGTGCAGCACATCCCTTGTTCCGCTCGCCACTTCCCTCACTCTTAGGCAAAGCCCATCTCAGCTTGCTTGTAGGTGTGCCTCCGTGCTCAGAAGCAGCCGCGAGGCAGGCAGGACAGTGCGGGATGTCTTCTGAGCACGCAGCATGCTGCTTGCCATCCCCGGAACAAACTGAGAGCAGGTGCCTCGCTTGCCCTTCTATCTGCCGAGACTTGGAGCTGGCCAGCGCGCACGTTCCCGCTGTGTGTGCTGCTGTCCGCAAACAGCCTCCAAACAAAGCGGGGCGCTAAGGCAAGAGAAGTAAGCGCCCCCGGAGGGAATCTGCCTGCGAGGGAAGCTGTGCAGCACATCCCTTGTTCCGCTCGCCACTTCCCTCACTCTTAGGCAAAGCCCATCTCAGCTTGCTTGTAGGTGTGCCTCCGTGCTCAGAAGCAGCCGCGAGGCAGGCAGGACAGTGCGGGATGTCTTCTGGGCAAGCAGCATGCTGCTTCCCATGCCCGGAACAAACTGCGAGCAGGTACCTCGCTTGCCCTTCTATCTGCCGAGACTTGGAGCTGGCCAGCGCGCACCTTCCCGCTGTGTGTGCTGCTGTCCGCAAACAGCCTCCAAACAAAGCAGGGCGCTAAGGCAAGAGAAGTAAGCGCCCCCGGAGGGAATCTGCCTGCGAGGGAAGCTGTGCAGCACATCCCTTGTTCCGCTCGCCACTTCCCTCACTCTTAGGCAAAGCCCATCTCAGCTTGCTTGTAGGTGTGCCTCCGTGCTCAGAAGCAGCCGCGAGGCAGGCATGACAGTGCGGGATGTCTTCTGAGCACGCAGCATGCTGCTTGCCATCCCCGGAACAAACTGAGAGCAGGTGCCTCGCTTGCCCTTCTATCTGCCGAGACTTGGAGCTGGCCGGCGCGCACCTTCCCGCTGTGTGTGCTGCTGTCCGCAAACAGCCTCCAAACAAAGCAGGGCGCTAAGGCAAGAGAAGTAAGCGCCCCCGGAGGGAATCTGCCTGCGAGGGATGCTGTGCAGCACATCCCTTGTTCCGCTCGCCACTTCCCTCACTCTTAGGCAAAGCCCATCTCAGCTTGCTTGTAGGTGTGCCTCCGTGCTCAGAAGCAGCCGCGAGGCAGGCAGGACAGTGCGGGATGTCTTCTGAGCACGCAGCATGCTGCTTCCCATGCCCGGAGCAAACCGAGAGCAGGTGCCTCGCTTGCCCTTCTATCTGCCGAGACTTGGAGCTGGCCAGCGCGCACCTTCCCGCTCTGTGTGTGCTGCTGTCCGCAAACAGCCTCCAAACAAAGCAGGGCGCTAAGGCAAGAGAAGTAAGCGCCCCCGGAGGGAATCTGCCTGCGAGGGAAGCTGTGCAGCACATCCCTTGTTCCGCTCGCCACTTCCCTCACTCTTAGGCAAAGCCCATCTCAGCTTGCTTGTAGGTGTGCCTCCGTGCTCCGAAGCAGCCGCGAGGCAGGCAGGACAGTGCGGGATGTCTTCTGGGCAAGCAGCATGCTGCTTCCCATGCCCGGAGCAAACCGAGAGCAGGTACCTCGCTTGCCCTTCTATCTGCCGAGACTTGGAGCTGGCCAGCGCGCACCTTCCCGCTGTGTGTGCTGCTGTCCGCAAACAGCCTCCAAACAAAGCGGGGCACTAAGGCAAGAGAAGTAAGCGCCCCCGGAGGGAATCTGCCTGCGAGGGAAGCTGTGCAGCACATCCCTTGTTCCGCTCGCCACTTCCCTCACTCTTAGGCAAAGCCCATCTCAGGTTGCTTGTAGGTGTGCCTCCGTGCTCAGAAGCAGCCGCGAGGCAGGCAGGACAGTGCGGGATGTCTTCTGGGCAAGCAGCATGCTGCTTCCCATGCCCGGAGCAAACCGAGAGCAGGTACCTCGCTTGCCCTTCTATCTGCCGAGACTTGGAGCTGGCCAGCGCGCACCTTCCCGCTGTGTGTGCTGCTGTCCGCAAACAGCCTCCAAACAAAGCAGGGCGCTAAGGCAAGAGAAGTAAGCGCCCCCGGAGGGAATCTGCCTGCGAGGGAAGCTGTGCAGCACATCCTTTGTTCCGCTCGCCACTTCCCTCACTCTTAGGCAAAGCCCATCTCAGCTTGCTTGTAGGTGTGCCTCCGTGCTCAGAAGCAGCCGCGAGGCAGGCAGGACAGTGCGGGATGTCTTCTGGGCACGCAGCATGCTGCTTCCCATGCCCGGAGCAAACCGAGAGCAGGTACCTCGCTTGCCCTTCTATCTGCCGAGACTTGGAGCTGGCCAGCGCGCACCTTCCCGCTGTGTGTGCTGCTGTCCGCAAACAGCCTCCAAACAAAGCAGGGCGCCAAGGCAAGAGAAGTAAGCGCCCCCGGAGGGAATCTGCCTGCGAGGGAAGCTGTGCAGCACATCCCTTGTTCCGCTCGCCACTTCCCTCACTCTTAGGCAAAGCCCATCTCAGCTTGCTTGTAGGTGTGCCTCCGTGCTCCGAAGCAGCCGCGAGGCAGGCAGGACAGTGCGGGATGTCTTCTGGGCACGCAGCATGCTGCTTGCCATCCCCGGAACAAACTGAGAGCAGGTGCCTCGCTTGCCCTTCTATCTGCCGAGACTTGGAGCTGGCCAGCGCGCACCTTCCCGCTGTGTGTGCTGCTGTCCGCAAACAGCCTCCAAACAAAGCGGGGCGCTAAGGCAAGAGAAGTAAGCGCCCCCGGAGGGAATCTGCCTGCGAGGGAAGCTGTGCAGCACATCCCTTGTTCCGCTCGCCACTTCCCTCACTCTTAGGCAAAGCCCATCTCAGCTTGCTTGTAGGTGTGCCTCCGTGCTCAGAAGCAGCCGCGAGGCAGGCAGGACAGTGCGGGATGTCTTCTGGGCACGCAGCATGCTGCTTCCCATGCCCGGAGCAAACCGAGAGCAGGTACCTCGCTTGCCCTTCTATCTGCCGAGACTTGGAGCTGGCCAGCGCGCACGTTCCCGCTGTGTGTGCTGCTGTCCGCAAACAGCCTCCAAACAAAGCGGGGCGCTAAGGCAAGAGAAGTAAGCGCCCCCGGAGGGAATCTGCCTGCGAGGGAAGCTGTGCAGCACATCCCTTGTTCCGCTCGCCACTTCCCTCACTCTTAGGCAAAGCCCATCTCAGCTTGCTTGTAGGTGTGCCTCCGTGCTCAGAAGCAGCCGCGAGGCAGGCAGGACAGTGCGGGATGTCTTCTGGGCAAGCAGCATGCTGCTTCCCATGCCCGGAACAAACTGCGAGCAGGTACCTCGCTTGCCCTTCTATCTGCCGAGACTTGGAGCTGGCCAGCGCGCACCTTCCCGCTGTGTGTGCTGCTGTCCGCAAACAGCCTCCAAACAAAGCAGGGCGCCAAGGCAAGAGAAGTAAGCGCCCCCGGAGGGAATCTGCCTGCGAGGGAAGCTGTGCAGCACATCCCTTGTTCCGCTCGCCACTTCCCTCACTCTTAGGCAAAGCCCATCTCAGCTTGCTTGTAGGTGTGCCTCCGTGCTCAGAAGCAGCCGCGAGGCAGGCAGGACAGTGCGGGATGTCTTCTGGGCAAGCAGCATGCTGCTTCCCATGCCCGGAGCAAACCGAGAGCAGGTACCTCGCTTGCCCTTCTATCTGCCGAGACTTGGAGCTGGCCAGCGCGCACCTTCCCGCTGTGTGTGCTGCTGTCCGCAAACAGCCTCCAAACAAAGCAGGGCGCTAAGGCAAGAGAAGTAACCGCCCCTGGAGGGAATCTGCCTGCGAGGGAAGCTGTGCAGCACATCCCTTGTTCCGCTCGCCACTTCCCTCACTCTTAGGCAAAGCCCATCTCAGCTTGCTTGTAGGTGTGCCTCCGTGCTCAGAAGCAGCCGCGAGGCAGGCAGGACAGTGCGGGATGTCTTCTGGGCACGCAGCATGCTGCTTGCCATCCCCGGAACAAACTGAGAGCAGGTGCCTCGCTTGCCCTTCTATCTGCCGAGACTTGGAGCTGGCCAGCGCGCACCTTCCCGCTGTGTGTGCTGCTGTCCGCAAACAGCCTCCAAACAAAGCGGGGCGCTAAGGCAAGAGAAGTAAGCGCCCCCGGAGGGAATCTGCCTGCGAGGGAAGCTGTGCAGCACATCCCTTGTTCCGCTCGCCACTTCCCTCACTCTTAGGCAAAGCCCATCTCAGCTTGCTTGTAGGCGTGCCTCCGTGCTCAGAAGCAGCCGCGAGGCAGGCAGGACAGTGCGGGATGTCTTCTGGGCACGCAGCATGCTGCTTCCCATGCCCGGAGCAAACCGAGAGCAGGTACCTCGCTTGCCCTTCTATCTGCCGAGACTTGGAGCTGGCCAGCGCGCACCTTCCCGCTGTGTGTGCTGCTGTCCGCAAACAGCCTCCAAACAAAGCGGGGCACTAAGGCAAGAGAAGTAAGCGCCCCCGGAGGGAATCTGCCTGCGAGGGAAGCTGTGCAGCACATCCCTTGTTCCGCTCGCCACTTCCCTCACTCTTAGGCAAAGCCCATCTCAGCTTGCTTGTAGGTGTGCCTCCGTGCTCAGAAGCAGCCGCGAGGCAGGCAGGACAGTGCGGGATGTCTTCTGGGCAAGCAGCATGCTGCTTCCCATGCCCGGAGCAAACCGAGAGCAGGTACCTCGCTTGCCCTTCTATCTGCCGAGACTTGGAGCTGGCCAGCGCGCACCTTCCCGCTGTGTGTGCTGCTGTCCGCAAACAGCCTCCAAACAAAGCAGGGCGCTAAGGCAAGAGAAGTAAGCGCCCCCGGAGGGAATCTGCCTGCGAGGGAAGCTGTGCAGCACATCCTTTGTTCCGCTCGCCACTTCCCTCACTCTTAGGCAAAGCCCATCTCAGCTTGCTTGTAGGTGTGCCTCCGTGCTCAGAAGCAGCCGCGAGGCAGGCAGGACAGTGCGGGATGTCTTCTGGGCACGCAGCATGCTGCTTCCCATGCCCAGAGCAAACCGAGAGCAGGTGCCTCGCTTGCCCTTCTATCTGCCGAGACTTGGAGCTGGCCAGCGCGCACCTTCCCGCTGTGTGTGCTGCTGTCCGCAAACAGCCTCCAAACAAAGCAGGGCGCTAAGGCAAGAGAAGTAAGCGCCCCTGGAGGGAATCTGCCTGCGAGGGAAGCTGTGCAGCACATCCCTTGTTCCGCTCGCCACTTCCCTCACTCTTAGGCAAAGCCCATCTCAGCTTGCTTGTAGGTGTGCCTCCGTGCTCAGAAGCAGCCGCGAGGCAGGCAGGACAGTGCGGGATGTCTTCTGAGCACGCAGCATGCTGCTTGCCATCCCCGGAACAAACCGAGAGCAGGTGCCTCGCTTGCCCTTCTATCTGCCGAGACTTGGAGCTGGCCAGCGCGCACCTTCCCGCTGTGTGTGCTGCTGTCCGCAAACAGCCTCCAAACAATGCGGGGCGCTAAGGCAAGAGAAGTAAGCGCCCCCGGAGGGAATCTGCCTGCGAGGGAAGCTGTGCAGCACATCCCTTGTTCCGCTCGCCACTTCCCTCACTCTTAGGCAAAGCCCATCTCAGCTTGCTTGTAGGTGTGCCTCCGTGCTCAGAAGCAGCCGCGAGGCAGGCAGGACAGTGCGGGATGTCTTCTGGGCACGCAGCATGCTGCTTCCCATGCCCGGAGCAAACCGAGAGCAGGTACCTCGCTTGCCCTTCTATCTGCCGAGACTTGGAGCTGGCCAGCGCGCACCTTCCCGCTGTGTGTGCTGCTGTCCGCAAACAGCCTCCAAACAAAGCAGGGCGCTAAGGCAAGAGAACTAAGCGCCCCCGGAGGGAATCTGCCTGCGAGGGAAGCTGTGCAGCACATCCCTTGTTCCGCTCGCCACTTCCCTCACTCTTAGGCAAAGCCCATCTCAGCTTGCTTGTAGGTGTGCCTCCGTGCTCAGAAGCAGCCGCGAGGCAGGCAGGACAGTGCGGGATGTCTTCTGGGCACGCAGCATGCTGCTTCCCATGCCCGGAGCAAACCGAGAGCAGGTGCCTCGCTTGCCCTTCTATCTGCCGAGACTTGGAGCTGGCCAGCGCGCACCTTCCCGCTGTGTGTGCTGCTGTCCGCAAACAGCCTCCAAACAAAGCAGGGCGCTAAGGCAAGAGAAGTAAGCGCCCCCGGAGGGAATCTGCCTGCGAGGGATGCTGTGCAGCACATCCCTTGTTCCGCTCGCCACTTCCCTCATTCTTAGGCAAAGCCCATCTCAGCTGGCTTGTAGGTGTGCCTCCGTGCTCAGAAGCAGCCGCGAGGCAGGCAGGACAGTGCGGGATGTCTTCTGAGCACGCAGCATGCTGCTTCCCATGCCCGGAGCAAACCGAGAGCAGGTGCCTCGCTTGCCCTTCTATCTGCCGAGACTTGGAGCTGGCCAGCGCGCACCTTCCCGCTCTGTGTGTGCTGCTGTCCGCAAACAGCCTCCAAACAAAGCAGGGCGCTAAGGCAAGAGAAGTAAGCGCCCCCGGAGGGAATCTGCCTGCGAGGGAAGCTGTGCAGCACATCCTTTGTTCCGCTCGCCACTTCCCTCACTCTTAGGCAAAGCCCATCTCAGCTTGCTTGTAGGTGTGCCTCCGTGCTCAGAAGCAGCCGCGAGGCAGGCAGGACAGTGCGGGATGTCTTCTGAGCACGCAGCATGCTGCTTCCCATGCCCGGAGCAAACCGAGAGCAGGTGCCTCGCTTGCCCTTCTATCTGCCGAGACTTGGAGCTGGCCAGCGCGCACCTTCCCGCTGTGTGTGCTGCTGTCCGCAAACAGCCTCCAAACAAAGCAGGGCGCTAAGGCAAGAGAAGTAAGCGCCCCCGGAGGGAATCTGCCTGCGAGGGAAGCTGTGCAGCACATCCTTTGTTCCGCTCGCCACTTCCCTCACTCTTAGGCAAAGCCCATCTCAGCTTGCTTGTAGGTGTGCCTCCGTGCTCAGAAGCAGCCGCGAGGCAGGCAGGACAGTGCGGGATGTCTTCTGGGCACGCAGCATGCTGCTTCCCATGCCCAGAGCAAACCGAGAGCAGGTGCCTCGCTTGCCCTTCTATCTGCCGAGACTTGGAGCTGGCCAGCGCGCACCTTCCCGCTGTGTGTGCTGCTGTCCGCAAACAGCCTCCAAACAAAGCGGGGCGCTAAGGCAAGAGAACTAAGCGCCCCCGGAGGGAATCTGCCTGCGAGGGAAGCTGTGCAGCACATCCCTTGTTCCGCTCGCCACTTCCCTCACTCTTAGGCAAAGCCCATCTCAGCTTGCTTGTAGGTGTGCCTCCGTGCTCAGAAGCAGCCGCGAGGCAGGCAGGACAGTGCGGGATGTCTTCTGAGCACGCAGCATGCTGCTTCCCATGCCCGGAGCAAACCGAGAGCAGGTGCCTCGCTTGCCCTTCTATCTGCCGAGACTTGGAGCTGGCCAGCGCGCACCTTCCCGCTGTGTGTGCTGCTGTCCGCAAACAGCCTCCAAACAAAGCAGGGCGCTAAGGCAAGAGAAGTAAGCGCCCCCGGAGGGAATCTGCCTGCGAGGGAAGCTGTGCAGCACATCCTTTGTTCCGCTCGCCACTTCCCTCACTCTTAGGCAAAGCCCATCTCAGCTTGCTTGTAGGTGTGCCTCCGTGCTCAGAAGCAGCCGCGAGGCAGGCAGGACAGTGCGGGATGTCTTCTGGGCACGCAGCATGCTGCTTCCCATGCCCGGAGCAAACCGAGAGCAGGTGCCTCGCTTGCCCTTCTATCTGCCGAGACTTGGAGCTGGCCAGCGCGCACCTTCCCGCTGTGTGTGCTGCTGTCCGCAAACAGCCTCCAAACAAAGCAGGGCGCTAAGGCAAGAGAAGTAAGCGCCCCCGGAGGGAATCTGCCTGCGAGGGATGCTGTGCAGCACATCCCTTGTTCCGCTCGCCACTTCCCTCACTCTTAGGCAAAGCCCATCTCAGCTTGCTTGTAGGTGTGCCTCCGTGCTCAGAAGCAGCCGCGAGGCAGGCAGGACAGTGCGGGATGTCTTCTGAGCACGCAGCATGCTGCTTCCCATGCCCGGAGCAAACCGAGAGCAGGTGCCTCGCTTGCCCTTCTATCTGCCGAGACTTGGAGCTGGCCAGCGCGCACCTTCCCGCTGTGTGTGCTGCTGTCCGCAAACAGCCTCCAAACAAAGCAGGGCGCTAAGGCAAGAGAAGTAAGCGCCCCCGGAGGGAATCTGCCTGCGAGGGATGCTGTGCAGCACATCCCTTGTTCCGCTCGCCACTTCCCTCACTCTTAGGCAAAGCCCATCTCAGCTTGCTTGTAGGTGTGCCTCCGTGCTCAGAAGCAGCCGCGAGGCAGGCAGGACAGTGCGGGATGTCTTCTGAGCACGCAGCATGCTGCTTCCCATGCCCGGAGCAAACCGAGAGCAGGTGCCTCGCTTGCCCTTCTATCTGCCGAGACTTGGAGCTGGCCAGCGCGCACCTTCCCGCTCTGTGTGTGCTGCTGTCCGCAAACAGCCTCCAAACAAAGCAGGGCGCTAAGGCAAGAGAAGTAAGCGCCCCCGGAGGGAATCTGCCTGCGAGGGAAGCTGTGCAGCACATCCCTTGTTCCGCTCGCCACTTCCCTCACTCTTAGGCAAAGCCCATCTCAGCTTGCTTGTAGGTGTGCCTCCGTGCTCCGAAGCAGCCGCGAGGCAGGCAGGACAGTGCGGGATGTCTTCTGGGCAAGCAGCATGCTGCTTCCCATGCCCGGAGCAAACCGAGAGCAGGTACCTCGCTTGCCCTTCTATCTGCCGAGACTTGGAGCTGGCCAGCGCGCACCTTCCCGCTGTGTGTGCTGCTGTCCGCAAACAGCCTCCAAACAAAGCGGGGCACTAAGGCAAGAGAAGTAAGCGCCCCCGGAGGGAATCTGCCTGCGAGGGAAGCTGTGCAGCACATCCCTTGTTCCGCTCGCCACTTCCCTCACTCTTAGGCAAAGCCCATCTCAGGTTGCTTGTAGGTGTGCCTCCGTGCTCAGAAGCAGCCGCGAGGCAGGCAGGACAGTGCGGGATGTCTTCTGGGCAAGCAGCATGCTGCTTCCCATGCCCGGAGCAAACCGAGAGCAGGTACCTCGCTTGCCCTTCTATCTGCCGAGACTTGGAGCTGGCCAGCGCGCACCTTCCCGCTGTGTGTGCTGCTGTCCGCAAACAGCCTCCAAACAAAGCAGGGCGCTAAGGCAAGAGAAGTAAGCGCCCCCGGAGGGAATCTGCCTGCGAGGGAAGCTGTGCAGCACATCCTTTGTTCCGCTCGCCACTTCCCTCACTCTTAGGCAAAGCCCATCTCAGCTTGCTTGTAGGTGTGCCTCCGTGCTCAGAAGCAGCCGCGAGGCAGGCAGGACAGTGCGGGATGTCTTCTGGGCACGCAGCATGCTGCTTCCCATGCCCGGAGCAAACCGAGAGCAGGTACCTCGCTTGCCCTTCTATCTGCCGAGACTTGGAGCTGGCCAGCGCGCACCTTCCCGCTGTGTGTGCTGCTGTCCGCAAACAGCCTCCAAACAAAGCAGGGCGCCAAGGCAAGAGAAGTAAGCGCCCCCGGAGGGAATCTGCCTGCGAGGGAAGCTGTGCAGCACATCCCTTGTTCCGCTCGCCACTTCCCTCACTCTTAGGCAAAGCCCATCTCAGCTTGCTTGTAGGTGTGCCTCCGTGCTCCGAAGCAGCCGCGAGGCAGGCAGGACAGTGCGGGATGTCTTCTGGGCACGCAGCATGCTGCTTGCCATCCCCGGAACAAACTGAGAGCAGGTGCCTCGCTTGCCCTTCTATCTGCCGAGACTTGGAGCTGGCCAGCGCGCACCTTCCCGCTGTGTGTGCTGCTGTCCGCAAACAGCCTCCAAACAAAGCGGGGCGCTAAGGCAAGAGAAGTAAGCGCCCCCGGAGGGAATCTGCCTGCGAGGGAAGCTGTGCAGCACATCCCTTGTTCCGCTCGCCACTTCCCTCACTCTTAGGCAAAGCCCATCTCAGCTTGCTTGTAGGTGTGCCTCCGTGCTCAGAAGCAGCCGCGAGGCAGGCAGGACAGTGCGGGATGTCTTCTGGGCACGCAGCATGCTGCTTCCCATGCCCGGAGCAAACCGAGAGCAGGTACCTCGCTTGCCCTTCTATCTGCCGAGACTTGGAGCTGGCCAGCGCGCACCTTCCCGCTGTGTGTGCTGCTGTCCGCAAACAGCCTCCAAACAAAGCAGGGCGCTAAGGCAAGAGAAGTAAGCGCCCCCGGAGGGAATCTGCCTGCGAGGGAAGCTGTGCAGCACATCCCTTGTTCCGCTCGCCACTTCCCTCACTCTTAGGCAAAGCCCATCTCAGCTTGCTTGTAGTTGTGCCTCCGTGCTCAGAAGCAGCCGCGAGGCAGGCAGGACAGTGCGGGATGTCTTCTGGGCACGCAGCATGCTGCTTCCCATGCCCGGAGCAAACCGAGAGCAGGTGCCTCGCTTGCCCTTCTATCTGCCGAGACTTGGAGCTGGCCAGCGCGCACCTTCCCGCTGTGTGTGCTGCTGTCCGCAAACAGCCTCCAAACAAAGCAGGGCGCTAAGGCAAGAGAAGTAAGCGCCCCCGGAGGGAATCTGCCTGCGAGGGATGCTGTGCAGCACATCCCTTGTTCCGCTCGCCACTTCCCTCACTCTTAGGCAAAGCCCATCTCAGCTTGCTTGTAGGTGTGCCTCCGTGCTCAGAAGCAGCCGCGAGGCAGGCAGGACAGTGCGGGATGTCTTCTGAGCACGCAGCATGCTGCTTCCCATGCCCGGAGCAAACCGAGAGCAGGTGCCTCGCTTGCCCTTCTATCTGCCGAGACTTGGAGCTGGCCAGCGCGCACCTTCCCGCTCTGTGTGTGCTGCTGTCCGCAAACAGCCTCCAAACAAAGCAGGGCGCTAAGGCAAGAGAACTAAGCGCCCCCGGAGGGAATCTGCCTGCGAGGGAAGCTGTGCAGCACATCCCTTGTTCCGCTCGCCACTTCCCTCACTCTTAGGCAAAGCCCATCTCAGCTTGCTTGTAGGTGTGCCTCCGTGCTCAGAAGCAGCCGCGAGGCAGGCAGGACAGTGCGGGATGTCTTCTGAGCACGCAGCATGCTGCTTGCCATCCCCGGAACAAACTGAGAGCAGGTGCCTCGCTTGCCCTTCTATCTGCCGAGACTTGGAGCTGGCCAGCGCGCACGTTCCCGCTGTGTGTGCTGCTGTCCGCAAACAGCCTCCAAACAAAGCGGGGCGCTAAGGCAAGAGAAGTAAGCGCCCCCGGAGGGAATCTGCCTGCGAGGGAAGCTGTGCAGCACATCCCTTGTTCCGCTCGCCACTTCCCTCACTCTTAGGCAAAGCCCATCTCAGCTTGCTTGTAGGTGTGCCTCCGTGCTCAGAAGCAGCCGCGAGGCAGGCAGGACAGTGCGGGATGTCTTCTGGGCAAGCAGCATGCTGCTTCCCATGCCCGGAACAAACTGCGAGCAGGTACCTCGCTTGCCCTTCTATCTGCCGAGACTTGGAGCTGGCCAGCGCGCACCTTCCCGCTGTGTGTGCTGCTGTCCGCAAACAGCCTCCAAACAAAGCAGGGCGCTAAGGCAAGAGAAGTAAGCGCCCCCGGAGGGAATCTGCCTGCGAGGGAAGCTGTGCAGCACATCCCTTGTTCCGCTCGCCACTTCCCTCACTCTTAGGCAAAGCCCATCTCAGCTTGCTTGTAGGTGTGCCTCCGTGCTCAGAAGCAGCCGCGAGGCAGGCATGACAGTGCGGGATGTCTTCTGAGCACGCAGCATGCTGCTTGCCATCCCCGGAACAAACTGAGAGCAGGTGCCTCGCTTGCCCTTCTATCTGCCGAGACTTGGAGCTGGCCGGCGCGCACCTTCCCGCTGTGTGTGCTGCTGTCCGCAAACAGCCTCCAAACAAAGCGGGGCACTAAGGCAAGAGAAGTAAGCGCCCCCGGAGGGAATCTGCCTGCGAGGGATGCTGTGCAGCACATCCCTTGTTCCGCTCGCCACTTCCCTCACTCTTAGGCAAAGCCCATCTCAGCTTGCTTGTAGGTGTGCCTCCGTGCTCAGAAGCAGCCGCGAGGCAGGCAGGTCAGTGCGGGATGTCTTCTGGGCAAGCAGCATGCTGCTTCCCATGCCCGGAGCAAACCGAGAGCAGGTGCCTCGCTTGCCCTTCTATCTGCCGAGACTTGGAGCTGGCCAGCGCGCACCTTCCCGCTGTGTGTGCTGCTGTCCGCAAACAGCCTCCAAACAAAGCAGGGCACTAAGGCAAGAGAAGTAAGCGCCCCCGGAGGGAATCTGCCTGCGAGGGAAGCTGTGCAGCACATCCCTTGTTCCGCTCGCCACTTCCCTCACTCTTAGGCAAAGCCCATCTCAGCTTGCTTGTAGGTGTGCCTCCGTGCTCAGAAGCAGCCGCGAGGCAGGCAGGACAGTGCGGGATGTCTTCTGGGCACGCAGCATGCTGCTTCCCATGCCCGGAGCAAACCGAGAGCAGGTACCTCGCTTGCCCTTCTATCTGCCGAGACTTGGAGCTGGCCAGCGCGCACCTTCCCGCTGTGTGTGCTGCTGTCCGCAAACAGCCTCCAAACAAAGCAGGGCGCCAAGGCAAGAGAAGTAAGCGCCCCCGGAGGGAATCTGCCTGCGAGGGAAGCTGTGCAGCACATCCCTTGTTCCGCTCGCCACTTCCCTCACTCTTAGGCAAAGCCCATCTCAGCTTGCTTGTAGGTGTGCCTCCGTGCTCAGAAGCAGCCGCGAGGCAGGCAGGACAGTGCGGGATGTCTTCTGGGCACGCAGCATGCTGCTTCCCATGCCCGGAGCAAACCGAGAGCAGGTACCTCGCTTGCCCTTCTATCTGCCGAGACTTGGAGCTGGCCAGCGCGCACCTTCCCGCTGTGTGTGCTGCTGTCCGCAAACAGCCTCCAAACAAAGCAGGGCGCTAAGGCAAGAGAACTAAGCGCCCCCGGAGGGAATCTGCCTGCGAGGGAAGCTGTGCAGCACATCCCTTGTTCCGCTCGCCACTTCCCTCACTCTTAGGCAAAGCCCATCTCAGCTTGCTTGTAGGTGTGCCTCCGTGCTCAGAAGCAGCCGCGAGGCAGGCAGGACAGTGCGGGATGTCTTCTGGGCACGCAGCATGCTGCTTCCCATGCCCGGAGCAAACCGAGAGCAGGTGCCTCGCTTGCCCTTCTATCTGCCGAGACTTGGAGCTGGCCAGCGCGCACCTTCCCGCTGTGTGTGCTGCTGTCCGCAAACAGCCTCCAAACAAAGCAGGGCGCTAAGGCAAGAGAAGTAAGCGCCCCCGGAGGGAATCTGCCTGCGAGGGATGCTGTGCAGCACATCCCTTGTTCCGCTCGCCACTTCCCTCATTCTTAGGCAAAGCCCATCTCAGCTGGCTTGTAGGTGTGCCTCCGTGCTCAGAAGCAGCCGCGAGGCAGGCAGGACAGTGCGGGATGTCTTCTGAGCACGCAGCATGCTGCTTCCCATGCCCGGAGCAAACCGAGAGCAGGTGCCTCGCTTGCCCTTCTATCTGCCGAGACTTGGAGCTGGCCAGCGCGCACCTTCCCGCTCTGTGTGTGCTGCTGTCCGCAAACAGCCTCCAAACAAAGCAGGGCGCTAAGGCAAGAGAAGTAAGCGCCCCCGGAGGGAATCTGCCTGCGAGGGAAGCTGTGCAGCACATCCTTTGTTCCGCTCGCCACTTCCCTCACTCTTAGGCAAAGCCCATCTCAGCTTGCTTGTAGGTGTGCCTCCGTGCTCAGAAGCAGCCGCGAGGCAGGCAGGACAGTGCGGGATGTCTTCTGAGCACGCAGCATGCTGCTTCCCATGCCCGGAGCAAACCGAGAGCAGGTGCCTCGCTTGCCCTTCTATCTGCCGAGACTTGGAGCTGGCCAGCGCGCACCTTCCCGCTGTGTGTGCTGCTGTCCGCAAACAGCCTCCAAACAAAGCAGGGCGCTAAGGCAAGAGAAGTAAGCGCCCCCGGAGGGAATCTGCCTGCGAGGGAAGCTGTGCAGCACATCCTTTGTTCCGCTCGCCACTTCCCTCACTCTTAGGCAAAGCCCATCTCAGCTTGCTTGTAGGTGTGCCTCCGTGCTCAGAAGCAGCCGCGAGGCAGGCAGGACAGTGCGGGATGTCTTCTGGGCACGCAGCATGCTGCTTCCCATGCCCAGAGCAAACCGAGAGCAGGTGCCTCGCTTGCCCTTCTATCTGCCGAGACTTGGAGCTGGCCAGCGCGCACCTTCCCGCTGTGTGTGCTGCTGTCCGCAAACAGCCTCCAAACAAAGCGGGGCGCTAAGGCAAGAGAACTAAGCGCCCCCGGAGGGAATCTGCCTGCGAGGGAAGCTGTGCAGCACATCCCTTGTTCCGCTCGCCACTTCCCTCACTCTTAGGCAAAGCCCATCTCAGCTTGCTTGTAGGTGTGCCTCCGTGCTCAGAAGCAGCCGCGAGGCAGGCAGGACAGTGCGGGATGTCTTCTGAGCACGCAGCATGCTGCTTCCCATGCCCGGAGCAAACCGAGAGCAGGTGCCTCGCTTGCCCTTCTATCTGCCGAGACTTGGAGCTGGCCAGCGCGCACCTTCCCGCTGTGTGTGCTGCTGTCCGCAAACAGCCTCCAAACAAAGCAGGGCGCTAAGGCAAGAGAAGTAAGCGCCCCCGGAGGGAATCTGCCTGCGAGGGAAGCTGTGCAGCACATCCTTTGTTCCGCTCGCCACTTCCCTCACTCTTAGGCAAAGCCCATCTCAGCTTGCTTGTAGGTGTGCCTCCGTGCTCAGAAGCAGCCGCGAGGCAGGCAGGACAGTGCGGGATGTCTTCTGGGCACGCAGCATGCTGCTTCCCATGCCCGGAGCAAACCGAGAGCAGGTGCCTCGCTTGCCCTTCTATCTGCCGAGACTTGGAGCTGGCCAGCGCGCACCTTCCCGCTGTGTGTGCTGCTGTCCGCAAACAGCCTCCAAACAAAGCAGGGCGCTAAGGCAAGAGAAGTAAGCGCCCCCGGAGGGAATCTGCCTGCGAGGGATGCTGTGCAGCACATCCCTTGTTCCGCTCGCCACTTCCCTCACTCTTAGGCAAAGCCCATCTCAGCTTGCTTGTAGGTGTGCCTCCGTGCTCAGAAGCAGCCGCGAGGCAGGCAGGACAGTGCGGGATGTCTTCTGAGCACGCAGCATGCTGCTTCCCATGCCCGGAGCAAACCGAGAGCAGGTGCCTCGCTTGCCCTTCTATCTGCCGAGACTTGGAGCTGGCCAGCGCGCACCTTCCCGCTGTGTGTGCTGCTGTCCGCAAACAGCCTCCAAACAAAGCAGGGCGCTAAGGCAAGAGAAGTAAGCGCCCCCGGAGGGAATCTGCCTGCGAGGGATGCTGTGCAGCACATCCCTTGTTCCGCTCGCCACTTCCCTCACTCTTAGGCAAAGCCCATCTCAGCTTGCTTGTAGGTGTGCCTCCGTGCTCAGAAGCAGCCGCGAGGCAGGCAGGACAGTGCGGGATGTCTTCTGAGCACGCAGCATGCTGCTTCCCATGCCCGGAGCAAACCGAGAGCAGGTGCCTCGCTTGCCCTTCTATCTGCCGAGACTTGGAGCTGGCCAGCGCGCACCTTCCCGCTCTGTGTGTGCTGCTGTCCGCAAACAGCCTCCAAACAAAGCAGGGCGCTAAGGCAAGAGAAGTAAGCGCCCCCGGAGGGAATCTGCCTGCGAGGGAAGCTGTGCAGCACATCCCTTGTTCCGCTCGCCACTTCCCTCACTCTTAGGCAAAGCCCATCTCAGCTTGCTTGTAGGTGTGCCTCCGTGCTCCGAAGCAGCCGCGAGGCAGGCAGGACAGTGCGGGATGTCTTCTGGGCAAGCAGCATGCTGCTTCCCATGCCCGGAGCAAACCGAGAGCAGGTACCTCGCTTGCCCTTCTATCTGCCGAGACTTGGAGCTGGCCAGCGCGCACCTTCCCGCTGTGTGTGCTGCTGTCCGCAAACAGCCTCCAAACAAAGCGGGGCACTAAGGCAAGAGAAGTAAGCGCCCCCGGAGGGAATCTGCCTGCGAGGGAAGCTGTGCAGCACATCCCTTGTTCCGCTCGCCACTTCCCTCACTCTTAGGCAAAGCCCATCTCAGGTTGCTTGTAGGTGTGCCTCCGTGCTCAGAAGCAGCCGCGAGGCAGGCAGGACAGTGCGGGATGTCTTCTGGGCAAGCAGCATGCTGCTTCCCATGCCCGGAGCAAACCGAGAGCAGGTACCTCGCTTGCCCTTCTATCTGCCGAGACTTGGAGCTGGCCAGCGCGCACCTTCCCGCTGTGTGTGCTGCTGTCCGCAAACAGCCTCCAAACAAAGCAGGGCGCTAAGGCAAGAGAAGTAAGCGCCCCCGGAGGGAATCTGCCTGCGAGGGAAGCTGTGCAGCACATCCTTTGTTCCGCTCGCCACTTCCCTCACTCTTAGGCAAAGCCCATCTCAGCTTGCTTGTAGGTGTGCCTCCGTGCTCAGAAGCAGCCGCGAGGCAGGCAGGACAGTGCGGGATGTCTTCTGGGCACGCAGCATGCTGCTTCCCATGCCCGGAGCAAACCGAGAGCAGGTACCTCGCTTGCCCTTCTATCTGCCGAGACTTGGAGCTGGCCAGCGCGCACCTTCCCGCTGTGTGTGCTGCTGTCCGCAAACAGCCTCCAAACAAAGCAGGGCGCCAAGGCAAGAGAAGTAAGCGCCCCCGGAGGGAATCTGCCTGCGAGGGAAGCTGTGCAGCACATCCCTTGTTCCGCTCGCCACTTCCCTCACTCTTAGGCAAAGCCCATCTCAGCTTGCTTGTAGGTGTGCCTCCGTGCTCCGAAGCAGCCGCGAGGCAGGCAGGACAGTGCGGGATGTCTTCTGGGCACGCAGCATGCTGCTTGCCATCCCCGGAACAAACTGAGAGCAGGTGCCTCGCTTGCCCTTCTATCTGCCGAGACTTGGAGCTGGCCAGCGCGCACCTTCCCGCTGTGTGTGCTGCTGTCCGCAAACAGCCTCCAAACAAAGCGGGGCGCTAAGGCAAGAGAAGTAAGCGCCCCCGGAGGGAATCTGCCTGCGAGGGAAGCTGTGCAGCACATCCCTTGTTCCGCTCGCCACTTCCCTCACTCTTAGGCAAAGCCCATCTCAGCTTGCTTGTAGGTGTGCCTCCGTGCTCAGAAGCAGCCGCGAGGCAGGCAGGACAGTGCGGGATGTCTTCTGGGCACGCAGCATGCTGCTTCCCATGCCCGGAGCAAACCGAGAGCAGGTACCTCGCTTGCCCTTCTATCTGCCGAGACTTGGAGCTGGCCAGCGCGCACCTTCCCGCTGTGTGTGCTGCTGTCCGCAAACAGCCTCCAAACAAAGCAGGGCGCTAAGGCAAGAGAAGTAAGCGCCCCCGGAGGGAATCTGCCTGCGAGGGAAGCTGTGCAGCACATCCCTTGTTCCGCTCGCCACTTCCCTCACTCTTAGGCAAAGCCCATCTCAGCTTGCTTGTAGTTGTGCCTCCGTGCTCAGAAGCAGCCGCGAGGCAGGCAGGACAGTGCGGGATGTCTTCTGGGCACGCAGCATGCTGCTTCCCATGCCCGGAGCAAACCGAGAGCAGGTGCCTCGCTTGCCCTTCTATCTGCCGAGACTTGGAGCTGGCCAGCGCGCACCTTCCCGCTGTGTGTGCTGCTGTCCGCAAACAGCCTCCAAACAAAGCAGGGCGCTAAGGCAAGAGAAGTAAGCGCCCCCGGAGGGAATCTGCCTGCGAGGGATGCTGTGCAGCACATCCCTTGTTCCGCTCGCCACTTCCCTCACTCTTAGGCAAAGCCCATCTCAGCTTGCTTGTAGGTGTGCCTCCGTGCTCAGAAGCAGCCGCGAGGCAGGCAGGACAGTGCGGGATGTCTTCTGAGCACGCAGCATGCTGCTTCCCATGCCCGGAGCAAACCGAGAGCAGGTGCCTCGCTTGCCCTTCTATCTGCCGAGACTTGGAGCTGGCCAGCGCGCACCTTCCCGCTCTGTGTGTGCTGCTGTCCGCAAACAGCCTCCAAACAAAGCAGGGCGCTAAGGCAAGAGAACTAAGCGCCCCCGGAGGGAATCTGCCTGCGAGGGAAGCTGTGCAGCACATCCCTTGTTCCGCTCGCCACTTCCCTCACTCTTAGGCAAAGCCCATCTCAGCTTGCTTGTAGGTGTGCCTCCGTGCTCAGAAGCAGCCGCGAGGCAGGCAGGACAGTGCGGGATGTCTTCTGAGCACGCAGCATGCTGCTTGCCATCCCCGGAACAAACTGAGAGCAGGTGCCTCGCTTGCCCTTCTATCTGCCGAGACTTGGAGCTGGCCAGCGCGCACGTTCCCGCTGTGTGTGCTGCTGTCCGCAAACAGCCTCCAAACAAAGCGGGGCGCTAAGGCAAGAGAAGTAAGCGCCCCCGGAGGGAATCTGCCTGCGAGGGAAGCTGTGCAGCACATCCCTTGTTCCGCTCGCCACTTCCCTCACTCTTAGGCAAAGCCCATCTCAGCTTGCTTGTAGGTGTGCCTCCGTGCTCAGAAGCAGCCGCGAGGCAGGCAGGACAGTGCGGGATGTCTTCTGGGCAAGCAGCATGCTGCTTCCCATGCCCGGAACAAACTGCGAGCAGGTACCTCGCTTGCCCTTCTATCTGCCGAGACTTGGAGCTGGCCAGCGCGCACCTTCCCGCTGTGTGTGCTGCTGTCCGCAAACAGCCTCCAAACAAAGCAGGGCGCTAAGGCAAGAGAAGTAAGCGCCCCCGGAGGGAATCTGCCTGCGAGGGAAGCTGTGCAGCACATCCCTTGTTCCGCTCGCCACTTCCCTCACTCTTAGGCAAAGCCCATCTCAGCTTGCTTGTAGGTGTGCCTCCGTGCTCAGAAGCAGCCGCGAGGCAGGCATGACAGTGCGGGATGTCTTCTGAGCACGCAGCATGCTGCTTGCCATCCCCGGAACAAACTGAGAGCAGGTGCCTCGCTTGCCCTTCTATCTGCCGAGACTTGGAGCTGGCCGGCGCGCACCTTCCCGCTGTGTGTGCTGCTGTCCGCAAACAGCCTCCAAACAAAGCGGGGCACTAAGGCAAGAGAAGTAAGCGCCCCCGGAGGGAATCTGCCTGCGAGGGATGCTGTGCAGCACATCCCTTGTTCCGCTCGCCACTTCCCTCACTCTTAGGCAAAGCCCATCTCAGCTTGCTTGTAGGTGTGCCTCCGTGCTCAGAAGCAGCCGCGAGGCAGGCAGGTCAGTGCGGGATGTCTTCTGGGCAAGCAGCATGCTGCTTCCCATGCCCGGAGCAAACCGAGAGCAGGTGCCTCGCTTGCCCTTCTATCTGCCGAGACTTGGAGCTGGCCAGCGCGCACCTTCCCGCTGTGTGTGCTGCTGTCCGCAAACAGCCTCCAAACAAAGCAGGGCACTAAGGCAAGAGAAGTAAGCGCCCCCGGAGGGAATCTGCCTGCGAGGGAAGCTGTGCAGCACATCCCTTGTTCCGCTCGCCACTTCCCTCACTCTTAGGCAAAGCCCATCTCAGCTTGCTTGTAGGTGTGCCTCCGTGCTCAGAAGCAGCCGCGAGGCAGGCAGGACAGTGCGGGATGTCTTCTGGGCACGCAGCATGCTGCTTCCCATGCCCGGAGCAAACCGAGAGCAGGTACCTCGCTTGCCCTTCTATCTGCCGAGACTTGGAGCTGGCCAGCGCGCACCTTCCCGCTGTGTGTGCTGCTGTCCGCAAACAGCCTCCAAACAAAGCAGGGCGCCAAGGCAAGAGAAGTAAGCGCCCCCGGAGGGAATCTGCCTGCGAGGGAAGCTGTGCAGCACATCCCTTGTTCCGCTCGCCACTTCCCTCACTCTTAGGCAAAGCCCATCTCAGCTTGCTTGTAGGTGTGCCTCCGTGCTCCGAAGCAGCCGCGAGGCAGGCAGGACAGTGCGGGATGTCTTCTGGGCAAGCAGCATGCTGCTTCCCATGCCCGGAGCAAACCGAGAGCAGGTGCCTCGCTTGCCCTTCTATCTGCCGAGACTTGGAGCTGGCCAGCGCGCACCTTCCCGCTGTGTGTGCTGCTGTCCGCAAACAGCCTCCAAACAAAGCGGGGCACTAAGGCAAGAGAACTAAGCGCCCCCGGAGGGAATCTGCCTGCGAGGGAAGCTGTGCAGCACATCCCTTGTTCCGCTCGCCACTTCCCTCACTCTTAGGCAAAGCCCATCTCAGCTTGCTTGTAGGTGTGCCTCCGTGCTCAGAAGCAGCCGCGAGGCAGGCAGGACAGTGCGGGATGTCTTCTGGGCAAGCAGCATGCTGCTTCCCATGCCCGGAGCAAACCGAGAGCAGGTGCCTCGCTTGCCCTTCTATCTGCCGAGACTTGGAGCTGGCCAGCGCGCACCTTCCCGCTGTGTGTGCTGCTGTCCGCAAACAGCCTCCAAACAAAGCAGGGCGCTAAGGCAAGAGAAGTAAGCGCCCCCGGAGGGAATCTGCCTGCGAGGGAAGCTGTGCAGCACATCCTTTGTTCCGCTCGCCACTTCCCTCACTCTTAGGCAAAGCCCATCTCAGCTTGCTTGTAGGTGTGCCTCCGTGCTCAGAAGCAGCCGCGAGGCAGGCAGGACAGTGCGGGATGTCTTCTGGGCACGCAGCATGCTGCTTGCCATGCCCGGAGCAAACCGAGAGCAGGTACCTCGCTTGCCCTTCTATCTGCCGAGACTTGGAGCTGGCCAGCGCGCACCTTCCCGCTGTGTGTGCTGCTGTCCGCAAACAGCCTCCAAACAAAGCAGGGCGCTAAGGCAAGAGAAGTAAGCGCCCCCGGAGGGAATCTGCCTGCGAGGGATGCTGTGCAGCACATCCCTTGTTCCGCTCGCCACTTCCCTCACTCTTAGGCAAAGCCCATCTCAGCTTGCTTGTAGGTGTGCCTCCGTGCTCAGAAGCAGCCGCGAGGCAGGCAGGACAGTGCGGGATGTCTTCTGAGCACGCAGCATGCTGCTTCCCATGCCCGGAGCAAACCGAGAGCAGGTGCCTCGCTTGCCCTTCTATCTGCCGAGACTTGGAGCTGGCCAGCGCGCACCTTCCCGCTGTGTGTGCTGCTGTCCGCAAACAGCCTCCAAACAAAGCAGGGCGCTAAGGCAAGAGAAGTAAGCGCCCCCGGAGGGAATCTGCCTGCGAGGGATGCTGTGCAGCACATCCCTTGTTCCGCTCGCCACTTCCCTCACTCTTAGGCAAAGCCCATCTCAGCTTGCTTGTAGGTGTGCCTCCGTGCTCAGAAGCAGCCGCGAGGCAGGCAGGACAGTGCGGGATGTCTTCTGAGCACGCAGCATGCTGCTTCCCATGCCCGGAGCAAACCGAGAGCAGGTGCCTCGCTTGCCCTTCTATCTGCCGAGACTTGGAGCTGGCCAGCGCGCACCTTCCCGCTCTGTGTGTGCTGCTGTCCGCAAACAGCCTCCAAACAAAGCAGGGCGCTAAGGCAAGAGAAGTAAGCGCCCCCGGAGGGAATCTGCCTGCGAGGGAAGCTGTGCAGCACATCCCTTGTTCCGCTCGCCACTTCCCTCACTCTTAGGCAAAGCCCATCTCAGCTTGCTTGTAGGTGTGCCTCCGTGCTCCGAAGCAGCCGCGAGGCAGGCAGGACAGTGCGGGATGTCTTCTGGGCAAGCAGCATGCTGCTTCCCATGCCCGGAGCAAACCGAGAGCAGGTACCTCGCTTGCCCTTCTATCTGCCGAGACTTGGAGCTGGCCAGCGCGCACCTTCCCGCTGTGTGTGCTGCTGTCCGCAAACAGCCTCCAAACAAAGCGGGGCACTAAGGCAAGAGAAGTAAGCGCCCCCGGAGGGAATCTGCCTGCGAGGGAAGCTGTGCAGCACATCCCTTGTTCCGCTCGCCACTTCCCTCACTCTTAGGCAAAGCCCATCTCAGGTTGCTTGTAGGTGTGCCTCCGTGCTCAGAAGCAGCCGCGAGGCAGGCAGGACAGTGCGGGATGTCTTCTGGGCAAGCAGCATGCTGCTTCCCATGCCCGGAGCAAACCGAGAGCAGGTACCTCGCTTGCCCTTCTATCTGCCGAGACTTGGAGCTGGCCAGCGCGCACCTTCCCGCTGTGTGTGCTGCTGTCCGCAAACAGCCTCCAAACAAAGCAGGGCGCTAAGGCAAGAGAAGTAAGCGCCCCCGGAGGGAATCTGCCTGCGAGGGAAGCTGTGCAGCACATCCTTTGTTCCGCTCGCCACTTCCCTCACTCTTAGGCAAAGCCCATCTCAGCTTGCTTGTAGGTGTGCCTCCGTGCTCAGAAGCAGCCGCGAGGCAGGCAGGACAGTGCGGGATGTCTTCTGGGCACGCAGCATGCTGCTTCCCATGCCCGGAGCAAACCGAGAGCAGGTACCTCGCTTGCCCTTCTATCTGCCGAGACTTGGAGCTGGCCAGCGCGCACCTTCCCGCTGTGTGTGCTGCTGTCCGCAAACAGCCTCCAAACAAAGCAGGGCGCCAAGGCAAGAGAAGTAAGCGCCCCCGGAGGGAATCTGCCTGCGAGGGAAGCTGTGCAGCACATCCCTTGTTCCGCTCGCCACTTCCCTCACTCTTAGGCAAAGCCCATCTCAGCTTGCTTGTAGGTGTGCCTCCGTGCTCCGAAGCAGCCGCGAGGCAGGCAGGACAGTGCGGGATGTCTTCTGGGCACGCAGCATGCTGCTTGCCATCCCCGGAACAAACTGAGAGCAGGTGCCTCGCTTGCCCTTCTATCTGCCGAGACTTGGAGCTGGCCAGCGCGCACCTTCCCGCTGTGTGTGCTGCTGTCCGCAAACAGCCTCCAAACAAAGCGGGGCGCTAAGGCAAGAGAAGTAAGCGCCCCCGGAGGGAATCTGCCTGCGAGGGAAGCTGTGCAGCACATCCCTTGTTCCGCTCGCCACTTCCCTCACTCTTAGGCAAAGCCCATCTCAGCTTGCTTGTAGGTGTGCCTCCGTGCTCAGAAGCAGCCGCGAGGCAGGCAGGACAGTGCGGGATGTCTTCTGGGCACGCAGCATGCTGCTTCCCATGCCCGGAGCAAACCGAGAGCAGGTACCTCGCTTGCCCTTCTATCTGCCGAGACTTGGAGCTGGCCAGCGCGCACCTTCCCGCTGTGTGTGCTGCTGTCCGCAAACAGCCTCCAAACAAAGCAGGGCGCTAAGGCAAGAGAAGTAAGCGCCCCCGGAGGGAATCTGCCTGCGAGGGAAGCTGTGCAGCACATCCCTTGTTCCGCTCGCCACTTCCCTCACTCTTAGGCAAAGCCCATCTCAGCTTGCTTGTAGTTGTGCCTCCGTGCTCAGAAGCAGCCGCGAGGCAGGCAGGACAGTGCGGGATGTCTTCTGGGCACGCAGCATGCTGCTTCCCATGCCCGGAGCAAACCGAGAGCAGGTGCCTCGCTTGCCCTTCTATCTGCCGAGACTTGGAGCTGGCCAGCGCGCACCTTCCCGCTGTGTGTGCTGCTGTCCGCAAACAGCCTCCAAACAAAGCAGGGCGCTAAGGCAAGAGAAGTAAGCGCCCCCGGAGGGAATCTGCCTGCGAGGGATGCTGTGCAGCACATCCCTTGTTCCGCTCGCCACTTCCCTCACTCTTAGGCAAAGCCCATCTCAGCTTGCTTGTAGGTGTGCCTCCGTGCTCAGAAGCAGCCGCGAGGCAGGCAGGACAGTGCGGGATGTCTTCTGAGCACGCAGCATGCTGCTTCCCATGCCCGGAGCAAACCGAGAGCAGGTGCCTCGCTTGCCCTTCTATCTGCCGAGACTTGGAGCTGGCCAGCGCGCACCTTCCCGCTCTGTGTGTGCTGCTGTCCGCAAACAGCCTCCAAACAAAGCAGGGCGCTAAGGCAAGAGAACTAAGCGCCCCCGGAGGGAATCTGCCTGCGAGGGAAGCTGTGCAGCACATCCCTTGTTCCGCTCGCCACTTCCCTCACTCTTAGGCAAAGCCCATCTCAGCTTGCTTGTAGGTGTGCCTCCGTGCTCAGAAGCAGCCGCGAGGCAGGCAGGACAGTGCGGGATGTCTTCTGAGCACGCAGCATGCTGCTTGCCATCCCCGGAACAAACTGAGAGCAGGTGCCTCGCTTGCCCTTCTATCTGCCGAGACTTGGAGCTGGCCAGCGCGCACGTTCCCGCTGTGTGTGCTGCTGTCCGCAAACAGCCTCCAAACAAAGCGGGGCGCTAAGGCAAGAGAAGTAAGCGCCCCCGGAGGGAATCTGCCTGCGAGGGAAGCTGTGCAGCACATCCCTTGTTCCGCTCGCCACTTCCCTCACTCTTAGGCAAAGCCCATCTCAGCTTGCTTGTAGGTGTGCCTCCGTGCTCAGAAGCAGCCGCGAGGCAGGCAGGACAGTGCGGGATGTCTTCTGGGCAAGCAGCATGCTGCTTCCCATGCCCGGAACAAACTGCGAGCAGGTACCTCGCTTGCCCTTCTATCTGCCGAGACTTGGAGCTGGCCAGCGCGCACCTTCCCGCTGTGTGTGCTGCTGTCCGCAAACAGCCTCCAAACAAAGCAGGGCGCCAAGGCAAGAGAAGTAAGCGCCCCCGGAGGGAATCTGCCTGCGAGGGAAGCTGTGCAGCACATCCCTTGTTCCGCTCGCCACTTCCCTCACTCTTAGGCAAAGCCCATCTCAGCTTGCTTGTAGGTGTGCCTCCGTGCTCCGAAGCAGCCGCGAGGCAGGCAGGACAGTGCGGGATGTCTTCTGGGCAAGCAGCATGCTGCTTCCCATGCCCGGAGCAAACCGAGAGCAGGTGCCTCGCTTGCCCTTCTATCTGCCGAGACTTGGAGCTGGCCAGCGCGCACCTTCCCGCTGTGTGTGCTGCTGTCCGCAAACAGCCTCCAAACAAAGCGGGGCACTAAGGCAAGAGAACTAAGCGCCCCCGGAGGGAATCTGCCTGCGAGGGAAGCTGTGCAGCACATCCCTTGTTCCGCTCGCCACTTCCCTCACTCTTAGGCAAAGCCCATCTCAGCTTGCTTGTAGGTGTGCCTCCGTGCTCAGAAGCAGCCGCGAGGCAGGCAGGACAGTGCGGGATGTCTTCTGGGCAAGCAGCATGCTGCTTCCCATGCCCGGAGCAAACCGAGAGCAGGTGCCTCGCTTGCCCTTCTATCTGCCGAGACTTGGAGCTGGCCAGCGCGCACCTTCCCGCTGTGTGTGCTGCTGTCCGCAAACAGCCTCCAAACAAAGCAGGGCGCTAAGGCAAGAGAAGTAAGCGCCCCCGGAGGGAATCTGCCTGCGAGGGAAGCTGTGCAGCACATCCTTTGTTCCGCTCGCCACTTCCCTCACTCTTAGGCAAAGCCCATCTCAGCTTGCTTGTAGGTGTGCCTCCGTGCTCAGAAGCAGCCGCGAGGCAGGCAGGACAGTGCGGGATGTCTTCTGGGCACGCAGCATGCTGCTTGCCATGCCCGGAGCAAACCGAGAGCAGGTACCTCGCTTGCCCTTCTATCTGCCGAGACTTGGAGCTGGCCAGCGCGCACCTTCCCGCTGTGTGTGCTGCTGTCCGCAAACAGCCTCCAAACAAAGCAGGGCGCTAAGGCAAGAGAAGTAAGCGCCCCCGGAGGGAATCTGCCTGCGAGGGATGCTGTGCAGCACATCCCTTGTTCCGCTCGCCACTTCCCTCACTCTTAGGCAAAGCCCATCTCAGCTTGCTTGTAGGTGTGCCTCCGTGCTCAGAAGCAGCCGCGAGGCAGGCAGGACAGTGCGGGATGTCTTCTGAGCACGCAGCATGCTGCTTCCCATGCCCGGAGCAAACCGAGAGCAGGTGCCTCGCTTGCCCTTCTATCTGCCGAGACTTGGAGCTGGCCAGCGCGCACCTTCCCGCTGTGTGTGCTGCTGTCCGCAAACAGCCTCCAAACAAAGCAGGGCGCTAAGGCAAGAGAAGTAAGCGCCCCCGGAGGGAATCTGCCTGCGAGGGATGCTGTGCAGCACATCCCTTGTTCCGCTCGCCACTTCCCTCACTCTTAGGCAAAGCCCATCTCAGCTTGCTTGTAGGTGTGCCTCCGTGCTCAGAAGCAGCCGCGAGGCAGGCAGGACAGTGCGGGATGTCTTCTGAGCACGCAGCATGCTGCTTCCCATGCCCGGAGCAAACCGAGAGCAGGTGCCTCGCTTGCCCTTCTATCTGCCGAGACTTGGAGCTGGCCAGCGCGCACCTTCCCGCTCTGTGTGTGCTGCTGTCCGCAAACAGCCTCCAAACAAAGCAGGGCGCTAAGGCAAGAGAAGTAAGCGCCCCCGGAGGGAATCTGCCTGCGAGGGAAGCTGTGCAGCACATCCCTTGTTCCGCTCGCCACTTCCCTCACTCTTAGGCAAAGCCCATCTCAGCTTGCTTGTAGGTGTGCCTCCGTGCTCCGAAGCAGCCGCGAGGCAGGCAGGACAGTGCGGGATGTCTTCTGGGCAAGCAGCATGCTGCTTCCCATGCCCGGAGCAAACCGAGAGCAGGTACCTCGCTTGCCCTTCTATCTGCCGAGACTTGGAGCTGGCCAGCGCGCACCTTCCCGCTGTGTGTGCTGCTGTCCGCAAACAGCCTCCAAACAAAGCGGGGCACTAAGGCAAGAGAAGTAAGCGCCCCCGGAGGGAATCTGCCTGCGAGGGAAGCTGTGCAGCACATCCCTTGTTCCGCTCGCCACTTCCCTCACTCTTAGGCAAAGCCCATCTCAGGTTGCTTGTAGGTGTGCCTCCGTGCTCAGAAGCAGCCGCGAGGCAGGCAGGACAGTGCGGGATGTCTTCTGGGCAAGCAGCATGCTGCTTCCCATGCCCGGAGCAAACCGAGAGCAGGTACCTCGCTTGCCCTTCTATCTGCCGAGACTTGGAGCTGGCCAGCGCGCACCTTCCCGCTGTGTGTGCTGCTGTCCGCAAACAGCCTCCAAACAAAGCAGGGCGCTAAGGCAAGAGAAGTAAGCGCCCCCGGAGGGAATCTGCCTGCGAGGGAAGCTGTGCAGCACATCCTTTGTTCCGCTCGCCACTTCCCTCACTCTTAGGCAAAGCCCATCTCAGCTTGCTTGTAGGTGTGCCTCCGTGCTCAGAAGCAGCCGCGAGGCAGGCAGGACAGTGCGGGATGTCTTCTGGGCACGCAGCATGCTGCTTCCCATGCCCGGAGCAAACCGAGAGCAGGTACCTCGCTTGCCCTTCTATCTGCCGAGACTTGGAGCTGGCCAGCGCGCACCTTCCCGCTGTGTGTGCTGCTGTCCGCAAACAGCCTCCAAACAAAGCAGGGCGCCAAGGCAAGAGAAGTAAGCGCCCCCGGAGGGAATCTGCCTGCGAGGGAAGCTGTGCAGCACATCCCTTGTTCCGCTCGCCACTTCCCTCACTCTTAGGCAAAGCCCATCTCAGCTTGCTTGTAGGTGTGCCTCCGTGCTCCGAAGCAGCCGCGAGGCAGGCAGGACAGTGCGGGATGTCTTCTGGGCACGCAGCATGCTGCTTGCCATCCCCGGAACAAACTGAGAGCAGGTGCCTCGCTTGCCCTTCTATCTGCCGAGACTTGGAGCTGGCCAGCGCGCACCTTCCCGCTGTGTGTGCTGCTGTCCGCAAACAGCCTCCAAACAAAGCGGGGCGCTAAGGCAAGAGAAGTAAGCGCCCCCGGAGGGAATCTGCCTGCGAGGGAAGCTGTGCAGCACATCCCTTGTTCCGCTCGCCACTTCCCTCACTCTTAGGCAAAGCCCATCTCAGCTTGCTTGTAGGTGTGCCTCCGTGCTCAGAAGCAGCCGCGAGGCAGGCAGGACAGTGCGGGATGTCTTCTGGGCACGCAGCATGCTGCTTCCCATGCCCGGAGCAAACCGAGAGCAGGTACCTCGCTTGCCCTTCTATCTGCCGAGACTTGGAGCTGGCCAGCGCGCACCTTCCCGCTGTGTGTGCTGCTGTCCGCAAACAGCCTCCAAACAAAGCAGGGCGCTAAGGCAAGAGAAGTAAGCGCCCCCGGAGGGAATCTGCCTGCGAGGGAAGCTGTGCAGCACATCCCTTGTTCCGCTCGCCACTTCCCTCACTCTTAGGCAAAGCCCATCTCAGCTTGCTTGTAGTTGTGCCTCCGTGCTCAGAAGCAGCCGCGAGGCAGGCAGGACAGTGCGGGATGTCTTCTGGGCACGCAGCATGCTGCTTCCCATGCCCGGAGCAAACCGAGAGCAGGTGCCTCGCTTGCCCTTCTATCTGCCGAGACTTGGAGCTGGCCAGCGCGCACCTTCCCGCTGTGTGTGCTGCTGTCCGCAAACAGCCTCCAAACAAAGCAGGGCGCTAAGGCAAGAGAAGTAAGCGCCCCCGGAGGGAATCTGCCTGCGAGGGATGCTGTGCAGCACATCCCTTGTTCCGCTCGCCACTTCCCTCACTCTTAGGCAAAGCCCATCTCAGCTTGCTTGTAGGTGTGCCTCCGTGCTCAGAAGCAGCCGCGAGGCAGGCAGGACAGTGCGGGATGTCTTCTGAGCACGCAGCATGCTGCTTCCCATGCCCGGAGCAAACCGAGAGCAGGTGCCTCGCTTGCCCTTCTATCTGCCGAGACTTGGAGCTGGCCAGCGCGCACCTTCCCGCTCTGTGTGTGCTGCTGTCCGCAAACAGCCTCCAAACAAAGCAGGGCGCTAAGGCAAGAGAACTAAGCGCCCCCGGAGGGAATCTGCCTGCGAGGGAAGCTGTGCAGCACATCCCTTGTTCCGCTCGCCACTTCCCTCACTCTTAGGCAAAGCCCATCTCAGCTTGCTTGTAGGTGTGCCTCCGTGCTCAGAAGCAGCCGCGAGGCAGGCAGGACAGTGCGGGATGTCTTCTGAGCACGCAGCATGCTGCTTGCCATCCCCGGAACAAACTGAGAGCAGGTGCCTCGCTTGCCCTTCTATCTGCCGAGACTTGGAGCTGGCCAGCGCGCACGTTCCCGCTGTGTGTGCTGCTGTCCGCAAACAGCCTCCAAACAAAGCGGGGCGCTAAGGCAAGAGAAGTAAGCGCCCCCGGAGGGAATCTGCCTGCGAGGGAAGCTGTGCAGCACATCCCTTGTTCCGCTCGCCACTTCCCTCACTCTTAGGCAAAGCCCATCTCAGCTTGCTTGTAGGTGTGCCTCCGTGCTCAGAAGCAGCCGCGAGGCAGGCAGGACAGTGCGGGATGTCTTCTGGGCAAGCAGCATGCTGCTTCCCATGCCCGGAACAAACTGCGAGCAGGTACCTCGCTTGCCCTTCTATCTGCCGAGACTTGGAGCTGGCCAGCGCGCACCTTCCCGCTGTGTGTGCTGCTGTCCGCAAACAGCCTCCAAACAAAGCAGGGCGCTAAGGCAAGAGAAGTAAGCGCCCCCGGAGGGAATCTGCCTGCGAGGGAAGCTGTGCAGCACATCCCTTGTTCCGCTCGCCACTTCCCTCACTCTTAGGCAAAGCCCATCTCAGCTTGCTTGTAGGTGTGCCTCCGTGCTCAGAAGCAGCCGCGAGGCAGGCATGACAGTGCGGGATGTCTTCTGAGCACGCAGCATGCTGCTTGCCATCCCCGGAACAAACTGAGAGCAGGTGCCTCGCTTGCCCTTCTATCTGCCGAGACTTGGAGCTGGCCGTCGCGCACCTTCCCGCTGTGTGTGCTGCTGTCCGCAAACAGCCTCCAAACAAAGCGGGGCACTAAGGCAAGAGAAGTAAGCGCCCCCGGAGGGAATCTGCCTGCGAGGGATGCTGTGCAGCACATCCCTTGTTCCGCTCGCCACTTCCCTCACTCTTAGGCAAAGCCCATCTCAGCTTGCTTGTAGGTGTGCCTCCGTGCTCAGAAGCAGCCGCGAGGCAGGCAGGTCAGTGCGGGATGTCTTCTGGGCAAGCAGCATGCTGCTTCCCATGCCCGGAGCAAACCGAGAGCAGGTGCCTCGCTTGCCCTTCTATCTGCCGAGACTTGGAGCTGGCCAGCGCGCACCTTCCCGCTGTGTGTGCTGCTGTCCGCAAACAGCCTCCAAACAAAGCAGGGCACTAAGGCAAGAGAAGTAAGCGCCCCCGGAGGGAATCTGCCTGCGAGGGAAGCTGTGCAGCACATCCCTTGTTCCGCTCGCCACTTCCCTCACTCTTAGGCAAAGCCCATCTCAGCTTGCTTGTAGGTGTGCCTCCGTGCTCAGAAGCAGCCGCGAGGCAGGCAGGACAGTGCGGGATGTCTTCTGGGCACGCAGCATGCTGCTTCCCATGCCCGGAGCAAACCGAGAGCAGGTACCTCGCTTGCCCTTCTATCTGCCGAGACTTGGAGCTGGCCAGCGCGCACCTTCCCGCTGTGTGTGCTGCTGTCCGCAAACAGCCTCCAAACAAAGCAGGGCGCCAAGGCAAGAGAAGTAAGCGCCCCCGGAGGGAATCTGCCTGCGAGGGAAGCTGTGCAGCACATCCCTTGTTCCGCTCGCCACTTCCCTCACTCTTAGGCAAAGCCCATCTCAGCTTGCTTGTAGGTGTGCCTCCGTGCTCCGAAGCAGCCGCGAGGCAGGCAGGACAGTGCGGGATGTCTTCTGGGCAAGCAGCATGCTGCTTCCCATGCCCGGAGCAAACCGAGAGCAGGTGCCTCGCTTGCCCTTCTATCTGCCGAGACTTGGAGCTGGCCAGCGCGCACCTTCCCGCTGTGTGTGCTGCTGTCCGCAAACAGCCTCCAAACAAAGCGGGGCACTAAGGCAAGAGAACTAAGCGCCCCCGGAGGGAATCTGCCTGCGAGGGAAGCTGTGCAGCACATCCCTTGTTCCGCTCGCCACTTCCCTCACTCTTAGGCAAAGCCCATCTCAGCTTGCTTGTAGGTGTGCCTCCGTGCTCAGAAGCAGCCGCGAGGCAGGCAGGACAGTGCGGGATGTCTTCTGGGCAAGCAGCATGCTGCTTCCCATGCCCGGAGCAAACCGAGAGCAGGTACCTCGCTTGCCCTTCTATCTGCCGAGACTTGGAGCTGGCCAGCGCGCACCTTCCCGCTGTGTGTGCTGCTGTCCGCAAACAGCCTCCAAACAAAGCAGGGCGCTAAGGCAAGAGAAGTAAGCGCCCCCGGAGGGAATCTGCCTGCGAGGGAAGCTGTGCAGCACATCCTTTGTTCCGCTCGCCACTTCCCTCACTCTTAGGCAAAGCCCATCTCAGCTTGCTTGTAGGTGTGCCTCCGTGCTCAGAAGCAGCCGCGAGGCAGGCAGGACAGTGCGGGATGTCTTCTGGGCACGCAGCATGCTGCTTGCCATGCCCGGAGCAAACCGAGAGCAGGTACCTCGCTTGCCCTTCTATCTGCCGAGACTTGGAGCTGGCCAGCGCGCACCTTCCCGCTGTGTGTGCTGCTGTCCGCAAACAGCCTCCAAACAAAGCAGGGCGCCAAGGCAAGAGAAGTAAGCGCCCCCGGAGGGAATCTGCCTGCGAGGGAAGCTGTGCAGCACATCCCTTGTTCCGCTCGCCACTTCCCTCACTCTTAGGCAAAGCCCATCTCAGCTTGCTTGTAGGTGTGCCTCCGTGCTCCGAAGCAGCCGCGAGGCAGGCAGGACAGTGCGGGATGTCTTCTGGGCAAGCAGCATGCTGCTTCCCATGCCCGGAGCAAACCGAGAGCAGGTACCTCGCTTGCCCTTCTATCTGCCGAGACTTGGAGCTGGCCAGCGCGCACCTTCCCGCTGTGTGTGCTGCTGTCCGCAAACAGCCTCCAAACAAAGCGGGGCACTAAGGCAAGAGAACTAAGCGCCCCCGGAGGGAATCTGCCTGCGAGGGAAGCTGTGCAGCACATCCCTTGTTCCGCTCGCCACTTCCCTCACTCTTAGGCAAAGCCCATCTCAGCTTGCTTGTAGGTGTGCCTCCGTGCTCAGAAGCAGCCGCGAGGCAGGCAGGACAGTGCGGGATGTCTTCTGAGCACGCAGCATGCTGCTTCCCATGCCCGGAGCAAACCGAGAGCAGGTGCCTCGCTTGCCCTTCTATCTGCCGAGACTTGGAGCTGGCCAGCGCGCACCTTCCCGCTGTGTGTGCTGCTGTCCGCAAACAGCCTCCAAACAAAGCAGGGCGCTAAGGCAAGAGAAGTAAGCGCCCCCGGAGGGAATCTGCCTGCGAGGGAAGCTGTGCAGCACATCCTTTGTTCCGCTCGCCACTTCCCTCACTCTTAGGCAAAGCCCATCTCAGCTTGCTTGTAGGTGTGCCTCCGTGCTCAGAAGCAGCCGCGAGGCAGGCAGGACAGTGCGGGATGTCTTCTGGGCACGCAGCATGCTGCTTCCCATGCCCGGAGCAAACCGAGAGCAGGTGCCTCGCTTGCCCTTCTATCTGCCGAGACTTGGAGCTGGCCAGCGCGCACCTTCCCGCTCTGTGTGTGCTGCTGTCCGCAAACAGCCTCCAAACAAAGCAGGGCGCTAAGGCAAGAGAAGTAAGCGCCCCCGGAGGGAATCTGCCTGCGAGGGAAGCTGTGCAGCACATCCCTTGTTCCGCTCGCCACTTCCCTCACTCTTAGGCAAAGCCCATCTCAGCTTGCTTGTAGGTGTGCCTCCGTGCTCCGAAGCAGCCGCGAGGCAGGCAGGACAGTGCGGGATGTCTTCTGGGCAAGCAGCATGCTGCTTCCCATGCCCGGAGCAAACCGAGAGCAGGTACCTCGCTTGCCCTTCTATCTGCCGAGACTTGGAGCTGGCCAGCGCGCACCTTCCCGCTGTGTGTGCTGCTGTCCGCAAACAGCCTCCAAACAAAGCGGGGCACTAAGGCAAGAGAAGTAAGCGCCCCCGGAGGGAATCTGCCTGCGAGGGAAGCTGTGCAGCACATCCCTTGTTCCGCTCGCCACTTCCCTCACTCTTAGGCAAAGCCCATCTCAGGTTGCTTGTAGGTGTGCCTCCGTGCTCAGAAGCAGCCGCGAGGCAGGCAGGACAGTGCGGGATGTCTTCTGGGCAAGCAGCATGCTGCTTCCCATGCCCGGAGCAAACCGAGAGCAGGTACCTCGCTTGCCCTTCTATCTGCCGAGACTTGGAGCTGGCCAGCGCGCACCTTCCCGCTGTGTGTGCTGCTGTCCGCAAACAGCCTCCAAACAAAGCAGGGCGCTAAGGCAAGAGAAGTAAGCGCCCCCGGAGGGAATCTGCCTGCGAGGGAAGCTGTGCAGCACATCCTTTGTTCCGCTCGCCACTTCCCTCACTCTTAGGCAAAGCCCATCTCAGCTTGCTTGTAGGTGTGCCTCCGTGCTCAGAAGCAGCCGCGAGGCAGGCAGGACAGTGCGGGATGTCTTCTGGGCACGCAGCATGCTGCTTCCCATGCCCGGAGCAAACCGAGAGCAGGTACCTCGCTTGCCCTTCTATCTGCCGAGACTTGGAGCTGGCCAGCGCGCACCTTCCCGCTGTGTGTGCTGCTGTCCGCAAACAGCCTCCAAACAAAGCAGGGCGCCAAGGCAAGAGAAGTAAGCGCCCCCGGAGGGAATCTGCCTGCGAGGGAAGCTGTGCAGCACATCCCTTGTTCCGCTCGCCACTTCCCTCACTCTTAGGCAAAGCCCATCTCAGCTTGCTTGTAGGTGTGCCTCCGTGCTCCGAAGCAGCCGCGAGGCAGGCAGGACAGTGCGGGATGTCTTCTGGGCACGCAGCATGCTGCTTGCCATCCCCGGAACAAACTGAGAGCAGGTGCCTCGCTTGCCCTTCTATCTGCCGAGACTTGGAGCTGGCCAGCGCGCACCTTCCCGCTGTGTGTGCTGCTGTCCGCAAACAGCCTCCAAACAAAGCGGGGCGCTAAGGCAAGAGAAGTAAGCGCCCCCGGAGGGAATCTGCCTGCGAGGGAAGCTGTGCAGCACATCCCTTGTTCCGCTCGCCACTTCCCTCACTCTTAGGCAAAGCCCATCTCAGCTTGCTTGTAGGTGTGCCTCCGTGCTCAGAAGCAGCCGCGAGGCAGGCAGGACAGTGCGGGATGTCTTCTGGGCACGCAGCATGCTGCTTCCCATGCCCGGAGCAAACCGAGAGCAGGTACCTCGCTTGCCCTTCTATCTGCCGAGACTTGGAGCTGGCCAGCGCGCACCTTCCCGCTGTGTGTGCTGCTGTCCGCAAACAGCCTCCAAACAAAGCAGGGCGCTAAGGCAAGAGAAGTAAGCGCCCCCGGAGGGAATCTGCCTGCGAGGGAAGCTGTGCAGCACATCCCTTGTTCCGCTCGCCACTTCCCTCACTCTTAGGCAAAGCCCATCTCAGCTTGCTTGTAGTTGTGCCTCCGTGCTCAGAAGCAGCCGCGAGGCAGGCAGGACAGTGCGGGATGTCTTCTGGGCACGCAGCATGCTGCTTCCCATGCCCGGAGCAAACCGAGAGCAGGTGCCTCGCTTGCCCTTCTATCTGCCGAGACTTGGAGCTGGCCAGCGCGCACCTTCCCGCTGTGTGTGCTGCTGTCCGCAAACAGCCTCCAAACAAAGCAGGGCGCTAAGGCAAGAGAAGTAAGCGCCCCCGGAGGGAATCTGCCTGCGAGGGATGCTGTGCAGCACATCCCTTGTTCCGCTCGCCACTTCCCTCACTCTTAGGCAAAGCCCATCTCAGCTTGCTTGTAGGTGTGCCTCCGTGCTCAGAAGCAGCCGCGAGGCAGGCAGGACAGTGCGGGATGTCTTCTGAGCACGCAGCATGCTGCTTCCCATGCCCGGAGCAAACCGAGAGCAGGTGCCTCGCTTGCCCTTCTATCTGCCGAGACTTGGAGCTGGCCAGCGCGCACCTTCCCGCTCTGTGTGTGCTGCTGTCCGCAAACAGCCTCCAAACAAAGCAGGGCGCTAAGGCAAGAGAACTAAGCGCCCCCGGAGGGAATCTGCCTGCGAGGGAAGCTGTGCAGCACATCCCTTGTTCCGCTCGCCACTTCCCTCACTCTTAGGCAAAGCCCATCTCAGCTTGCTTGTAGGTGTGCCTCCGTGCTCAGAAGCAGCCGCGAGGCAGGCAGGACAGTGCGGGATGTCTTCTGAGCACGCAGCATGCTGCTTGCCATCCCCGGAACAAACTGAGAGCAGGTGCCTCGCTTGCCCTTCTATCTGCCGAGACTTGGAGCTGGCCAGCGCGCACGTTCCCGCTGTGTGTGCTGCTGTCCGCAAACAGCCTCCAAACAAAGCGGGGCGCTAAGGCAAGAGAAGTAAGCGCCCCCGGAGGGAATCTGCCTGCGAGGGAAGCTGTGCAGCACATCCCTTGTTCCGCTCGCCACTTCCCTCACTCTTAGGCAAAGCCCATCTCAGCTTGCTTGTAGGTGTGCCTCCGTGCTCAGAAGCAGCCGCGAGGCAGGCAGGACAGTGCGGGATGTCTTCTGGGCAAGCAGCATGCTGCTTCCCATGCCCGGAACAAACTGCGAGCAGGTACCTCGCTTGCCCTTCTATCTGCCGAGACTTGGAGCTGGCCAGCGCGCACCTTCCCGCTGTGTGTGCTGCTGTCCGCAAACAGCCTCCAAACAAAGCAGGGCGCTAAGGCAAGAGAAGTAAGCGCCCCCGGAGGGAATCTGCCTGCGAGGGAAGCTGTGCAGCACATCCCTTGTTCCGCTCGCCACTTCCCTCACTCTTAGGCAAAGCCCATCTCAGCTTGCTTGTAGGTGTGCCTCCGTGCTCAGAAGCAGCCGCGAGGCAGGCATGACAGTGCGGGATGTCTTCTGAGCACGCAGCATGCTGCTTGCCATCCCCGGAACAAACTGAGAGCAGGTGCCTCGCTTGCCCTTCTATCTGCCGAGACTTGGAGCTGGCCGGCGCGCACCTTCCCGCTGTGTGTGCTGCTGTCCGCAAACAGCCTCCAAACAAAGCGGGGCACTAAGGCAAGAGAAGTAAGCGCCCCCGGAGGGAATCTGCCTGCGAGGGATGCTGTGCAGCACATCCCTTGTTCCGCTCGCCACTTCCCTCACTCTTAGGCAAAGCCCATCTCAGCTTGCTTGTAGGTGTGCCTCCGTGCTCAGAAGCAGCCGCGAGGCAGGCAGGTCAGTGCGGGATGTCTTCTGGGCAAGCAGCATGCTGCTTCCCATGCCCGGAGCAAACCGAGAGCAGGTGCCTCGCTTGCCCTTCTATCTGCCGAGACTTGGAGCTGGCCAGCGCGCACCTTCCCGCTGTGTGTGCTGCTGTCCGCAAACAGCCTCCAAACAAAGCAGGGCACTAAGGCAAGAGAAGTAAGCGCCCCCGGAGGGAATCTGCCTGCGAGGGAAGCTGTGCAGCACATCCCTTGTTCCGCTCGCCACTTCCCTCACTCTTAGGCAAAGCCCATCTCAGCTTGCTTGTAGGTGTGCCTCCGTGCTCAGAAGCAGCCGCGAGGCAGGCAGGACAGTGCGGGATGTCTTCTGGGCACGCAGCATGCTGCTTCCCATGCCCGGAGCAAACCGAGAGCAGGTACCTCGCTTGCCCTTCTATCTGCCGAGACTTGGAGCTGGCCAGCGCGCACCTTCCCGCTGTGTGTGCTGCTGTCCGCAAACAGCCTCCAAACAAAGCAGGGCGCCAAGGCAAGAGAAGTAAGCGCCCCCGGAGGGAATCTGCCTGCGAGGGAAGCTGTGCAGCACATCCCTTGTTCCGCTCGCCACTTCCCTCACTCTTAGGCAAAGCCCATCTCAGCTTGCTTGTAGGTGTGCCTCCGTGCTCCGAAGCAGCCGCGAGGCAGGCAGGACAGTGCGGGATGTCTTCTGGGCAAGCAGCATGCTGCTTCCCATGCCCGGAGCAAACCGAGAGCAGGTACCTCGCTTGCCCTTCTATCTGCCGAGACTTGGAGCTGGCCAGCGCGCACCTTCCCGCTGTGTGTGCTGCTGTCCGCAAACAGCCTCCAAACAAAGCGGGGCACTAAGGCAAGAGAAGTAAGCGCCCCCGGAGGGAATCTGCCTGCGAGGGAAGCTGTGCAGCACATCCCTTGTTCCGCTCGCCACTTCCCTCACTCTTAGGCAAAGCCCATCTCAGCTTGCTTGTAGGTGTGCCTCCGTGCTCAGAAGCAGCCGCGAGGCAGGCAGGACAGTGCGGGATGTCTTCTGGGCAAGCAGCATGCTGCTTCCCATGCCCGGAGCAAACCGAGAGCAGGTACCTCGCTTGCCCTTCTATCTGCCGAGACTTGGAGCTGGCCAGCGCGCACCTTCCCGCTGTGTGTGCTGCTGTCCGCAAACAGCCTCCAAACAAAGCAGGGCGCTAAGGCAAGAGAAGTAAGCGCCCCCGGAGGGAATCTGCCTGCGAGGGAAGCTGTGCAGCACATCCTTTGTTCCGCTCGCCACTTCCCTCACTCTTAGGCAAAGCCCATCTCAGCTTGCTTGTAGGTGTGCCTCCGTGCTCAGAAGCAGCCGCGAGGCAGGCAGGACAGTGCGGGATGTCTTCTGGGCACGCAGCATGCTGCTTGCCATGCCCGGAGCAAACCGAGAGCAGGTACCTCGCTTGCCCTTCTATCTGCCGAGACTTGGAGCTGGCCAGCGCGCACCTTCCCGCTGTGTGTGCTGCTGTCCGCAAACAGCCTCCAAACAAAGCAGGGCGCCAAGGCAAGAGAAGTAAGCGCCCCCGGAGGGAATCTGCCTGCGAGGGAAGCTGTGCAGCACATCCCTTGTTCCGCTCGCCACTTCCCTCACTCTTAGGCAAAGCCCATCTCAGCTTGCTTGTAGGTGTGCCTCCGTGCTCCGAAGCAGCCGCGAGGCAGGCAGGACAGTGCGGGATGTCTTCTGGGCAAGCAGCATGCTGCTTCCCATGCCCGGAGCAAACCGAGAGCAGGTACCTCGCTTGCCCTTCTATCTGCCGAGACTTGGAGCTGGCCAGCGCGCACCTTCCCGCTGTGTGTGCTGCTGTCCGCAAACAGCCTCCAAACAAAGCGGGGCACTAAGGCAAGAGAAGTAAGCGCCCCCGGAGGGAATCTGCCTGCGAGGGAAGCTGTGCAGCACATCCCTTGTTCCGCTCGCCACTTCCCTCACTCTTAGGCAAAGCCCATCTCAGCTTGCTTGTAGGTGTGCCTCCGTGCTCAGAAGCAGCCGCGAGGCAGGCAGGACAGTGCGGGATGTCTTCTGGGCAAGCAGCATGCTGCTTCCCATGCCCGGAGCAAACCGAGAGCAGGTACCTCGCTTGCCCTTCTATCTGCCGAGACTTGGAGCTGGCCAGCGCGCACCTTCCCGCTGTGTGTGCTGCTGTCCGCAAACAGCCTCCAAACAAAGCAGGGCGCTAAGGCAAGAGAAGTAAGCGCCCCCGGAGGGAATCTGCCTGCGAGGGAAGCTGTGCAGCACATCCTTTGTTCCGCTCGCCACTTCCCTCACTCTTAGGCAAAGCCCATCTCAGCTTGCTTGTAGGTGTGCCTCCGTGCTCAGAAGCAGCCGCGAGGCAGGCAGGACAGTGCGGGATGTCTTCTGGGCACGCAGCATGCTGCTTCCCATGCCCAGAGCAAACCGAGAGCAGGTGCCTCGCTTGCCCTTCTATCTGCCGAGACTTGGAGCTGGCCAGCGCGCACCTTCCCGCTGTGTGTGCTGCTGTCCGCAAACAGCCTCCAAACAAAGCAGGGCGCTAAGGCAAGAGAAGTAAGCGCCCCTGGAGGGAATCTGCCTGCGAGGGAAGCTGTGCAGCACATCCCTTGTTCCGCTCGCCACTTCCCTCACTCTTAGGCAAAGCCCATCTCAGCTTGCTTGTAGGTGTGCCTCCGTGCTCAGAAGCAGCCGCGAGGCAGGCAGGACAGTGCGGGATGTCTTCTGGGCACGCAGCATGCTGCTTGCCATCCCCGGAACAAACTGAGAGCAGGTGCCTCGCTTGCCCTTCTATCTGCCGAGACTTGGAGCTGGCCAGCGCGCACCTTCCCGCTGTGTGTGCTGCTGTCCGCAAACAGCCTCCAAACAAAGCGGGGCGCTAAGGCAGGAGAAGTAAGCGCCCCCGGAGGGAATCTGCCTGCGAGGGAAGCTGTGCAGCACATCCCTTGTTCCGCTCGCCACTTCCCTCACTCTTAGGCAAAGCCCATCTCAGCTTGCTTGTAGGCGTGCCTCCGTGCTCAGAAGCAGCCGCGAGGCAGGCAGGACAGTGCGGGATGTCTTCTGGGCACGCAGCATGCTGCTTCCCATGCCCGGAGCAAACCGAGAGCAGGTACCTCGCTTGCCCTTCTATCTGCCGAGACTTGGAGCTGGCCAGCGCGCACCTTCCCGCTGTGTGTGCTGCTGTCCGCAAACAGCCTCCAAACAAAGCGGGGCACTAAGGCAAGAGAAGTAAGCGCCCCCGGAGGGAATCTGCCTGCGAGGGAAGCTGTGCAGCACATCCCTTGTTCCGCTCGCCACTTCCCTCACTCTTAGGCAAAGCCCATCTCAGCTTGCTTGTAGGTGTGCCTCCGTGCTCAGAAGCAGCCGCGAGGCAGGCAGGACAGTGCGGGATGTCTTCTGGGCAAGCAGCATGCTGCTTCCCATGCCCGGAGCAAACCGAGAGCAGGTACCTCGCTTGCCCTTCTATCTGCCGAGACTTGGAGCTGGCCAGCGCGCACCTTCCCGCTGTGTGTGCTGCTGTCCGCAAACAGCCTCCAAACAAAGCAGGGCGCTAAGGCAAGAGAAGTAAGCGCCCCCGGAGGGAATCTGCCTGCGAGGGAAGCTGTGCAGCACATCCTTTGTTCCGCTCGCCACTTCCCTCACTCTTAGGCAAAGCCCATCTCAGCTTGCTTGTAGGTGTGCCTCCGTGCTCAGAAGCAGCCGCGAGGCAGGCAGGACAGTGCGGGATGTCTTCTGGGCACGCAGCATGCTGCTTCCCATGCCCAGAGCAAACCGAGAGCAGGTGCCTCGCTTGCCCTTCTATCTGCCGAGACTTGGAGCTGGCCAGCGCGCACCTTCCCGCTGTGTGTGCTGCTGTCCGCAAACAGCCTCCAAACAAAGCAGGGCGCTAAGGCAAGAGAAGTAAGCGCCCCTGGAGGGAATCTGCCTGCGAGGGAAGCTGTGCAGCACATCCCTTGTTCCGCTCGCCACTTCCCTCACTCTTAGGCAAAGCCCATCTCAGCTTGCTTGTAGGTGTGCCTCCGTGCTCAGAAGCAGCCGCGAGGCAGGCAGGACAGTGCGGGATGTCTTCTGGGCACGCAGCATGCTGCTTGCCATCCCCGGAACAAACTGAGAGCAGGTGCCTCGCTTGCCCTTCTATCTGCCGAGACTTGGAGCTGGCCAGCGCGCACCTTCCCGCTGTGTGTGCTGCTGTCCGCAAACAGCCTCCAAACAAAGCGGGGCGCTAAGGCAAGAGAACTAAGCGCCCCCGGAGGGAATCTGCCTGCGAGGGAAGCTGTGCAGCACATCCCTTGTTCCGCTCGCCACTTCCCTCACTCTTAGGCAAAGCCCATCTCTGCTTGCTTGTAGGTGTGCCTCCGTGCTCAGAAGCAGCCGCGAGGCAGGCAGGACAGTGCGGGATGTCTTCTGAGCACGCAGCATGCTGCTTGCCATCCCCGGAACAAACCGAGAGCAGGTGCCTCGCTTGCCCTTCTATCTGCCGAGACTTGGAGCTGGCCAGCGCGCACCTTCCCGCTGTGTGTGCTGCTGTCCGCAAACAGCCTCCAAACAAAGCAGGGCGCTAAGGCAAGAGAAGTAAGCGCCCCCGGAGGGAATCTGCCTGCGAGGGAAGCTGTGCAGCACATCCTTTGTTCCGCTCGCCACTTCCCTCACTCTTAGGCAAAGCCCATCTCAGCTTGCTTGTAGGTGTGCCTCCGTGCTCAGAAGCAGCCGCGAGGCAGGCAGGACAGTGCGGGATGTCTTCTGGGCACGCAGCATGCTGCTTCCCATGCCCAGAGCAAACCGAGAGCAGGTGCCTCGCTTGCCCTTCTATCTGCCGAGACTTGGAGCTGGCCAGCGCGCACCTTCCCGCTGTGTGTGCTGCTGTCCGCAAACAGCCTCCAAACAAAGCAGGGCGCTAAGGCAAGAGAAGTAAGCGCCCCTGGAGGGAATCTGCCTGCGAGGGAAGCTGTGCAGCACATCCCTTGTTCCGCTCGCCACTTCCCTCACTCTTAGGCAAAGCCCATCTCAGCTTGCTTGTAGGTGTGCCTCCGTGCTCAGAAGCAGCCGCGAGGCAGGCAGGACAGTGCGGGATGTCTTCTGGGCACGCAGCATGCTGCTTGCCATCCCCGGAACAAACTGAGAGCAGGTGCCTCGCTTGCCCTTCTATCTGCCGAGACTTGGAGCTGGCCAGCGCTCACCTTCCCGCTGTGTGTGCTGCTGTCCGCAAACAGCCTCCAAACAAAGCGGGGCGCTAAGGCAAGAGAACTAAGCGCCCCCGGAGGGAATCTGCCTGCGAGGGAAGCTGTGCAGCACATCCCTTGTTCCGCTCGCCACTTCCCTCACTCTTAGGCAAAGCCCATCTCAGCTTGCTTGTAGGTGTGCCTCCGTGCTCAGAAGCAGCCGCGAGGCAGGCAGGACAGTGCGGGATGTCTTCTGGGCACGCAGCATGCGGCTTGCCATCCCCGGAACAAACTGAGAGCAGGTGCCTCGCTTGCCCTTCTATCTGCCGAGACTTGGAGCTGGCCAGCGCGCACCTTCCCGCTGTGTGTGCTGCTGTCCGCAAACAGCCTCCAAACAAAGCGGGGCGCTAAGGCAAGAGAACTAAGCGCCCCCGGAGGGAATCTGCCTGCGAGGGAAGCTGTGCAGCACATCCCTTGTTCCGCTCGCCACTTCCCTCACTCTTAGGCAAAGCCCATCTCAGCTTGCTTGTAGGTGTGCCTCCGTGCTCAGAAGCAGCCGCGAGGCAGGCAGGACAGTGCGGGATGTCTTCTGGGCAAGCAGCATGCTGCTTCCCATGCCCGGAGCAAACCGAGAGCAGGTACCTCGCTTGCCCTTCTATCTGCCGAGACTTGGAGCTGGCCAGCGCGCACCTTCCCGCTGTGTGTGCTGCTGTCCGCAAACAGCCTCCAAACAAAGCAGGGCGCTAAGGCAAGAGAAGTAAGCGCCCCTGGAGGGAATCTGCCTGCGAGGGAAGCTGTGCAGCACATCCCTTGTTCCGCTCGCCACTTCCCTCACTCTTAGGCAAAGCCCATCTCTGCTTGCTTGTAGGTGTGCCTCCGTGCTCAGAAGCAGCCGCGAGGCAGGCAGGACAGTGCGGGATGTCTTCTGGGCACGCAGCATGCTGCTTGCCATCCCCGGAACAAACTGAGAGCAGGTGCCTCGCTTGCCCTTCTATCTGCCGAGACTTGGAGCTGGCCAGCGCGCACCTTCCCGCTGTGTGTGCTGCTGTCCGCAAACAGCCTCCAAACAAAGCGGGGCGCTAAGGCAAGAGAAGTAAGCGCCCCCGGAGGGAATCTGCCTGCGAGGGAAGCTGTGCAGCACATCCCTTGTTCCGCTCGCCACTTCCCTCACTCTTAGGCAAAGCCCATCTCAGCTTGCTTGTAGGTGTGCCTCCGTGCTCAGAAGCAGCCGCGAGGCAGGCAGGACAGTGCGGGATGTCTTCTGGGCACGCAGCATGCTGCTTCCCATGCCCGGAGCAAACCGAGAGCAGGTGCCTCGCTTGCCCTTCTATCTGCACGCAGCATGCTGCTTCCCATGCCCGGAGCAAACCGAGAGCAGGTGCCTCGCTTGCCCTTCTATCTGCCGAGACTTGGAGCTGGCCAGCGCGCACCTTCCCGCTGTGTGTGCTGCTGTCCGCAAACAGCCTCCAAACAAAGCAGGGCGCTAAGGCAAGAGAAGTAAGCGCCCCCGGAGGGAATCTGCCTGCGAGGGAAGCTGTGCAGCACATCCTTTGTTCCGCTCGCCACTTCCCTCACTCTTAGGCAAAGCCCATCTCAGCTTGCTTGTAGGTGTGCCTCCGTGCTCAGAAGCAGCCGCGAGGCAGGCAGGACAGTGCGGGATGTCTTCTGGGCACGCAGCATGCTGCTTCCCATGCCCGGAGCAAACCGAGAGCAGGTGCCTCGCTTGCCCTTCTATCTGCCGAGACTTGGAGCTGGCCAGCGCGCACCTTCCCGCTGTGTGTGCTGCTGTCCGCAAACAGCCTCCAAACAAAGCAGGGCGCTAAGGCAAGAGAAGTAAGCGCCCCTGGAGGGAATCTGCCTGCGAGGGAAGCTGTGCAGCACATCCCTTGTTCCGCTCGCCACTTCCCTCACTCTTAGGCAAAGCCCATCTCTGCTTGCTTGTAGGTGTGCCTCCGTGCTCAGAAGCAGCCGCGAGGCAGGCAGGACAGTGCGGGATGTCTTCTGGGCACGCAGCATGCTGCTTGCCATCCCCGGAACAAACTGAGAGCAGGTGCCTCGCTTGCCCTTCTATCTGCCGAGACTTGGAGCTGGCCAGCGCGCACCTTCCCGCTGTGTGTGCTGCTGTCCGCAAACAGCCTCCAAACAAAGCGGGGCGCTAAGGCAAGAGAACTAAGCGCCCCCGGAGGGAATCTGCCTGCGAGGGAAGCTGTGCAGCACATCCCTTGTTCCGCTCGCCACTTCCCTCACTCTTAGGCAAAGCCCATCTCAGCTTGCTTGTAGGTGTGCCTCCGTGCTCAGAAGCAGCCGCGAGGCAGGCAGGACAGTGCGGGATGTCTTCTGGGCACGCAGCATGCTGCTTCCCATGCCCGGAGCAAACCGAGAGCAGGTGCCTCGCTTGCCCTTCTATCTGCACGCAGCATGCTGCTTCCCATGCCCGGAGCAAACCGAGAGCAGGTGCCTCGCTTGCCCTTCTATCTGCCGAGACTTGGAGCTGGCCAGCGCGCACCTTCCCGCTGTGTGTGCTGCTGTCCGCAAACAGCCTCCAAACAAAGCAGGGCGCTAAGGCAAGAGAAGTAAGCGCCCCCGGAGGGAATCTGCCTGCGAGGGAAGCTGTGCAGCACATCCTTTGTTCCGCTCGCCACTTCCCTCACTCTTAGGCAAAGCCCATCTCTGCTTGCTTGTAGGTGTGCCTCCGTGCTCAGAAGCAGCCGCGAGGCAGGCAGGACAGTGCGGGATGTCTTCTGGGCACGCAGCATGCTGCTTGCCATCCCCGGAACAAACTGAGAGCAGGTGCCTCGCTTGCCCTTCTATCTGCCGAGACTTGGAGCTGGCCAGCGCGCACCTTCCCGCTGTGTGTGCTGCTGTCCGCAAACAGCCTCCAAACAAAGCGGGGCGCTAAGGCAAGAGAACTAAGCGCCCCCGGAGGGAATCTGCCTGCGAGGGAAGCTGTGCAGCACATCCCTTGTTCCGCTCGCCACTTCCCTCACTCTTAGGCAAAGCCCATCTCAGCTTGCTTGTAGGTGTGCCTCCGTGCTCAGAAGCAGCCGCGAGGCAGGCAGGACAGTGCGGGATGTCTTCTGGGCACGCAGCATGCTGCTTCCCATGCCCAGAGAAAACCGAGAGCAGGTGCCTCGCTTGCCCTTCTATCTGCACGCAGCATGCTGCTTCCCATGCCCGGAGCAAACCGAGAGCAGGTGCCTCGCTTGCCCTTCTATCTGCCGAGACTTGGAGCTGGCCAGCGCGCACCTTCCCGCTGTGTGTGCTGCTGTCCGCAAACAGCCTCCAAACAAAGCAGGGCGCTAAGGCAAGAGAAGTAAGCGCCCCCGGAGGGAATCTGCCTGCGAGGGAAGCTGTGCAGCACATCCTTTGTTCCGCTCGCCACTTCCCTCACTCTTAGGCAAAGCCCATCTCAGCTTGCTTGTAGGTGTGCCTCCGTGCTCAGAAGCAGCCGCGAGGCAGGCAGGACAGTGCGGGATGTCTTCTGGGCACGCAGCATGCTGCTTCCCATGCCCAGAGCAAACCGAGAGCAGGTACCTCGCTTGCCCTTCTATCTGCCGAGACTTGGAGCTGGCCAGCGCGCACCTTCCCGCTGTGTGTGCTGCTGTCCGCAAACAGCCTCCAAACAAAGCAGGGCGCTAAGGCAAGAGAAGTAAGCGCCCCTGGAGGGAATCTGCCTGCGAGGGAAGCTGTGCAGCACATCCCTTGTTCCGCTCGCCACTTCCCTCACTCTTAGGCAAAGCCCATCTCTGCTTGCTTGTAGGTGTGCCTCCGTGCTCAGAAGCAGCCGCGAGGCAGGCAGGACAGTGCGGGATGTCTTCTGGGCACGCAGCATGCTGCTTGCCATCCCCGGAACAAACTGAGAGCAGGTGCCTCGCTTGCCCTTCTATCTGCCGAGACTTGGAGCTGGCCAGCGCGCACCTTCCCGCTGTGTGTGCTGCTGTCCGCAAACAGCCTCCAAACAAAGCGGGGCGCTAAGGCAAGAGAACTAAGCGCCCCCGGAGGGAATCTGCCTGCGAGGGAAGCTGTGCAGCACATCCCTTGTTCCGCTCGCCACTTCCCTCACTCTTAGGCAAAGCCCATCTCAGCTTGCTTGTAGGTGTGCCTCCGTGCTCAGAAGCAGCCGCGAGGCAGGCAGGACAGTGCGGGATGTCTTCTGGGCACGCAGCATGCTGCTTCCCATGCCCGGAGCAAACCGAGAGCAGGTACCTCGCTTGCCCTTCTATCTGCCGAGACTTGGAGCTGGCCAGCGCGCACCTTCCCGCTGTGTGTGCTGCTGTCCGCAAACAGCCTCCAAACAAAGCGGGGCGCTAAGGCAAGAGAAGTAAGCGCCCCCGGAGGGAATCTGCCTGCGAGGGAAGCTGTGCAGCACATCCCTTGTTCCGCTCGCCACTTCCCTCACTCTTAGGCAAAGCCCATCTCAGCTTGCTTGTAGGTGTGCCTCCGTGCTCAGAAGCAGCCGCGAGGCAGGCAGGACAGTGCGGGATGTCTTCTGGGCACGCAGCATGCTGCTTCCCATGCCCGGAGCAAACCGAGAGCAGGTGCCTCGCTTGCCCTTCTATCTGCACGCAGCATGCTGCTTCCCATGCCCGGAGCAAACCGAGAGCAGGTGCCTCGCTTGCCCTTCTATCTGCCGAGACTTGGAGCTGGCCAGCGCGCACCTTCCCGCTGTGTGTGCTGCTGTCCGCAAACAGCCTCCAAACAAAGCAGGGCGCTAAGGCAAGAGAAGTAAGCGCCCCCGGAGGGAATCTGCCTGCGAGGGAAGCTGTGCAGCACATCCTTTGTTCCGCTCGCCACTTCCCTCACTCTTAGGCAAAGCCCATCTCAGCTTGCTTGTAGGTGTGCCTCCGTGCTCAGAAGCAGCCGCGAGGCAGGCAGGACAGTGCGGGATGTCTTCTGGGCACGCAGCATGCTGCTTCCCATGCCCAGAGCAAACCGAGAGCAGGTGCCTCGCTTGCCCTTCTATCTGCCGAGACTTGGAGCTGGCCAGCGCGCACCTTCCCGCTGTGTGTGCTGCTGTCCGCAAACAGCCTCCAAACAAAGCAGGGCGCTAAGGCAAGAGAAGTAAGCGCCCCTGGAGGGAATCTGCCTGCGAGGGAAGCTGTGCAGCACATCCCTTGTTCCGCTCGCCACTTCCCTCACTCTTAGGCAAAGCCCATCTCTGCTTGCTTGTAGGTGTGCCTCCGTGCTCAGAAGCAGCCGCGAGGCAGGCAGGACAGTGCGGGATGTCTTCTGGGCACGCAGCATGCTGCTTGCCATCCCCGGAACAAACTGAGAGCAGGTGCCTCGCTTGCCCTTCTATCTGCCGAGACTTGGAGCTGGCCAGCGCGCACCTTCCCGCTGTGTGTGCTGCTGTCCGCAAACAGCCTCCAAACAAAGCGGGGCACTAAGGCAAGAGAAGTAAGCGCCCCCGGAGGGAATCTGCCTGCGAGGGAAGCTGTGCAGCACATCCCTTGTTCCGCTCGCCACTTCCCTCACTCTTAGGCAAAGCCCATCTCAGCTTGCTTGTAGGTGTGCCTCCGTGCTCAGAAGCAGCCGCGAGGCAGGCAGGACAGTGCGGGATGTCTTCTGAGCAAGCAGCATGCTGCTTCCCATGCCCGGAGCAAACCGAGAGCAGGTACCTCGCTTGCCCTTCTATCTGCCGAGACTTGGAGCTGGCCAGCGCGCACCTTCCCGCTGTGTGTGCTGCTGTCCGCAAACAGCCTCCAAACAAAGCGGGGCGCTAAGGCAAGAGAAGTAAGCGCCCCCGGAGGGAATCTGCCTGCGAGGGAAGCTGTGCAGCACATCCTTTGTTCCGCTCGCCACTTCCCTCACTCTTAGGCAAAGCCCATCTCAGCTTGCTTGTAGGTGTGCCTCCGTGCTCAGAAGCAGCCGCGAGGCAGGCAGGACAGTGCGGGATGTCTTCTGGGCACGCAGCATGCTGCTTCCCATGCCCAGAGCAAACCGAGAGCAGGTGCCTCGCTTGCCCTTCTATCTGCCGAGACTTGGAGCTGGCCAGCGCGCACCTTCCCGCTGTGTGTGCTGCTGTCCGCAAACAGCCTCCAAACAAAGCAGGGCGCTAAGGCAAGAGAAGTAAGCGCCCCTGGAGGGAATCTGCCTGCGAGGGAAGCTGTGCAGCACATCCCTTGTTCCGCTCGCCACTTCCCTCACTCTTAGGCAAAGCCCATCTCAGCTTGCTTGTAGGTGTGCCTCCGTGCTCAGAAGCAGCCGCGAGGCAGGCAGGACAGTGCGGGATGTCTTCTGGGCACGCAGCATGCTGCTTGCCATCCCCGGAACAAACTGAGAGCAGGTGCCTCGCTTGCCCTTCTATCTGCCGAGACTTGGAGCTGGCCAGCGCGCACCTTCCCGCTGTGTGTGCTGCTGTCCGCAAACAGCCTCCAAACAAAGCGGGGCGCTAAGGCAAGAGAACTAAGCGCCCCCGGAGGGAATCTGCCTGCGAGGGAAGCTGTGCAGCACATCCCTTGTTCCGCTCGCCACTTCCCTCACTCTTAGGCAAAGCCCATCTCAGCTTGCTTGTAGGTGTGCCTCCGTGCTCAGAAGCAGCCGCGAGGCAGGCAGGACAGTGCGGGATGTCTTCTGGGCACGCAGCATGCTGCTTGCCATCCCCGGAACAAACTGAGAGCAGGTGCCTCGCTTGCCCTTCTATCTGCCGAGACTTGGAGCTGGCCAGCGCGCACCTTCCCGCTGTGTGTGCTGCTGTCCGCAAACAGCCTCCAAACAAAGCAGGGCGCTAAGGCAAGAGAAGTAAGCGCCCCCGGAGGGAATCTGCCTGCGAGGGAAGCTGTGCAGCACATCCCTTGTTCCGCTCGCCACTTCCCTCACTCTTAGGCAAAGCCCATCTCAGCTTGCTTGTAGGTGTGCCTCCGTGCTCAGAAGCAGCCGCGAGGCAGGCAGGACAGTGCGGGATGTCTTCTGGGCACGCAGCATGCTGCTTCCCATGCCCGGAGCAAACCGAGAGCAGGTGCCTCGCTTGCCCTTCTATCTGCCGAGACTTGGAGCTGGCCAGCGCGCACCTTCCCGCTGTGTGTGCTGCTGTCCGCAAACAGCCTCCAAACAAAGCAGGGCACTAAGGCAAGAGAAGTAAGCGCCCCCGGAGGGAATCTGCCTGCGAGGGAAGCTGTGCAGCACATCCTTTGTTCCGCTCGCCACTTCCCTCACTCTTAGGCAAAGCCCATCTCAGCTTGCTTGTAGGTGTGCCTCCGTGCTCAGAAGCAGCCGCGAGGCAGGCAGGACAGTGCGGGATGTCTTCTGAGCACGCAGCATGCTGCTTCCCATGCCCGGAGCAAACCGAGAGCAGGTGCCTCGCTTGCCCTTCTATCTGCCGAGACTTGGAGCTGGCCAGCGCGCACCTTCCCGCTCTGTGTGTGCTGCTGTCCGCAAACAGCCTCCAAACAAAGCAGGGCGCTAAGGCAAGAGAAGTAAGCGCCCCCGGAGGGAATCTGCCTGCGAGGGAAGCTGTGCAGCACATCCTTTGTTCCGCTCGCCACTTCCCTCACTCTTAGGCAAAGCCCATCTCAGCTTGCTTGTAGGTGTGCCTCCGTGCTCAGAAGCAGCCGCGAGGCAGGCAGGACAGTGCGGGATGTCTTCTGAGCACGCAGCATGCTGCTTCCCATGCCCGGAGCAAACCGAGAGCAGGTGCCTCGCTTGCCCTTCTATCTGCCGAGACTTGGAGCTGGCCAGCGCGCACCTTCCCGCTCTGTGTGTGCTGCTGTCCGCAAACAGCCTCCAAACAAAGCGGGGCACTAAGGCAAGAGAAGTAAGCACCCCCGGAGGGAATCTGCCTGCGAGGGAAGCTGTGCAGCACATCCCTTGTTCCGCTCGCCACTTCCCTCACTCTTAGGCAAAGCCCATCTCAGCTTGCTTGTAGGTGTGCCTCCGTGCTCAGAAGCAGCCGCGAGGCAGGCAGGACAGTGCGGGATGTCTTCTGGGCAAGCAGCATGCTGCTTCCCATGCCCGGAGCAAACCGAGAGCAGGTACCTCGCTTGCCCTTCTATCTGCCGAGACTTGGAGCTGGCCAGCGCGCACCTTCCCGCTGTGTGTGCTGCTGTCCGCAAACAGCCTCCAAACAAAGCAGGGCGCTAAGGCAAGAGAAGTAAGCGCCCCCGGAGGGAATCTGCCTGCGAGGGAAGCTGTGCAGCACATCCTTTGTTCCGCTCGCCACTTCCCTCACTCTTAGGCAAAGCCCATCTCAGCTTGCTTGTAGGTGTGCCTCCGTGCTCAGAAGCAGCCGCGAGGCAGGCAGGACAGTGCGGGATGTCTTCTGGGCACGCAGCATGCTGCTTCCCATGCCCAGAGCAAACCGAGAGCAGGTGCCTCGCTTGCCCTTCTATCTGCCGAGACTTGGAGCTGGCCAGCGCGCACCTTCCCGCTGTGTGTGCTGCTGTCCGCAAACAGCCTCCAAACAAAGCAGGGCGCTAAGGCAAGAGAAGTAAGCGCCCCTGGAGGGAATCTGCCTGCGAGGGAAGCTGTGCAGCACATCCCTTGTTCCGCTCGCCACTTCCCTCACTCTTAGGCAAAGCCCATCTCAGCTTGCTTGTAGGTGTGCCTCCGTGCTCAGAAGCAGCCGCGAGGCAGGCAGGACAGTGCGGGATGTCTTCTGGGCACGCAGCATGCTGCTTGCCATCCCCGGAACAAACTGAGAGCAGGTGCCTCGCTTGCCCTTCTATCTGCCGAGACTTGGAGCTGGCCAGCGCGCACCTTCCCGCTGTGTGTGCTGCTGTCCGCAAACAGCCTCCAAACAAAGCGGGGCGCTAAGGCAAGAGAAGTAAGCGCCCCCGGAGGGAATCTGCCTGCGAGGGAAGCTGTGCAGCACATCCTTTGTTCCGCTCGCCACTTCCCTCACTCTTAGGCAAAGCCCATCTCAGCTTGCTTGTAGGTGTGCCTCCGTGCTCAGAAGCAGCCGCGAGGCAGGCAGGACAGTGCGGGATGTCTTCTGAGCACGCAGCATGCTGCTTCCCATGCCCGGAGCAAACCGAGAGCAGGTGCCTCGCTTGCCCTTCTATCTGCCGAGACTTGGAGCTGGCCAGCGCGCACCTTCCCGCTCTGTGTGTGCTGCTGTCCGCAAACAGCCTCCAAACAAAGCAGGGCGCTAAGGCAAGAGAAGTAAGCGCCCCCGGAGGGAATCTGCCTGCGAGGGAAGCTGTGCAGCACATCCTTTGTTCCGCTCGCCACTTCCCTCACTCTTAGGCAAAGCCCATCTCAGCTTGCTTGTAGGTGTGCCTCCGTGCTCAGAAGCAGCCGCGAGGCAGGCAGGACAGTGCGGGATGTCTTCTGAGCACGCAGCATGCTGCTTCCCATGCCCGGAGCAAACCGAGAGCAGGTGCCTCGCTTGCCCTTCTATCTGCCGAGACTTGGAGCTGGCCAGCGCGCACCTTCCCGCTCTGTGTGTGCTGCTGTCCGCAAACAGCCTCCAAACAAAGCGGGGCACTAAGGCAAGAGAAGTAAGCACCCCCGGAGGGAATCTGCCTGCGAGGGAAGCTGTGCAGCACATCCCTTGTTCCGCTCGCCACTTCCCTCACTCTTAGGCAAAGCCCATCTCAGCTTGCTTGTAGGTGTGCCTCCGTGCTCAGAAGCAGCCGCGAGGCAGGCAGGACAGTGCGGGATGTCTTCTGGGCAAGCAGCATGCTGCTTCCCATGCCCGGAGCAAACCGAGAGCAGGTACCTCGCTTGCCCTTCTATCTGCCGAGACTTGGAGCTGGCCAGCGCGCACCTTCCCGCTGTGTGTGCTGCTGTCCGCAAACAGCCTCCAAACAAAGCAGGGCGCTAAGGCAAGAGAAGTAAGCGCCCCCGGAGGGAATCTGCCTGCGAGGGAAGCTGTGCAGCACATCCTTTGTTCCGCTCGCCACTTCCCTCACTCTTAGGCAAAGCCCATCTCAGCTTGCTTGTAGGTGTGCCTCCGTGCTCAGAAGCAGCCGCGAGGCAGGCAGGACAGTGCGGGATGTCTTCTGGGCACGCAGCATGCTGCTTCCCATGCCCAGAGCAAACCGAGAGCAGGTGCCTCGCTTGCCCTTCTATCTGCCGAGACTTGGAGCTGGCCAGCGCGCACCTTCCCGCTGTGTGTGCTGCTGTCCGCAAACAGCCTCCAAACAAAGCAGGGCGCTAAGGCAAGAGAAGTAAGCGCCCCTGGAGGGAATCTGCCTGCGAGGGAAGCTGTGCAGCACATCCCTTGTTCCGCTCGCCACTTCCCTCACTCTTAGGCAAAGCCCATCTCAGCTTGCTTGTAGGTGTGCCTCCGTGCTCAGAAGCAGCCGCGAGGCAGGCAGGACAGTGCGGGATGTCTTCTGGGCACGCAGCATGCTGCTTGCCATCCCCGGAACAAACTGAGAGCAGGTGCCTCGCTTGCCCTTCTATCTGCCGAGACTTGGAGCTGGCCAGCGCGCACCTTCCCGCTGTGTGTGCTGCTGTCCGCAAACAGCCTCCAAACAAAGCGGGGCGCTAAGGCAAGAGAACTAAGCGCCCCCGGAGGGAATCTGCCTGCGAGGGAAGCTGTGCAGCACATCCCTTGTTCCGCTCGCCACTTCCCTCACTCTTAGGCAAAGCCCATCTCAGCTTGCTTGTAGGTGTGCCTCCGTGCTCAGAAGCAGCCGCGAGGCAGGCAGGACAGTGCGGGATGTCTTCTGGGCAAGCAGCATGCTGCTTCCCATGCCCGGAGCAAACCGAGAGCAGGTACCTCGCTTGCCCTTCTATCTGCCGAGACTTGGAGCTGGCCAGCGCGCACCTTCCCGCTGTGTGTGCTGCTGTCCGCAAACAGCCTCCAAACAAAGCAGGGCGCTAAGGCAAGAGAAGTAAGCGCCCCCGGAGGGAATCTGCCTGCGAGGGAAGCTGTGCAGCACATCCCTTGTTCCGCTCGCCACTTCCCTCACTCTTAGGCAAAGCCCATCTCAGCTTGCTTGTAGGTGTGCCTCCGTGCTCAGAAGCAGCCGCGAGGCAGGCAGGACAGTGCGGGATGTCTTCTGGGCACGCAGCATGCTGCTTCCCATGCCCGGAGCAAACCGAGAGCAGGTGCCTCGCTTGCCCTTCTATCTGCCGAGACTTGGAGCTGGCCAGCGCGCACCTTCCCGCTGTGTGTGCTGCTGTCCGCAAACAGCCTCCAAACAAAGCAGGGCGCTAAGGCAAGAGAAGTAAGCGCCCCTGGAGGGAATCTGCCTGCGAGGGAAGCTGTGCAGCACATCCCTTGTTCCGCTCGCCACTTCCCTCACTCTTAGGCAAAGCCCATCTCTGCTTGCTTGTAGGTGTGCCTCCGTGCTCAGAAGCAGCCGCGAGGCAGGCAGGACAGTGCGGGATGTCTTCTGGGCACGCAGCATGCTGCTTGCCATCCCCGGAACAAACTGAGAGCAGGTGCCTCGCTTGCCCTTCTATCTGCCGAGACTTGGAGCTGGCCAGCGCGCACCTTCCCGCTGTGTGTGCTGCTGTCCGCAAACAGCCTCCAAACAAAGCGGGGCGCTAAGGCAAGAGAACTAAGCGCCCCCGGAGGGAATCTGCCTGCGAGGGAAGCTGTGCAGCACATCCCTTGTTCCGCTCGCCACTTCCCTCACTCTTAGGCAAAGCCCATCTCAGCTTGCTTGTAGGTGTGCCTCCGTGCTCAGAAGCAGCCGCGAGGCAGGCAGGACAGTGCGGGATGTCTTCTGGGCACGCAGCATGCTGCTTCCCATGCCCGGAGCAAACCGAGAGCAGGTACCTCGCTTGCCCTTCTATCTGCCGAGACTTGGAGCTGGCCAGCGCGCACCTTCCCGCTGTGTGTGCTGCTGTCCGCAAACAGCCTCCAAACAAAGCAGGGCGCTAAGGCAAGAGAAGTAAGCGCCCCCGGAGGGAATCTGCCTGCGAGGGAAGCTGTGCAGCACATCCCTTGTTCCGCTCGCCACTTCCCTCACTCTTAGGCAAAGCCCATCTCAGCTTGCTTGTAGTTGTGCCTCCGTGCTCAGAAGCAGCCGCGAGGCAGGCAGGACAGTGCGGGATGTCTTCTGGGCACGCAGCATGCTGCTTCCCATGCCCGGAGCAAACCGAGAGCAGGTGCCTCGCTTGCCCTTCTATCTGCCGAGACTTGGAGCTGGCCAGCGCGCACCTTCCCGCTGTGTGTGCTGCTGTCCGCAAACAGCCTCCAAACAAAGCAGGGCGCTAAGGCAAGAGAAGTAAGCGCCCCCGGAGGGAATCTGCCTGCGAGGGATGCTGTGCAGCACATCCCTTGTTCCGCTCGCCACTTCCCTCACTCTTAGGCAAAGCCCATCTCAGCTTGCTTGTAGGTGTGCCTCCGTGCTCAGAAGCAGCCGCGAGGCAGGCAGGACAGTGCGGGATGTCTTCTGAGCACGCAGCATGCTGCTTCCCATGCCCGGAGCAAACCGAGAGCAGGTGCCTCGCTTGCCCTTCTATCTGCCGAGACTTGGAGCTGGCCAGCGCGCACCTTCCCGCTCTGTGTGTGCTGCTGTCCGCAAACAGCCTCCAAACAAAGCAGGGCGCTAAGGCAAGAGAACTAAGCGCCCCCGGAGGGAATCTGCCTGCGAGGGAAGCTGTGCAGCACATCCCTTGTTCCGCTCGCCACTTCCCTCACTCTTAGGCAAAGCCCATCTCAGCTTGCTTGTAGGTGTGCCTCCGTGCTCAGAAGCAGCCGCGAGGCAGGCAGGACAGTGCGGGATGTCTTCTGAGCACGCAGCATGCTGCTTGCCATCCCCGGAACAAACTGAGAGCAGGTGCCTCGCTTGCCCTTCTATCTGCCGAGACTTGGAGCTGGCCAGCGCGCACGTTCCCGCTGTGTGTGCTGCTGTCCGCAAACAGCCTCCAAACAAAGCGGGGCGCTAAGGCAAGAGAAGTAAGCGCCCCCGGAGGGAATCTGCCTGCGAGGGAAGCTGTGCAGCACATCCCTTGTTCCGCTCGCCACTTCCCTCACTCTTAGGCAAAGCCCATCTCAGCTTGCTTGTAGGTGTGCCTCCGTGCTCAGAAGCAGCCGCGAGGCAGGCAGGACAGTGCGGGATGTCTTCTGGGCAAGCAGCATGCTGCTTCCCATGCCCGGAACAAACTGCGAGCAGGTACCTCGCTTGCCCTTCTATCTGCCGAGACTTGGAGCTGGCCAGCGCGCACCTTCCCGCTGTGTGTGCTGCTGTCCGCAAACAGCCTCCAAACAAAGCAGGGCGCTAAGGCAAGAGAAGTAAGCGCCCCCGGAGGGAATCTGCCTGCGAGGGAAGCTGTGCAGCACATCCCTTGTTCCGCTCGCCACTTCCCTCACTCTTAGGCAAAGCCCATCTCAGCTTGCTTGTAGGTGTGCCTCCGTGCTCAGAAGCAGCCGCGAGGCAGGCATGACAGTGCGGGATGTCTTCTGAGCACGCAGCATGCTGCTTGCCATCCCCGGAACAAACTGAGAGCAGGTGCCTCGCTTGCCCTTCTATCTGCCGAGACTTGGAGCTGGCCGGCGCGCACCCTCCCGCTGTGTGTGCTGCTGTCCGCAAACAGCCTCCAAACAAAGCGGGGCACTAAGGCAAGAGAAGTAAGCGCCCCCGGAGGGAATCTGCCTGCGAGGGATGCTGTGCAGCACATCCCTTGTTCCGCTCGCCACTTCCCTCACTCTTAGGCAAAGCCCATCTCAGCTTGCTTGTAGGTGTGCCTCCGTGCTCAGAAGCAGCCGCGAGGCAGGCAGGTCAGTGCGGGATGTCTTCTGGGCAAGCAGCATGCTGCTTCCCATGCCCGGAGCAAACCGAGAGCAGGTGCCTCGCTTGCCCTTCTATCTGCCGAGACTTGGAGCTGGCCAGCGCGCACCTTCCCGCTGTGTGTGCTGCTGTCCGCAAACAGCCTCCAAACAAAGCAGGGCACTAAGGCAAGAGAAGTAAGCGCCCCCGGAGGGAATCTGCCTGCGAGGGAAGCTGTGCAGCACATCCCTTGTTCCGCTCGCCACTTCCCTCACTCTTAGGCAAAGCCCATCTCAGCTTGCTTGTAGGTGTGCCTCCGTGCTCAGAAGCAGCCGCGAGGCAGGCAGGACAGTGCGGGATGTCTTCTGGGCACGCAGCATGCTGCTTCCCATGCCCGGAGCAAACCGAGAGCAGGTACCTCGCTTGCCCTTCTATCTGCCGAGACTTGGAGCTGGCCAGCGCGCACCTTCCCGCTGTGTGTGCTGCTGTCCGCAAACAGCCTCCAAACAAAGCAGGGCGCCAAGGCAAGAGAAGTAAGCGCCCCCGGAGGGAATCTGCCTGCGAGGGAAGCTGTGCAGCACATCCCTTGTTCCGCTCGCCACTTCCCTCACTCTTAGGCAAAGCCCATCTCAGCTTGCTTGTAGGTGTGCCTCCGTGCTCCGAAGCAGCCGCGAGGCAGGCAGGACAGTGCGGGATGTCTTCTGGGCAAGCAGCATGCTGCTTCCCATGCCCGGAGCAAACCGAGAGCAGGTACCTCGCTTGCCCTTCTATCTGCCGAGACTTGGAGCTGGCCAGCGCGCACCTTCCCGCTGTGTGTGCTGCTGTCCGCAAACAGCCTCCAAACAAAGCGGGGCACTAAGGCAAGAGAAGTAAGCGCCCCCGGAGGGAATCTGCCTGCGAGGGAAGCTGTGCAGCACATCCCTTGTTCCGCTCGCCACTTCCCTCACTCTTAGGCAAAGCCCATCTCAGCTTGCTTGTAGGTGTGCCTCCGTGCTCAGAAGCAGCCGCGAGGCAGGCAGGACAGTGCGGGATGTCTTCTGGGCAAGCAGCATGCTGCTTCCCATGCCCGGAGCAAACCGAGAGCAGGTACCTCGCTTGCCCTTCTATCTGCCGAGACTTGGAGCTGGCCAGCGCGCACCTTCCCGCTGTGTGTGCTGCTGTCCGCAAACAGCCTCCAAACAAAGCAGGGCGCTAAGGCAAGAGAAGTAAGCGCCCCCGGAGGGAATCTGCCTGCGAGGGAAGCTGTGCAGCACATCCTTTGTTCCGCTCGCCACTTCCCTCACTCTTAGGCAAAGCCCATCTCAGCTTGCTTGTAGGTGTGCCTCCGTGCTCAGAAGCAGCCGCGAGGCAGGCAGGACAGTGCGGGATGTCTTCTGGGCACGCAGCATGCTGCTTGCCATGCCCGGAGCAAACCGAGAGCAGGTACCTCGCTTGCCCTTCTATCTGCCGAGACTTGGAGCTGGCCAGCGCGCACCTTCCCGCTGTGTGTGCTGCTGTCCGCAAACAGCCTCCAAACAAAGCAGGGCGCCAAGGCAAGAGAAGTAAGCGCCCCCGGAGGGAATCTGCCTGCGAGGGAAGCTGTGCAGCACATCCCTTGTTCCGCTCGCCACTTCCCTCACTCTTAGGCAAAGCCCATCTCAGCTTGCTTGTAGGTGTGCCTCCGTGCTCCGAAGCAGCCGCGAGGCAGGCAGGACAGTGCGGGATGTCTTCTGGGCAAGCAGCATGCTGCTTCCCATGCCCGGAGCAAACCGAGAGCAGGTACCTCGCTTGCCCTTCTATCTGCCGAGACTTGGAGCTGGCCAGCGCGCACCTTCCCGCTGTGTGTGCTGCTGTCCGCAAACAGCCTCCAAACAAAGCGGGGCACTAAGGCAAGAGAAGTAAGCGCCCCCGGAGGGAATCTGCCTGCGAGGGAAGCTGTGCAGCACATCCCTTGTTCCGCTCGCCACTTCCCTCACTCTTAGGCAAAGCCCATCTCAGCTTGCTTGTAGGTGTGCCTCCGTGCTCAGAAGCAGCCGCGAGGCAGGCAGGACAGTGCGGGATGTCTTCTGGGCAAGCAGCATGCTGCTTCCCATGCCCGGAGCAAACCGAGAGCAGGTACCTCGCTTGCCCTTCTATCTGCCGAGACTTGGAGCTGGCCAGCGCGCACCTTCCCGCTGTGTGTGCTGCTGTCCGCAAACAGCCTCCAAACAAAGCAGGGCGCTAAGGCAAGAGAAGTAAGCGCCCCCGGAGGGAATCTGCCTGCGAGGGAAGCTGTGCAGCACATCCCTTGTTCCGCTCGCCACTTCCCTCACTCTTAGGCAAAGCCCATCTCAGCTTGCTTGTAGGTGTGCCTCCGTGCTCAGAAGCAGCCGCGAGGCAGGCAGGACAGTGCGGGATGTCTTCTGGGCAAGCAGCATGCTGCTTCCCATGCCCGGAGCAAACCGAGAGCAGGTACCTCGCTTGCCCTTCTATCTGCCGAGACTTGGAGCTGGCCAGCGCGCACCTTCCCGCTGTGTGTGCTGCTGTCCGCAAACAGCCTCCAAACAAAGCAGGGCGCTAAGGCAAGAGAAGTAAGCGCCCCCGGAGGGAATCTGCCTGCGAGGGAAGCTGTGCAGCACATCCTTTGTTCCGCTCGCCACTTCCCTCACTCTTAGGCAAAGCCCATCTCAGCTTGCTTGTAGGTGTGCCTCCGTGCTCAGAAGCAGCCGCGAGGCAGGCAGGACAGTGCGGGATGTCTTCTGGGCACGCAGCATGCTGCTTCCCATGCCCAGAGCAAACCGAGAGCAGGTGCCTCGCTTGCCCTTCTATCTGCCGAGACTTGGAGCTGGCCAGCGCGCACCTTCCCGCTGTGTGTGCTGCTGTCCGCAAACAGCCTCCAAACAAAGCAGGGCGCTAAGGCAAGAGAAGTAAGCGCCCCTGGAGGGAATCTGCCTGCGAGGGAAGCTGTGCAGCACATCCCTTGTTCCGCTCGCCACTTCCCTCACTCTTAGGCAAAGCCCATCTCAGCTTGCTTGTAGGTGTGCCTCCGTGCTCAGAAGCAGCCGCGAGGCAGGCAGGACAGTGCGGGATGTCTTCTGGGCACGCAGCATGCTGCTTGCCATCCCCGGAACAAACTGAGAGCAGGTGCCTCGCTTGCCCTTCTATCTGCCGAGACTTGGAGCTGGCCAGCGCGCACCTTCCCGCTGTGTGTGCTGCTGTCCGCAAACAGCCTCCAAACAAAGCGGGGCGCTAAGGCAAGAGAAGTAAGCGCCCCCGGAGGGAATCTGCCTGCGAGGGAAGCTGTGCAGCACATCCCTTGTTCCGCTCGCCACTTCCCTCACTCTTAGGCAAAGCCCATCTCAGCTTGCTTGTAGGCGTGCCTCCGTGCTCAGAAGCAGCCGCGAGGCAGGCAGGACAGTGCGGGATGTCTTCTGGGCACGCAGCATGCTGCTTCCCATGCCCGGAGCAAACCGAGAGCAGGTACCTCGCTTGCCCTTCTATCTGCCGAGACTTGGAGCTGGCCAGCGCGCACCTTCCCGCTGTGTGTGCTGCTGTCCGCAAACAGCCTCCAAACAAAGCGGGGCACTAAGGCAAGAGAAGTAAGCGCCCCCGGAGGGAATCTGCCTGCGAGGGAAGCTGTGCAGCACATCCCTTGTTCCGCTCGCCACTTCCCTCACTCTTAGGCAAAGCCCATCTCAGCTTGCTTGTAGGTGTGCCTCCGTGCTCAGAAGCAGCCGCGAGGCAGGCAGGACAGTGCGGGATGTCTTCTGGGCAAGCAGCATGCTGCTTCCCATGCCCGGAGCAAACCGAGAGCAGGTACCTCGCTTGCCCTTCTATCTGCCGAGACTTGGAGCTGGCCAGCGCGCACCTTCCCGCTGTGTGTGCTGCTGTCCGCAAACAGCCTCCAAACAAAGCAGGGCGCTAAGGCAAGAGAAGTAAGCGCCCCCGGAGGGAATCTGCCTGCGAGGGAAGCTGTGCAGCACATCCTTTGTTCCGCTCGCCACTTCCCTCACTCTTAGGCAAAGCCCATCTCAGCTTGCTTGTAGGTGTGCCTCCGTGCTCAGAAGCAGCCGCGAGGCAGGCAGGACAGTGCGGGATGTCTTCTGGGCACGCAGCATGCTGCTTCCCATGCCCAGAGCAAACCGAGAGCAGGTGCCTCGCTTGCCCTTCTATCTGCCGAGACTTGGAGCTGGCCAGCGCGCACCTTCCCGCTGTGTGTGCTGCTGTCCGCAAACAGCCTCCAAACAAAGCAGGGCGCTAAGGCAAGAGAAGTAAGCGCCCCTGGAGGGAATCTGCCTGCGAGGGAAGCTGTGCAGCACATCCCTTGTTCCGCTCGCCACTTCCCTCACTCTTAGGCAAAGCCCATCTCAGCTTGCTTGTAGGTGTGCCTCCGTGCTCAGAAGCAGCCGCGAGGCAGGCAGGACAGTGCGGGATGTCTTCTGGGCACGCAGCATGCTGCTTGCCATCCCCGGAACAAACTGAGAGCAGGTGCCTCGCTTGCCCTTCTATCTGCCGAGACTTGGAGCTGGCCAGCGCGCACCTTCCCGCTGTGTGTGCTGCTGTCCGCAAACAGCCTCCAAACAAAGCGGGGCGCTAAGGCAAGAGAAGTAAGCGCCCCCGGAGGGAATCTGCCTGCGAGGGAAGCTGTGCAGCACATCCCTTGTTCCGCTCGCCACTTCCCTGACTCTTAGGCAAAGCCCATCTCAGCTGGCTTGTAGGCGTGCCTCCGTGCTCAGAAGCAGCCCCGTGGCAGGCAGGACAGTGCGAGAAGTACTCTGGGCATGCAGCATGCTGCTTCCCATGCCCGCGACAAACTGCGAGCAGGTGCCTGGCTTGCGCTTCAATCTGCCGAGACTTGGAGCTGGCCAGCGCGTACCTTCCCGCAGTGTGTGCTGCTGTCCGCAAACAGCCTCCAAACAAAGCAGGGCACTGAGGCAAGAGAAGTAAGAGCTCCAGGAGGGAATCTGCCTGCGAGGGAAGCTGTGCAGCACATCCCTTGTTCCGCTCGCCACTTCCCTGACTCTTAGGCAAAGCCCATCTCAGCTGGCTTGTAGGCGTGCCTCCGTGCTCAGAAGCAGCCCCGTCGCAGGCAGGACAGTGCGAGATGTCTTCTGGGCACGCAGCATGCTGCTTCCCATGCCCGGGACAAACCGTGAGCAGGTGCCTGGCTTGCGCTTCTATGTGCCGAGACTTGGAGCTGGCCAGCGCGCACCTTCCCGCAGTGTGTGCTGCTGTCCGCAAACAGCCTCCAAACAAAGCAGGGCACTGAGGCAAGAGAAGTAAGCGCCCCAGGAGGGAATCTGCCTGCGAGGGAACCTGTGCAGCACATCGCTTGTTCTGCTCGCCACTTCCCTGACTCTTAGGCAAAGCCCATCTCAGCTGGCTTGTAGGCGTGCCTCCGTGCTCAGAAGCAGCCCCGTGGCAGGCAGGACAGTGCGAGATGTCTTCTGGGCACGCAGCATGCTGCTTCCCATGCCCGGGACAAATTGCGAGCAGGTGCCTGGCTTGCGCTTCAATCTGCCAAGACTTGGAGCTGGCCAGCGCGCACCTTCCCGCTGTGTGTGCTGCTGTCCGCAAACAGCCTCCAAACAAAGCAGGGCACTAAGGCAGGAGAAGTAAGCGCCCCAGGAGGGAATCTGCCTGCGAGGGAAGCTGTGCAGCACATCCCTTGTTCCGCTCGCCACTTCCCTGACTCTTAGGCAAAGCCCATCTCAGCTGGCTTGTAGGCGTGCCTCCGTGCTTAAAAGCAGCCCCGTGGCAGGCAGGACAGTGCGAGATGTCTTCTGGGCACGCAGCATGCTGCTTCCCATGCCCGCGACAAACTGCGAGCAGGTGCCTGGCTTGCGCTTCTGTGTGCCGAGACTTGGAGCTGGCCAGCGCGCACCTTCCCGCTGTGTGTGCTGCTGTCCGCAAACAGCCTCCAAACAAAGCAGGGCACTAAGGCAGGAGAAGTAAGCGCCCCAGGAGGGAATCTGCCTGCGAGGGAAGCTGTGCAGCACATCCCTTGTTCCGCTCGCCACTTCCCTGACTCTTAGGCAAAGCCCATCTCAGCTGGCTTGTAGGCGTGCCTCCGTGCTCAGAAGCAGCCCCGTGGCAGGCAGGACAGTGCGAGATGTCTTCTGGGCACGCAGCATGCTGCTTCCCATGCCCGGGACAAACCGCGAGCAGGTGCCTGGCTTGCGCTTCTATGTGCCGAGACTTGGAGCTGGCCAGCGCGCACCTTCCCGCTGTGTGTGCTGCTGTCCGCAAACAGCCTCCAAACAAAGCAGGGCACTAAGGCAGGAGAAGTAAGCGCCCCAGGAGGGAATCTGCCTGCCAGGGAAGCTGTGCAGCACATCGCTTGTTCCGCTCGCCACTTCCCTGACTCTTAGGCAAAGCCCATCTCAGCTGGCTTGTAGGCGTGCCTCCGTGCTCAGAAGCAGCCCCGTGGCAGGCAGGACAGTGCGAGAAGTACTCTGGGCACGCAGCATGCTGCTTCCCATGCCCGCGACAAACTGCGAGCAGGTGCCTGGCTTGCGCTTCAATCTGCCGAGACTTGGAGCTGGCCAGCGCGTACCTTCCCGCAGTGTGTGCTGCTGTCCGCAAACAGCCTCCAAACAAAGCAGGGCACTAAGGCAAGAGAAGTCAGCGCCCCAGGAGGGAATCTGCCTGTGAGGGAAGCTGTGCAGCACATCGCTTGTTCTGCTCGCCACTTCCCTGACTCTTAGGCAAAGCCCATCTCAGCTGGCTTGTAGGCGTGCCTCCGTGCTCAGAAGCAGCCCCGTGGCGGGCAGGACAGTGCGAGATGTCTTCTGGGCATGCAGCATGCTGCTTCCCATGCCCGCGACAAACTGCGAGCAGGTGCCTGGCTTGCGCTTCTATGTGCCGAGACTTGGAGCTGGCCAGCGCGCACCTTCCCGCAGTGTGTGCTGCTGTCCGCAAACAGCCTCCAAACAAAGCAGGGCACTGAGGCAAGAGAAGTAAGCTCCCCAGGAGGGAATCTGCCTGCGAGGGAAGCTGTGCAGCACATCGCTTGTTTCGCTCGCCACTTCCCTGACTCTTAGGCAAAGCCCATCTCAGCTGGCTTGTAGGCGTGCCTCCGTGCTCAGAAGCAGCCCCGTGGCAGGCAGGACAGTGCGAGATGTCTTCTGGGCACGCAGCATGCTGCTTCCCATGCCCGGGACAAACCGCGAGCAGGTGCCTGGCTTGCGCTTCTATGTGCCGAGACTTGGAGCTGGCCAGCGCGCACCTTCCCGCTGTGTGTGCTGCTGTCCGCAAACAGCCTCCAAACAAAGCAGGGCACTAAGGCAGGAGAAGTAAGCACCCCAGGAGGGAATCTGCCTGCGAGGGAAGCTGTGCAGCACATCGCTTGTTCTGCTCGCCACTTCCCTGACTCTTATGCAAAGACCATCTCAGCTTGCTTGTAGGCGTGCCTCCATGCTCAGAAGCAGCCCCGAGGAAGGCAGGACAGTGCGGGATGTCTTCTGGGCACGCAGCATGCTGCTTCCCATGCCCGCGACAAACTGCGAGCAGGTGCCTGGCTTGCGCTTCTATGTGCCGAGACTTGGAGCTGGCCAGCGCGCACCTTCCCGCAGTGTGTGCTGATGTCCGCAAACAGCCTCCAAACAAAGCAGGGCACTGAGGCAAGAGAAGTCAGCACCCCAGGAGGGAATCTGCCTGCGAGGGAAGCTGTGCAGCACATCGCTTGTTCTGCTCGCCACTTCCCTGACTCTTAGGCAAAGCCCATCTCAGCTGGCTTGTAGGCGTGCCTCCGTGCTCAGAAGCAGCCCCGTGGCAGGCAGGACAGTGCGAGATGTCTTCTGGGCACGCAGCATGCTGCTTCCCATGCCCGCGACAAACTGCGAGCAGGTGCCTGGCTTGCGCTTCTATGTGCCGAGACTTGGAGCTGGCCAGCGCGCACCTTCCCGCTGTGTGTGCTGCTGTCTGCAAACAGCCTCCAAACAAAGCAGGGCACTGAGGCAAGAGAAGTAGGAGCCCCAGGAGGGAATCTGCCTGCGAGGGAAACTGTGCAGTACATCCCTTGTTCCGCTCAACACTTCCCTGACTCTTAGGCAAAGCCCATCTCAGCTGGCTTGTAGGCGTGCCTCCGTGCTCAGAAGCAGCCCCGTGGCAGGCAGGACAGTGCGAGATGTCTTCTGGGCACGCAGCATGCTGCTTCCCATGCCCGGGACAAACTGCGAGCAGGTGCCTGGCTTGCGCTTCAATCTGCCGAGACTTGGAAATGGCCAGCGCGCACCTTCCCGCAGTGTGTGCTGCTGTCCGCAAACAGCCTCCAAACAAAGCAGGGCACTGAGGCAAGAGAAGTAAGCGCCCCAGGAGGGAATCTGCCTGCGAGGGAACCTGTGCAGCACATCGCTTGTTCTGCTCGCCACTTCCCTGACTCTTAGGCAAAGCCCATCTCAGCTGGCTTGTAGGCGTGCCTCCGTGCTCAGAAGCAGCCCCGTGGCAGGCAGGACAGTGCGAGATGTCTTCTGGGCACGCAGCATGCTGCTTCCCATGCCCGGGACAAACCGCGAGCAGGTGCCTGGCTTGCGCTTCTGTGTGCCGAGACTTGGAGCTGGCCAGCGCGCACCTTCCCGCTGTGTGTGCTGCTGTCCGCAAACAGCCTCCAAACAAAGCAGGGCACTAAGGCAAGAGAAGTCAGCGCCCCAGGAGGGAATCTGCCTGCGAGGGAACCTGTGCAGCACATCGCTTGTTCTGCTCGCCACTTCCCTGACTCTTAGGCAAAGACCATCTCAGCTTGCTTGTAGGCGTGGCTCCGTGCTCAGAAGCAGCCCCGAGGAAGGCAGGACAGTGCGAGATGTCTTCTGGGCACGCAGCATGCTGCTTCCCATGCCCGGGACAAACTGCGAGCAGGTGCCTGGCTTGCGCTTCTGTGTGCCGAGACTTGGAGCTGGCCAGCGCGCACCTTCCCGCTGTGTGTGCTGCTGTCCGCAAAGAGCCTCCAAACAAAGCTGGGCACTAAGGCAAGAGAAGTAAGCGCCCCAGGAGGGAATCTGCCTGCGAGGGAACCTGTGCAGCACATCCCTTGTTCCGCTCGCCACTTCCCTGACTCTTAGGCAAAGCCCATCTCAGCTGGCTTGTAGGCGTGCCTCCGTGCTCAGAAGCAGCCCCGTGGCAGGCAGGACAGTGCGAGATGTCTTCTGGGCACGCAGCATGCTGCTTCCCATGCCCGGGACAAATTGCGAGCAGGTGCCTGGCTTGCGCTTCTGTGTGCCGAGACTTGGAGCTGGCCAGCGCGCACCTTCCCGCTGTGTGTGCTGCTGTCCGCAAACAGCCTCCAAACAAAGCAGGGCACTAAGGCAAGAGAAGTCAGCGCCCCAGGAGGGAATCTGCCTGCGAGGGAAGCTGTGCAGCACATCCCTTGTTCCGCTCGCCACTTCCCTGACTCTTAGGCAAAGCCCATCTCAGCTGGCTTGTAGGCGTGCCTCCGTGCTCAGAAGCAGCCCCGTGGCAGGCAGGACAGTGCGAGAAGTACTCTGGGCATGCAGCATGCTGCTTCCCATGCCCGCGACAAACTGCGAGCAGGTGCCTGGCTTGCGCTTCAATCTGCCGAGACTTGGAGCTGGCCAGCGCGTACCTTCCCGCAGTGTGTGCTGCTGTCCGCAAACAGCCTCCAAACAAAGCAGGGCACTGAGGCAAGAGAAGTAAGAGCTCCAGGAGGGAATCTGCCTGCGAGGGAAGCTGTGCAGCACATCCCTTGTTCCGCTCGCCACTTCCCTGACTCTTAGGCAAAGCCCATCTCAGCTGGCTTGTAGGCGTGCCTCCGTGCTCAGAAGCAGCCCCGTCGCAGGCAGGACAGTGCGAGATGTCTTCTGGGCACGCAGCATGCTGCTTCCCATGCCCGGGACAAACCGTGAGCAGGTGCCTGGCTTGCGCTTCTATGTGCCGAGACTTGGAGCTGGCCAGCGCGCACCTTCCCGCAGTGTGTGCTGCTGTCCGCAAACAGCCTCCAAACAAAGCAGGGCACTGAGGCAAGAGAAGTAAGCGCCCCAGGAGGGAATCTGCCTGCGAGGGAACCTGTGCAGCACATCGCTTGTTCTGCTCGCCACTTCCCTGACTCTTAGGCAAAGCCCATCTCAGCTGGCTTGTAGGCGTGCCTCCGTGCTCAGAAGCAGCCCCGTGGCAGGCAGGACAGTGCGAGATGTCTTCTGGGCACGCAGCATGCTGCTTCCCATGCCCGGGACAAACCGCGAGCAGGTGCCTGGCTTGCGCTTCTGTGTGCCGAGACTTGGAGCTGGCCAGCGCGCACCTTCCCGCTGTGTGTGCTGCTGTCCGCAAACAGCCTCCAAACAAAGCAGGGCACTAAGGCAAGAGAAGTCAGCGCCCCAGGAGGGAATCTGCCTGCGAGGGAACCTGTGCAGCACATCGCTTGTTCTGCTCGCCACTTCCCTGACTCTTAGGCAAAGACCATCTCAGCTTGCTTGTAGGCGTGGCTCCGTGCTCAGAAGCAGCCCCGAGGAAGGCAGGACAGTGCGAGATGTCTTCTGGGCACGCAGCATGCTGCTTCCCATGCCCGCGACAAACTGCGAGCAGGTGCCTGGCTTGCGCTTCTGTGTGCCGAGACTTGGAGCTGGCCAGCGCGCACCTTCCCGCTGTGTGTGCTGCTGTCTGCAAACAGCCTCCAAACAAAGCAGGGCACTAAGGCAAGAGAAGTCAGCGCCCCAGGAGGGAATCTGCCTGCGAGGGAAGCTGTGCAGCACATCGCTTGTTCTGCTCGCCACTTCCCTGACTCTTAGGCAAAGCCCATCTCAGCTGGCTTGTAGGCGTGCCTCCGTGCTCAGAAGCAGCCCCGTGGCAGGCAGGACAGTGCGAGATGTCTTCTGGGCACGCAGCATGCTGCTTCCCATGCCCGGGACAAATTGCGAGCAGGTGCCTGGCTTGCGCTTCAATCTGCCAAGACTTGGAGCTGGCCAGCGTGCACCTTCCCGCTGTGTGTGCTGCTGTCCGCAAACAGCCTCCAAACAAAGCAGGGCACTAAGGCAGGAGAAGTAAGCGCCCCAGGAGGGAATCTGCCTGCGAGGGAAGCTGTGCAGCACATCCCTTGTTCCGCTCGCCACTTCCCTGACTCTTAGGCAAAGCCCATCTCAGCTGGCTTGTAGGCGTGCCTCCGTGCTCAGAAGCAGCCCCGTGGCAGGCAGGACAGTGCGAGAAGTAATCGGGGCATGCAGCATGCTGCTTCCCATGCCCGGGACAAACTGCGAGCAGGTGCCTGGCTTGCGCTTCAATCTGCCGAGACTTGGAGCTGGCCAGCGCGCACCTTCCCGCTGTGTGTGCTGCTGTCCGCAAACAGCCTCCAAACAAAGCAGGGCACTAAGGCAAGAGAACTAAGAGCCCCAGGAGGGAATCTGCCTGCGAGGGAAGCTGTGCAGCACATCCCTTGTTCCGCTCGCCACTTCCCTGACTCTTAGGCAAAGACCATCTCAGCTTGCTTGTAGGCCTGCCTCCGTGCTCAGAAGCAGCCCCGAGGAAGGCAGGACAGTGCGAGATGTCTTCTGGGCACGCAGCATGCTGCTTCCCATGCCCGCGACAAACTGCGAGCAGGTGCCTGGCTTGCGCTTCAATCTGCCGAGACTTTGAGCTGGCCAGCGCGCACCTTCCCGCTGTGTGTGCTGCTGTCCGCAAACAGCCTTCAAACAAAGCAGGGCACTGAGGCAAGAGAACTAAGAGCCCCAGGAGGGAATCTGCCTGCGAGGGAAGCTGTGCAGCACATCCCTTGTTCCGCTCGCCACTTCCCTGACTCTTAGGCAAAGCCCATCTCAGCTGGCTTGTAGGCGTGCCTCCGTGCTCAGAAGCAGCCCTGTGGCAGGCAGGACAGTGCGAGAAGTAATCGGGGCATGCAGCATGCTGCTTCCCATGCCCGCGACAAACTGCGAGCAGGTGCCTGGCTTGCGCTTCTATGTGCCGAGACTTGGAGCTGGCCAGCGCGCACCTTCCCGCTGTGTGTGCTGCTGTCCACAAACAGCCTCCAAACAAAGCAGGGCACTAAGGCAAGAGAAGTCAGCGCCCCAGGAGGGAATCTGCCTGCGAGGGAAGCTGTGCAGCACATCCCTTGTTCCGCTCGCCACTTCCCTGACTCTTATGCAAAGCCCATCTCAGCTTGCTTGTAGGTGTGCCTCCGTGCTCAGAAGCAGCCCCGTGGCAGGCAGGACAGTGCGAGAAGTAATCGGGGCATGCAGCATGCTGCTTCCCATGCCCGGGACAAACCGTGAGCAGGTGCCTGGCTTGCGCTTCAATCTGCCGAGACTTGGAGCTGGCCAGCGCGCACCTTCCCGCTGTGTGTGCTGCTGTCCGCAAACAGCCTCCAAACAAAGCAGGGCACTAAGGCAAGAGAAGTAAGAGCCCCAGGAGGGAATCTGCCTGCGAGGGAACCTGTGCAGCACATCCCTTGTTCCGCTCGCCACTTCCCTGACTCTTAGGCAAAGCCCATCTCAGCTTGCTTGTAGGCCTGCCTCCGTGCTCAGAAGCAGCCCCGTGGCAGGCAGGACAGTGCGAGATGTCTTCTGGGCACGCAGCATGCTGCTTCCCATGCCCGGGACAAACCGCGAGCAGGTGCCTGGCTTGCGCTTCTATGTGCCGAGACTTGGAGCTGGCCAGCGCGCACCTTCCCGCTGTGTGTGCTGCTGTCCGCAAACAGCCTCCAAACAAAGCAGGGCACTAAGGCAGGAGAAGTAAGCGCCCCAGGAGGGAATCTGCCTGCGAGGGAAGCTGTGCAGCACATCCCTTGTTCCGCTCGCCACTTCCCTGACTCTTAGGCAAAGCCCATCTCAGCTGGCTTGTAGGCGTGCCTCCGTGCTCAGAAGCAGCCCCGTGGAAGGCAGGACAGTGCGAGATGTCTTCTGGGCACGCAGCATGCTGCTTCCCATGCCTGGGACAAACCGCGAGCAGGTGCCTCGCTTGCGCTTCTATGTGCCGAGACTTGGAGCTGGCCAGCGCGCACCTTCCCGCTGTGTGTGCTGCTGTCCGCAAACAGCCTCCAAACAAAGCAGGGCACTAAGGCAAGAGAAGTAAGCGCCCCAGGAGGGAATCTGCCTGCGAGGGAAGCTGTGCAGCACATCCCTTGTTCCGCTCGCCACTTCCCTGACTCTTAGGCAAAGCCCATCTCAGCTGGCTTGTAGGCGTGCCTCCGTGCTCAGAAGCAGCCCCGTGGCAGGCAGGACAGTGCGAGATGTCTTCTGGGCACGCAGCATGCTGCTTCCCATGCCTGGGACAAACCGCGAGCAGGTGCCTGGCTTGCGCTTCTATGTGCCGAGACTTGGAGCTGGCCAGCGCGCACCTTCCCGCAGTGTGTGCTGCTGTCCGCAAACAGCCTCCAAACAAAGCAGGGCACTAAGGCAGGAGAAGTAAGCGCCCCAGGAGGGAATCTGCCTGCGAGGGAAGCTGTGCAGCACATCCCTTGTTCCGCTCGCCACTTCCCTGACTCTTAGGCAAAGCCCATCTCAGCTGGCTTGTAGGCGTGCCTCTGTGCTCAGAAGCAGCCCCGTGGCAGGCAGGACAGTGCGAGAAGTACTCTGGGCATGCAGCATGCTGCTTCCCATGCCCGCGACAAACTGCGAGCAGGTGCCTGGCTTGCGCTTCAATCTGCCGAGACTTGGAGCTGGCCAGCGCGCACCTTCCCGCTGTGTGTGCTGCTGTCCGCAAACAGCCTCCAAACAAAGCAGGGCACTGAGGCAAGAGAAGTAAGCGCCCCAGGAGGGAATCTGCCTGCGAGGGAACCTGTGCAGCACATCGCTTGTTCTGCTCGCCACTTCCCTGACTCTTAGGCAAAGACCATCTCAGCTTGCTTGTAGGCGTGGCTCCGTGCTCAGAAGCAGCCCCGAGGAAGGCAGGACAGTGCGAGATGTCTTCTGGGCACGCAGCATGCTGCTTCCCATGCCCGGGACAAACTGCGAGCAGGTGCCTGGCTTGCGCTTCTGTGTGCCGAGACTTGGAGCTGGCCAGCGCGCACCTTCCCGCTGTGTGTGCTGCTGTCCGCAAACAGCCTCCAAACAAAGCAGGGCACTAAGGCAAGAGAAGTCAGCGCCCCAGGAGGGAATCTGCCTGCGAGGGAAGCTGTGCAGCACATCGCTTGTTCCGCTCGCCACTTCCCTGACTCTTAGGCAAAGCCCATCTCAGCTGGCTTGTAGGCGTGCCTCCGTGCTCAGAAGCAGCCCCGTGGCAGGCAGGACAGTGCGAGATGTCTTCTGGGCACGCAGCATGCTGCTTCCCATGCCCGGGACAAATTGCGAGCAGGTGCCTGGCTTGCGCTTCAATCTGCCAAGACTTGGAGCTGGCCAGCGCGCACCTTCCCGCTGTGTGTGCTGCTGTCCGCAAACAGCCTCCAAACAAAGCAGGGCACTAAGGCAGGAGAAGTAAGCGCCCCAGGAGGGAATCTGCCTGCGAGGGAAGCTGTGCAGCACATCCCTTGTTCCGCTCGCCACTTCCCTGACTCTTAGGCAAAGCCCATCTCAGCTGGCTTGTAGGCGTGCCTCCGTGCTCAGAAGCAGCCCCGTGGCAGGCAGGACAGTGCGAGAAGTAATCGGGGCATGCAGCATGCTGCTTCCCATGCCCGGGACAAACTGCGAGCAGGTGCCTGGCTTGCGCTTCAATCTGCCGAGACTTGGAGCTGGCCAGCGCGCACCTTCCCGCTGTGTGTGCTGCTGTCCGCAAACAGCCTCCAAACAAAGCAGGGCACTAAGGCAAGAGAACTAAGAGCCCCAGGAGGGAATCTGCCTGCGAGGGAAGCTGTGCAGCACATCCCTTGTTCCGCTCGCCACTTCCCTGACTCTTAGGCAAAGCCCATCTCAGCTGGCTTGTAGGCGTGCCTCCGTGCTCAGAAGCAGCCCCGTGGCAGGCAGGACAGTGCGAGATGTCTTCTGGGCATGCAGCATGCTGCTTCCCATGCCCGGGACAAACCGCGAGCAGGTGCCTGGCTTGCGCTTCTATGTGCCGAGACTTGGAGCTGGCCAGCGCGCACCTTCCCGCTGTGTGTGCTGCTGTCCGCAAACAGCCTCCAAACAAAGCAGGGCACTAAGGCAAGAGAAGTAAGCGCCCCAGGAGGGAATCTGCCTGCGAGGGAAGCTGTGCAGCACATCCCTTGTTCCGCTCGCCACTTCCCTGACTCTTAGGCAAAGCCCATCTCAGCTGGCTTGTAGGCGTGCCTCCGTGCTCAGAAGCAGCCCTGTGGCAGGCAGGACAGTGCGAGATGTCTTCTGGGCACGCAGCATGCTGCTTCCCATGCCCGGGACAAACCGCGAGCAGGTGCCTGGCTTGCGCTTCTATCTGCCGAGACTTGGAGCTGGCCAGCGCGCACCTTCCCGCTGTGTGTGCTGCTGTCCGCAAACAGCCTCCAAACAAAGCAGGGCACTAAGGCAAGAGAAGTAAGCGCCCCAGGAGGGAATCTGCCTGCGAGGGAAGCTGTGCAGCACATCCATTGTTCCGCTCGCCACTTCCCTGACTCTTAGGCAAAGCCCATCTCAGCTGGCTTGTAGGCGTGCCTCCGTGCTCAGAAGCAGCCCCGTGGCAGGCAGGACAGTGCGAGATGTCTTCTGGGCACGCAGCATGCTGCTTCCCATGCCTGGGACAAACCGCGAGCAGGTGCCTGGCTTGCGCTTCTATGTGCCGAGACTTGGAGCTGGCCAGCGCGCACCTTCCCGCTGTGTGTGCTGCTGTCCGCAAACAGCCTCCAAACAAAGCAGGGCACTAAGGCAGGAGAAGTAAGCGCCCCAGGAGGGAATCTGCCTGCGAGGGAAGCTGTGCAGCACATCCCTTGTTCCGCTCGCCACTTCCCTGACTCTTAGGCAAAGCCCATCTCAGCTGGCTTGTAGGCGTGCCTCCGTGCTCAGAAGCAGCCCCGTGGCAGGCAGGACAGTGCGAGAAGTACTCTGGGCATGCAGCATGCTGCTTCCCATGCCCGCGACAAACTGCGAGCAGGTGCCTGGCTTGCGCTTCAATCTGCCGAGACTTGGAGCTGGCCAGCGCGCACATTCCCGCTGTGTGTGCTGCTGTCCGCAAACAGCCTCCAAACAAAGCAGGGCACTGAGGCAAGAGAAGTAAGCGCCCCAGGAGGGAATCTGCCTGCGAGGGAACCTGTGCAGCACATCGCTTGTTCTGCTCGCCACTTCCCTAACTCTTAGGCAAAGCCCATCTCAGCTGGCTTGTAGGCGTGCCTCCGTGCTCAGAAGCAGCCCCGTGGCAGGCAGGACAGTGCGAGAAGTAATCGGGGCATGCAGCATGCTGCTTCCCATGCCCGCGACAAACTGCGAGCAGGTGCCTGGCTTGCGCTTCAATCTGCCGAGACTTGGAGCTGGCCAGCGCGCACCTTCCCGCTGTGTGTGCTGCTGTCCGCAAACAGCCTCCAAACAAAGCAGGGCACTAAGGCAAGAGAAGTAAGAGCCCCAGGAGGGAATCTGCCTGCGAGGGAAGCTGTGCAGCACATCCCTTGTTCTGCTCGCCACTTCCCTGACTCTTAGGCAAAGCCCATCTCAGCTGGCTTGTAGGCGTGCCTGCGTGCTCAGAAGCAGCCCCGTGGCAGGCAGGACAGTGCGAGAAGTAATCGGGGCACGCAGCATGCTGCTTCCCATGCCCGCGACAAACTGCGAGCAGGTGCCTCGCTTGCGCTTCTATGTGCCGAGACTTGGAGCTGGCCAGCGCGCACCTTCCCGCTGTGTGTGCTGCTGTCCGCAAACAGCCTCCAAACAAAGCAGGGCACTAAGGCAAGAGAACTAAGAGCCCCAGGAGGGAATCTGCCTGCGAGGAAAGCTGTGCAGCACATCCCTTGTTCCGCTCGCCACTTCCCTGACTCTTAGGCAAAGCCCATCTCAGCTGGCTTGTAGGCGTGCCTGCGTGCTCAGAAGCAGCCCCGAGGAAGGCAGGACAGTGCGGGATGTCTTCTGGGCACGCAGCATGCTGCTTCCCATGCCCGGGACAAACCGCGAGCAGGTGCCTGGCTTGCGCTTCTATGTGCCGAGACTTGGAGCTGGCCAGCGCGCACCTTCCCGCTTTGTGTGCTGCTGTCCGCAAACAGCCTCCAAACAAAGCAGGGCACTAAGGCAGGAGAAGTAAGCACCCCAGGAGGGAATCTGCCTGCGAGGGAAGCTGTGCAGCACATCGCTTGTTCCGCTCGCCGCTTCCTGACTCTTAGGCAAAGCCCATCTCAGCTGGTTTGTAGGCGTGCCTCCGTGCTGAGAAGCAGCCCCGTGGCAGGCAGGACAGTGCGAGATGTCTTCTGGGCACGCAGCATGCTGCTTCCCATGCCCGGGACAAACCGCGAGCAGGTGCCTGGCTTGCGCTTCTATGTGCCGAGACTTGGAGCTGGCCAGCGCGCACCTTCCCGCTGTGTGTGCTGCTGTCCGCAAAGAGAATCCAAACAAAGCAGGGCACTAAGGCAAGAGAAGTAAGCGCCCCAGGAGGGAATCTGCCTGCGAGGGAAGCTGTGCAGCACATCCCTTGTTCCGCTCGCCACTTCCCTGACTCTTAGGCAAAGCCCATCTCAGCTGGCTTGTAGGCGTGCCTCCGTGCTCAGAAGCAGCCCGGTGGCAGGCAGGACAGTGCGAGATGTCTTCTGGGCACGCAGCATGCTGCTTCCCATGCCCGGGACAAACTGCGAGCAGGTGCCTGGCTTGCGCTTCTATGTGCCGAGACTTGGAGCTGGCCAGCGCGCACCTTCCCGCTGTGTGTGCTGCTGTCCGCAAACAGCCTCCAAACAAAGCAGGGCACTAAGGCAGGAGAAGTAAGCGCCCCAGGAGGGAATCTGCCTGCGAGGGAACCTGTGCAGCACATCCCTTGTTCCGCTCGCCACTTCCCTGACTCTTAGGCAAAGCCCATCTCAGCTGGCTTGTAGGCGTGCCTCCGTGCTCAGAAGCAGCCCCGTGGCAGGCAGGACAGTGCGAGATGTCTTCTGGGCACGCAGCATGCTGCTTCCCATGCCCGGGACAAACCGCGAGCAGGTGCCTGGCTTGCGCTTCTATGTGCCGAGACTTGGAGCTGGCCAGCGCGCACCTTCCCGCTGTGTGTGCTGCTGTCCGCAAACAGCCTCCAAACAAAGCAGGGCACTAAGGCAAGAGAAGTAAGCGCCCCAGGAGGGAATCTGCCTGCGAGGGAAGCTGTGCAGCACATCCCTTGTTCCGCTCGCCACTTCCCTCACTCTTAGGCAAAGCCCATCTCAGCTTGCTTGTAGGCGTGCCTCCGTGCTCAGAAGCAGCCCCGTGGAAGGCAGGACAGTGCGAGATGTCTTCTGGGCACGCAGCATGCTGCTTCCCATGCCCGGGACAAACTGCGAGCAGGTACCTGGCTTGCGCTTCTATGTGCCGAGACTTGGAGCTGGCCAGCGCGCACCTTCCCGCTGTGTGTGCTGCTGTCCGCAAACAGCCTCCAAACAAAGCAGGGCACTAAGGCAGGAGAAGTAAGCGCCCCAGGAGGGAATCTGCCTGCAAGGGAAGCTGTGCAGCACATCCCTTGTTCCGCTCGCCACTTCCCTGACTCTTAGGCAAAGCCCATCTCAGCTGGCTTGTAGGCGTGCCTCCGTGCTCAGAAGCAGCCCCGTGGCAGGCAGGACAGTGCGAGATGTCTTCTGGGCACGCAGCATGCTGCTTCCCATGCCCGGGACAAACCGCGAGCAGGTGCCTGGCTTGCGCTTCTATGTGCCGAGACTTGGAGCTGGCCAGCGCGCACCTTCCCGCTGTGTGTGCTGCTGTCTGCAAACAGCCTCCAAACAAAGCAGGGCACTAAGGCAAGAGAAGTAAGCGCCCCAGGAGGGAATCTGCCTGCGAGGGAAGCTGTGCAGCACATCCCTTGTTCCGCTCGCCACTTCCCTGACTCTTAGGCAAAGCCCATCTCAGCTGGCTTGTAGGTGTGCCTCCGTGCTCAGAAGCAGCCCCGAGGAAGGCAGGACAGTGCGAGAAGTAATCGGGGCATGCAGCATGCTGCTTCCCATGCCCGGGACAAACTGCGAGCAGGTGCCTGGCTTGCGCTTCAATCTGCCGAGACTTGGAGCTGGCCAGCGCGCACCTTCCCGCTGTGTGTGCTGCTGTCCGCAAACAGCCTCCAAACAAAGCAGGGCACTAAGGCAAGAGAACTAAGAGCCCCAGGAGGGAATCTGCCTGCGAGGGAAGCTGTGCAGCACATCCCTTGTTCCGCTCGCCACTTCCCTGACTCTTAGGCAAAGACCATCTCAGCTTGCTTGTAGGCCTGCCTCCGTGCTCAGAAGCAGCCCCGAGGAAGGCAGGACAGTGCGAGATGTCTTCTGGGCACGCAGCATGCTGCTTCCCATGCCCGCGACAAACTGCGAGCAGGTGCCTGGCTTGTGCTTCAATCTGCCGAGACTTTGAGCTGGCCAGCGCGCACCTTCCCGCTGTGTGTGCTGCTGTCCGCAAACAGCCTTCAAACAAAGCAGGGCACTGAGGCAAGAGAACTAAGAGCCCCAGGAGGGAATCTGCCTGCGAGGGAAGCTGTGCAGCACATCGCTTGTTCCACTCGCCACTTCCCTGACTCTTAGGCAAAGCCCATCTCAGCTGGCTTGTAGGCGTGCCTCCGTGCTCAGAAGCAGCCCCGTGGCAGGCAGGACAGTGCGAGAAGTAATCGGGGCATGCAGCATGCTGCTTCCCATGCCCGGGACAAACTGCGAGCAGGTGCCTGGCTTGCGCTTCTATGTGCCGAGACTTGGAGATGGCCAGCGCGCACCTTCCCGCTGTGTGTGCTGCTGTCCGCAAACAGCCTCCAAACAAAGCAGGGCACTAAGGCAAGAGAACTAAGAGCCCCAGGAGGGAATCTGCCTTCGAGGAAAGCTGTGCAGCACATCCCTTGTTCCGCTCGCCGCTTCCCTAACTCTTAGGCAAAGCCCATCTCAGCTTGCTTGTAGGCGTGCCTCCGTGCTCAGAAGCAGCCCCGTGGCAGGCAGGACAGTGCGGGATGTCTTCTGGGCACGCAGCATGCTGCTTCCCATGCCCGGGACAAACTGCGAGCAGGTGCCTGGCTTGTGCTTCTATCTGCCGAGACTTGGAGCTGGCCAGCGCGCACCTTCCCGCTGTGTGTGCTGCTGTCCGCAAACAGCCTCCAAACAAAGCAGGGCACTAAGGCAAGAGAAGTAAGCGCCCCAGGAGGGAATCTGCCTGCGAGGGAAGCTGTGCAGCACATCCCTTGTTCCGCTCGCCACTTCCCTCACTCTTAGGCAAAGCCCATCTCAGCTGGCTTGTAGGCGTGCCTCCGTGCTGAGAAGCAGCCCCGTGGAAGGCAGGACAGTGCGAGATGTCTTCTGGGCACGCAGCATGCTGCTTCCCATGCCCGGGACAAACTGCGAGCAGGTGCCTGGCTTGCGCTTCTATGTGCCGAGACTTGGAGCTGGCCAGCGCGCACCTTCCCGCTGTGTGTGCTGCTGTCCGCAAACAGCCTCCAAACAAAGCAGGGCACTAAGGCAGGAGAAGTAAGCGCCCCAGGAGGGAATCTGCCTGCAAGGGAAGCTGTGCAGCACATCCCTTGTTCCGCTCGCCACTTCCCTGACTCTTAGGCAAAGCCCATCTCAGCTGGCTTGTAGGCGTGCCTCCGTGCTCAGAAGCAGCCCCGTGGCAGGCAGGACAGTGCGAGATGTCTTCTGGGCACGCAGCATGCTGCTTCCCATGCCCGGGACAAACCGCGAGCAGGTGCCTGGCTTGCGCTTCTATCTGCCGAGACTTGGAGCTGGCCAGCGCGCACCTTCCCGCTGTGTGTGCTGCTGTCTGCAAACAGCCTCCAAACAAAGCAGGGCACTAAGGCAAGAGAAGTAAGCGCCCCAGGAGGGAATCTGCCTGCGAGGGAAGCTGTGCAGCACATCCCTTCTTCCGCTCGCCACTTCCCTGACTCTTAGGCAAAGCCCATCTCAGCTGGCTTGTAGGTGTGCCTCCGTGCTCAGAAGCAGCCCCGAGGAAGGCAGGACAGTGCGAGAAGTAATCGGGGCATGCAGCATGCTGCTTCCCATGCCCGGGACAAACTGCGAGCAGGTGCCTGGCTTGCGCTTCTGTGTGCCGAGACTTGGAGCTGGCCAGCGCGCACCTTCCCGCTGTGTGTGCTGCTGTCCGCAAACAGCCTCCAAACAAAGCAGGGCACTAAGGCAAGAGAACTAAGAGCCCCAGGAGGGAATCTGCCTGCGAGGGAAGCTGTGCAGCACATCCCTTGTTCCGCTCGCCACTTCCCTGACTCTTAGGCAAAGACCATCTCAGCTTGCTTGTAGGCCTGCCTCCGTGCTCAGAAGCAGCCCCGAGGAAGGCAGGACAGTGCGAGATGTCTTCTGGGCACGCAGCATGCTGCTTCCCATGCCCGCGACAAACTGCGAGCAGGTGCCTGGCTTGCGCTTCAATCTGCCGAGACTTTGAGCTGGCCAGCGCGCACCTTCCCGCTGTGTGTGCTGCTGTCCGCAAACAGCCTCCAAACAAAGCAGGGCACTAAGGCAAGAGAAGTAAGCGCCCCAGGAGGGAATCTGCCTGCGAGGGAAGCTGTGCAGCACATCCCTTGTTCCGCTCGCCACTTCCCTGACTCTTAGGCAAAGACCATCTCAGCTTGCTTGTAGGCCTGCCTCCGTGCTCAGAAGCAGCCCCGAGGAAGGCAGGACAGTGCGAGATGTCTTCTGGGCACGCAGCATGCTGCTTCCCATGCCCGCGACAAACTGCGAGCAGGTGCCTGGCTTGCGCTTCAATCTGCCGAGACTTTGAGCTGGCCAGCGCGCACCTTCCCGCTGTGTGTGCTGCTGTCCGCAAACAGCCTTCAAACAAAGCAGGGCACTGAGGCAAGAGAACTAAGAGCCCCAGGAGGGAATCTGCCTGCGAGGGAAGCTGTGCAGCACATCGCTTGTTCCACTCGCCACTTCCCTGACTCTTAGGCAAAGCCCATCTCAGCTGGCTTGTAGGCGTGCCTCCGTGCTCAGAAGCAGCCCCGTGGCAGGCAGGACAGTGCGAGAAGTAATCGGGGCATGCAGCATGCTGCTTCCCATGCCCGGGACAAACTGCGAGCAGGTGCCTGGCTTGCGCTTCTATGTGCCGAGACTTGGAGATGGCCAGCGCGCACCTTCCCGCTGTGTGTGCTGCTGTCCGCAAAGAGCCTCCAAACAAAGCAGGGCACTAAGGCAAGAGAAGTCAGCGCCCCAGGAGGGAATCTGCCTGCGAGGGAACCTGTGCAGCACATCCCTTGTTCCGCTCGCCACTTCCCTGACTCTTAGGCAAAGCCCATCTCAGCTTGCTTGTAGGTGTGCCTCCGTGCTCAGAAGCAGCCCCGAGGAAGGCAGGACAGTGCGAGAAGTAATCGGGGCATGCAGCATGCTGCTTCCCATGCCCGGGACAAACCGTGAGCAGGTGCCTGGCTTGCGCTTCAATCTGCCGAGACTTGGAGCTGGCCAGCGCGCACCTTCCCGCTGTGTGTGCTGCTGTCCGCAAACAGCCTCCAAACAAAGCAGGGCACTAAGGCAAGAGAAGTAAGAGCCCCAGGAGGGAATCTGCCTGCGAGGGAAGCTGTGCAGCACATCCCTTGTTCCGCTCGCCACTTCCCTGACTCTTAGGCAAAGACCATCTCAGCTTGCTTGTAGGCCTGCCTCCGTGCTCAGAAGCAGCCCCGTGGCAGGCAGGACAGTGCGAGATGTCTTCTGGGCACGCAGCATGCTGCTTCCCATGCCCGGGACAAACCGCGAGCAGGTGCCTGGCTTGCGCTTCTATGTGCCGAGACTTGGAGCTGGCCAGCGCGCACCTTCCCGCTGTGTGTGCTGCTGTCCGCAAACAGCCTCCAAACAAAGCAGGGCACTAAGGCAAGAGAAGTAAGCGCCCCAGGAGGGAATCTGCCTGCGAGGGAAGCTGTGCAGCACATCCCTTGTTCCGCTCGCCACTTCCCTGACTCTTAGGCAAAGCCCATCTCAGCTGGCTTGTAGGCGTGCCTCCGTGCTCAGAAGCAGCCCCGTGGAAGGCAGGACAGTGCGAGATGTCTTCTGGGCACGCAGCATGCTGCTTCCCATGCCCGGGACAAACCGCGAGCAGGTGCCTCGCTTGCGCTTCTATGTGCCGAGACTTGGAGCTGGCCAGCGCGCACCTTCCCGCTGTGTGTGCTGCTGTCCGCAAACAGCCTCCAAACAAAGCAGGGCACTAAGGCAAGAGAAGTAAGAGCCCCAGGAGGGAATCTGCCTGCGAGGGAAGCTGTGCAGCACATCCCTTGTTCTGCTCGCCACTTCCCTGACTCTTAGGCAAAGCCCATCTCAGCTGGCTTGTAGGCGTGCCTGCGTGCTCAGAAGCAGCCCCGTGGCAGGCAGGACAGTGCGAGAAGTAATCGGGGCACGCAGCATGCTGCTTCCCATGCCCGCGACAAACTGCGAGCAGGTGCCTCGCTTGCGCTTCTATGTGCCGAGACTTGGAGCTGGCCAGCGCGCACCTTCCCGCTGTGTGTGCTGCTGTCCGCAAACAGCCTCCAAACAAAGCAGGGCACTAAGGCAGGAGAACGAAGCGTCCCAGGAGGGAATCTGCCTGCGAGGGAACCTGTGCAGCACATCCCTTGTTCCGCTCGCCACTTCCCTGACTCTTAGGCAAAGCCCATCTCAGCTGGCTTGTAGGCGTGCCTGCGTGCTCAGAAGCAGCCCCGAGGAAGGCAGGACAGTGCGGGATGTCTTCTGGGAACGCAGCATGCTGCTTCCCATGCCCGGGACAAACCGCGAGCAGGTGCCTGGCTTGCGCTTCTATGTGCCGAGACTTGGAGCTGGCCAGCGCGCACCTTCCCGCTGTGTGTGCTGCTGTCCGCAAACAGCCTCCAAACAAAGCAGGGCACTAAGGCAGGAGAAGTAAGCACCCCAGGAGGGAATCTGCCTGCGAGGGAAGCTGTGCAGCACATCCCTTGTTCCGCTCGCCGCTTCCTGACTCTTAGGCAAAGCCCATCTCAGCTGGTTTGTAGGCGTGCCTCCGTGCTCAGAAGCAGCCCCGTGGCAGGCAGGACAGTGCGAGATGTCTTCTGGGCACGCAGCATGCTGCTTCCCATGCCCGGGACAAACCGCGAGCAGGTGCCTGGCTTGCGCTTCTATGTGCCGAGACTTGGAGCTGGCCAGCGCGCACCTTCCCGCTGTGTGTGCTGCTGTCCGCAAACAGCCTCCAAACAAAGCAGGGCACTAAGGCAAGAGAAGTAAGCGCCCCAGGAGGGAATCTGCCTGCGAGGGAAGCTGTGCAGCACATCCCTTGTTCCGCTCGCCACTTCCCTGACTCTTAGGCAAAGCCCATCTCAGCTGGCTTGTAGGCGTGCCTCCGTGCTCAGAAGCAGCCCCGTGGCAGGCAGGACAGTGCGAGATGTCTTCTGGGCACGCAGCATGCTGCTTCCCATGCCCGGGACAAACTGCGAGCAGGTGCCTGGCTTGCGCTTCTATGTGCCGAGACTTGGAGCTGGCCAGCGCGCACCTTCCCGCTGTGTGTGCTGCTGTCCGCAAACAGCCTCCAAACAAAGCAGGGCACTAAGGCAGGAGAAGTAAGCGCCCCAGGAGGGAATCTGCCTGCGAGGGAACCTGTGCAGCACATCCCTTGTTCCGCTCGCCACTTCCCTGACTCTTAGGCAAAGCCCATCTCAGCTGGCTTGTAGGCGTGCCTCCGTGCTCAGAAGCAGCCCCGTGGCAGGCAGGACAGTGCGAGATGTCTTCTGGGCACGCAGCATGCTGCTTCCCATGCCCGGGACAAACTGCGAGCAGGTGCCTGGCTTGCGCTTCTATCTGCCGAGACTTGGAGCTGGCCAGCGCGCACCTTCCCGCTGTGTGTGCTGCTGTCCGCAAACAGCCTCCAAACAAAGCAGGGCACTAAGGCAAGAGAAGTCAGCGCCCCAGGAGGGAATCTGCCTGCGAGGGAAGCTGTGCAGCACATCCCTTGTTCCGCTCGCCACTTCCCTCACTCTTAGGCAAAGCCCATCTCAGCTTGCTTGTAGGCGTGCCTCCGTGCTCAGAAGCAGCCCCGTGGAAGGCAGGAGAGTGCGAGATGTCTTCTGGGCACGCAGCATGCTGCTTCCCATGCCCGGGACAAACTGCGAGCAGGTGCCTGGCTTGCGCTTCTATGTGCCGAGACTTGGAGCTGGCCAGCGCGCACCTTCCCGCTGTGTGTGCTGCTGTCCGCAAACAGCCTCCAAACAAAGCAGGGCACTAAGGCAGGAGAAGTAAGCGCCCCAGGAGGGAATCTGCCTGCAAGGGAAGCTGTGCAGCACATCCCTTGTTCCGCTCGCCACTTCCCTGACTCTTAGGCAAAGCCCATCTCAGCTGGCTTGTAGGCGTGCCTCCGTGCTCAGAAGCAGCCCCGTGGCAGGCAGGACAGTGCGAGATGTCTTCTGGGCACGCAGCATGCTGCTTCCCATGCCCGGGACAAACCGCGAGCAGGTGCCTGGCTTGCGCTTCTATGTGCCGAGACTTGGAGATGGCCAGCGCGCACCTTCCCGCTGTGTGTGCTGCTGTCTGCAAACAGCCTCCAAACAAAGCAGGGCACTAAGGCAAGAGAAGTAAGAGCCCCAGGAGGGAATCTGCCTGCGAGGGAAGCTGTGCAGCACATCCCTTGTTCCGCTCGCCACTTCCCTGACTCTTAGGCAAAGCCCATCTCAGCTGGCTTGTAGGTGTGCCTCCGTGCTCAGAAGCAGCCCCGAGGAAGGCAGGACAGTGCGAGAAGTAATCGGGGCATGCAGCATGCTGCTTCCCATGCCCGGGACAAACTGCGAGCAGGTGCCTGGCTTGCGCTTCAATCTGCCGAGACTTGGAGCTGGCCAGCGCGCACCTTCCCGCTGTGTGTGCTGCTGTCCGCAAACAGCCTCCAAACAAAGCAGGGCACTAAGGCAAGAGAACTAAGAGCCCCAGGAGGGAATCTGCCTTCGAGGAAAGCTGTGCAGCACATCCCTTGTTCCGCTCGCCACTTCCCTAACTCTTAGGCAAAGCCCATCTCAGCTTGCTTGTAGGCGTGCCTCCGTGCTCAGAAGCAGCCCCGTGGCAGGCAGGACAGTGCGGGATGTCTTCTGGGCACGCAGCATGCTGCTTCCCATGCCCGGGACAAACTGCGAGCAGGTGCCTGGCTTGTGCTTCTATGTGCCGAGACTTGGAGCTGGCCAGCGCGCACCTTCCCGCTGTGTGTGCTGCTGTCCGCAAACAGCCTCCAAACAAAGCAGGGCACTAAGGCAAGAGAAGTAAGCGCCCCAGGAGGGAATCTGCCTGCGAGGGAAGCTGTGCAGCACATCCCTTGTTCCGCTCGCCACTTCCCTCACTCTTAGGCAAAGCCCATCTCAGCTGGCTTGTAGGCGTGCCTCCGTGCTCAGAAGCAGCCCCGTGGAAGGCAGGACAGTGCGAGATGTCTTCTGGGCACGCAGCATGCTGCTTCCCATGCCCGGGACAAACTGCGAGCAGGTGCCTGGCTTGCGCTTCTATGTGCCGAGACTTGGAGCTGGCCAGCGCGCACCTTCCCGCTGTGTGTGCTGCTGTCCGCAAACAGCCTCCAAACAAAGCAGGGCACTAAGGCAGGAGAAGTAAGCGCCCCAGGAGGGAATCTGCCTGCAAGGGAAGCTGTGCAGCACATCCCTTGTTCCGCTCGCCACTTCCCTGACTCTTAGGCAAAGCCCATCTCAGCTGGCTTGTAGGCGTGCCTCCGTGCTCAGAAGCAGCCCCGTGGCAGGCAGGACAGTGCGAGATGTCTTCTGGGCACGCAGCATGCTGCTTCCCATGCCCGGGACAAACCGCGAGCAGGTGCCTGGCTTGCGCTTCTATCTGCCGAGACTTGGAGCTGGCCAGCGCGCACCTTCCCGCTGTGTGTGCTGCTGTCTGCAAACAGCCTCCAAACAAAGCAGGGCACTAAGGCAAGAGAAGTAAGCGCCCCAGGAGGGAATCTGCCTGCGAGGGAAGCTGTGCAGCACATCCCTTCTTCCGCTCGCCACTTCCCTGACTCTTAGGCAAAGCCCATCTCAGCTGGCTTGTAGGTGTGCCTCCGTGCTCAGAAGCAGCCCCGAGGAAGGCAGGACAGTGCGAGAAGTAATCGGGGCATGCAGCATGCTGCTTCCCATGCCCGGGACAAACTGCGAGCAGGTGCCTGGCTTGCGCTTCTGTGTGCCGAGACTTGGAGCTGGCCAGCGCGCACCTTCCCGCTGTGTGTGCTGCTGTCCGCAAACAGCCTCCAAACAAAGCAGGGCACTAAGGCAAGAGAACTAAGAGCCCCAGGAGGGAATCTGCCTGCGAGGGAAGCTGTGCAGCACATCCCTTGTTCCGCTCGCCACTTCCCTGACTCTTAGGCAAAGACCATCTCAGCTTGCTTGTAGGCCTGCCTCCGTGCTCAGAAGCAGCCCCGAGGAAGGCAGGACAGTGCGAGATGTCTTCTGGGCACGCAGCATGCTGCTTCCCATGCCCGCGACAAACTGCGAGCAGGTGCCTGGCTTGCGCTTCTATCTGCCGAGACTTGGAGCTGGCCAGCGCGCACCTTCCCGCTGTGTGTGCTGCTGTCCGCAAACAGCCTTCAAACAAAGCAGGGCACTGAGGCAAGAGAACTAAGAGCCCCAGGAGGGAATCTGCCTGCGAGGGAAGCTGTGCAGCACATCGCTTGTTCCACTCGCCACTTCCCTGACTCTTAGGCAAAGCCCATCTCAGCTGGCTTGTAGGCGTGCCTCCGTGCTCAGAAGCAGCCCCGTGGCAGGCAGGACAGTGCGAGAAGTAATCGGGGCATGCAGCATGCTGCTTCCCATGCCCGGGACAAACTGCGAGCAGGTGCCTGGCTTGCGCTTCAATCTGCCGAGACTTGGAGCTGGCCAGCGCGCACCTTCCCGCTGTGTGTGCTGCTGTCCGCAAACAGCCTCCAAACAAAGCAGGGCACTAAGGCAAGAGAAGTAAGCGCCCCAGGAGGGAATCTGCCTGCGAGGGAAGCTGTGCAGCACATCCCTTGTTCCGCTCGCCACTTCCCTGACTCTTAGGCAAAGCCCATCTCAGCTTGCTTGTAGGCCTGCCTCCGTGCTCAGAAGCAGCCCCGTGGCAGGCAGGACAGTGCGAGAAGTACTCTGGGCATGCAGCATGCTGCTTCCCATGCCCGCGACAACCTGCGAGCAGGTGCCTCGCTTGCGCTTCAATCTGCCGAAACTTGGAGCTGGCCAGCGCGCACCTTCCCGCTGTGTGTGCTGCTGTCCGCAAACAGCCTCCAAACAAAGCAGGGCACTGAGGCAAGAGAAGTAAGCGCCCCAGGAGGGAATCTGCCTGCGAGGGAACCTGTGCAGCACATCGCTTGTTCTGCTCGCCACTTCCCTAACTCTTAGGCAAAGCCCATCTCAGCTGGCTTGTAGGCGTGCCTCCGTGCTCAGAAGCAGCCCCGTGGCAGGCAGGAGAGTGCGAGATGTCTTCTGGGCACGCAGCATGCTGCTTCCCATGCCCGGGACAAACCGCGAGCAGGTGCCTGGCTTCCGCTTCTATGTGCCGAGACTTGGAGCTGGCCAGCGCGCACCTTCCCGCTGTGTGTGCTGCTGTCCGCAAACAGCCTCCAAACAAAGCAGGGCACTAAGGCAAGAGAAGTAAGCGCCCCAGGAGGGAATCTGCCTGCGAGGGAAGCTGTGCAGCACATCCCTTGTTCCGCTAGCCACTTCCCTGACTCTTAGGCAAAGACCATCTCAGCTTGCTTGTAGACCTGCCTCCGTGCTCAGAAGCAGCCCCGAGGAAGGCAGGACAGTGCGAGATGTCTTCTGGGCACGCAGCATGCTGCTTCCCATGCCCGCGACAAACTGCGAGCAGGTGCCTGGCTTGCGCTTCAATCTGCCGAGACTTTGAGCTGGCCAGCGCGCACCTTCCCGCTGTGTGTGCTGCTGTCCGCAAACAGCCTCCAAACAAAGCAGGGCACTGAGGCAAGAGAACTAAGAGCCCCAGGAGGGAATCTGCCTGCGAGGGAAGCTGTGCAGCACATCCCTTGTTCCACTCGCCACTTCCCTGACTCTTAGGCAAAGCCCATCTCAGCTGGCTTGTAGGCGTGCCTCCGTGCTCAGAAGCAGCCCCGTGGCAGGCAGGACAGTGCGAGAAGTAATCGGGGCATGCAGCATGCTGCTTCCCATGCCCGGGACAAACTGCGAGCAGGTGCCTGGCTTGCGCTTCTATGTGCCGAGACTTGGAGATGGCCAGCGCGCACCTTCCCGCTGTGTGTGCTGCTGTCCGCAAAGAGCCTCCAAACAAAGCAGGGCACTAAGGCAAGAGAAGTCAGCGCCCCAGGAGGGAATCTGCCTGCGAGGGAACCTGTGCAGCACATCCCTTGTTCCGCTCGCCACTTCCCTGACTCTTAGGCAAAGCCCATCTCAGCTTGCTTGTAGGTGTGCCTCCGTGCTCAGAAGCAGCCCCGAGGAAGGCAGGACAGTGCGAGAAGTAATCGGGGCATGCAGCATGCTGCTTCCCATGCCCGGGACAAACCGTGAGCAGGTGCCTGGCTTGCGCTTCAATCTGCCGAGACTTGGAGCTGGCCAGCGCGCACCTTCCCGCTGTGTGTGCTGCTGTCCGCAAACAGCCTCCAAACAAAGCAGGGCACTAAGGCAAGAGAAGTAAGAGCCCCAGGAGGGAATCTGCCTGCGAGGGAAGCTGTGCAGCACATCCCTTGTTCCGCTCGCCACTTCCCTGACTCTTAGGCAAAGACCATCTCAGCTTGCTTGTAGGCCTGCCTCCGTGCTCAGAAGCAGCCCCGTGGCAGGCAGGACAGTGCGAGATGTCTTCTGGGCACGCAGCATGCTGCTTCCCATGCCCGGGACAAACCGCGAGCAGGTGCCTGGCTTGCGCTTCTATGTGCCGAGACTTGGAGCTGGCCAGCGCGCACCTTCCCGCTGTGTGTGCTGTTGTCCGCAAACAGCCTCCAAACAAAGCAGGGCACTAAGGCAGGAGAAGTAAGCGCCCCAGGAGGGAATCTGCCTGCGAGGGAAGCTGTGCAGCACATCCCTTGTTCCGCTCGCCACTTCCCTGACTCTTAGGCAAAGCCCATCTCAGCTGGCTTGTAGGCGTGCCTCCGTGCTCAGAAGCAGCCCCGTGGAAGGCAGGACAGTGCGAGATGTCTTCTGGGCACGCAGCATGCTGCTTCCCATGCCTGGGACAAACCGCGAGCAGGTGCCTCGCTTGCGCTTCTATGTGCCGAGACTTGGAGCTGGCCAGCGCGCACCTTCCCGCTGTGTGTGCTGCTGTCCGCAAACAGCCTCCAAACAAAGCAGGGCACTAAGGCAGGAGAAGTAAGCGCCCCAGGAGGGAATCTGCCTGCGAGGGAAGCTGTGCAGCACATCCCTTGTTCCGCTCGCCACTTCCCTGACTCTTAGGCAAAGCCCATCTCAGCTGGCTTGTAGGCGTGCCTCCGTGCTCAGAAGCAGCCCCGTGGCAGGCAGGACAGTGCGAGAAGTACTCTGGGCATGCAGCATGCTGCTTCCCATGCCCGCGACAACCTGCGAGCAGGTGCCTCGCTTGCGCTTCAATCTGCCTAAACTTGGAGCTGGCCAGCGCGCACCTTCCCGCTGTGTGTGCTGCTGTCCGCAAACAGCCTCCAAACAAAGCAGGGCACTGAGGCAAGAGAAGTAAGCGCCCCAGGAGGGAATCTGCCTGCGAGGGAACCTGTGCAGCACATCGCTTGTTCTGCTCGCCACTTCCCTAACTCTTAGGCAAAGCCCATCTCAGCTGGCTTGTAGGCGTGCCTCCGTGCTCAGAAGCAGCCCCGTGGCAGGCAGGAGAGTGCGAGATGTCTTCTGGGCACGCAGCATGCTGCTTCCCATGCCCGGGACAAACCGCGAGCAGGTGCCTGGCTTCCGCTTCAATCTGACGAGACTTGGAGCTGGCCAGCGCGCACCTTCCCGCTGTGTGTGCTGCTGTCCGCAAACAGCCTCCAAACAAAGCAGGGCACTAAGGCAAGAGAAGTAAGCGCCCCAGGAGGGAATCTGCCTGCGAGGGAAGCTGTGCAGCACATCCCTTGTTCCGCTCGCCACTTCCCTGACTCTTAGGCAAAGCCCATCTCAGCTGGCTTGTAGGCGTGCCTCCGTGCTCAGAAGCAGCCCCGAGGAAGGCAGGACAGTGCGAGAAGTAATCGGGGCATGCAGCATGCTGCTTCCCATGCCCGGGACAAACTGCGAGCAGGTGCCTGGCTTGCGCTTCAATCTGCCGAGACTTGGAGCTGGCCAGCGCGCACCTTCCCGCTGTGTGTGCTGCTGTCCGCAAACAGCCTCCAAACAAAGCAGGGCACTAAGGCAAGAGAAGTAAGAGCCCCAGGAGGGAATCTGCCTGCGAGGGAAGCTGTGCAGCACATCCCTTGTTCCGCTCGCCACTTCCCTGACTCTTAGGCAAAGCCCATCTCAGCTGGCTTGTAGGCGTGCCTCCGTGCTCAGAAGCAGCCCCGTGGCAGGCAGGACAGTGCGAGAAGTAATCGGGGCACGCAGCATGCTGCTTCCCATGCCCGCGACAAACTGCGAGCAGGTGCCTCGCTTGCGCTTCTATGTGCCGAGACTTGGAGCTGGCCAGCGCGCACCTTCCCGCTGTGTGTGCTGCTGTCCGCAAACAGCCTCCAAACAAAGCAGGGCACTAAGGCAGGAGAAGTAAGCGTCCCAGGAGGGAATCTGCCTGCGAGGGAACCTGTGCAGCACATTCCTTGTTCCGCTCGCCACTTCCCTGACTCTTAGGCAAAGCCCATCTCAGCTGGCTTGTAGGCATGCCTCCATGCTCAGAAGCAGCCCCGTGGCAGGCAGGACAGTGCGAGATGTCTTCTGGGCATGCAGCATGCTGCTTCCCATGCCCGGGACAAACCGTGAGCAGGTGCCTGGCTTGCGCTTCTATGTGCCGAGACTTGGAGCTGGCCAGCGCGCACCTTCCCGCTGTGTGTGCTGCTGTCCGCAAACAGCCTCCAAACAAAGCAGGGCACTAAGGCAAGAGAACTAAGAGCCCCAGGAGGGAATCTGCCTGCGAGGAAAGCTGTGCAGCACATCCCTTGTTCCGCTCGCCACTTCCCTGACTCTTAGGCAAAGCCCATCTCAGCTGGCTTGTAGGCGTGCCTGCGTGCTCAAAAGCAGCCCCGAGGAAGGCAGGACAGTGCGGGATGTCTTCTGGGCACGCAGCATGCTGCTTCCCATGCCCGGGACAAACCGCGAGCAGGTGCCTGGCTTGCGCTTCTATGTGCCGAGACTTGGAGCTGGCCAGCGCGCACCTTCCCGCTGTGTGTGCTGCTGTCCGCAAACAGCCTCCAAACAAAGCAGGGCACTAAGGCAGGAGAAGTAAGCACCCCAGGAGGGAATCTGCCTGCGAGGGAAGCTGTGCAGCACATCCCTTGTTCCGCTCGCCGCTTCCTGACTCTTAGGCAAAGCCCATCTCAGCTGGCTTGTAGGCGTGCCTCCGTGCTCAGAAGCAGCCCCGTGGCAGGCAGGACAGTGCGAGATGTCTTCTGGGCACGCAGCATGCTGCTTCCCATGCCCGGGACAAACCGCGAGCAGGTGCCTGGCTTGCGCTTCTATGTGCCGAGACTTGGAGCTGGCCAGCGCGCACCTTCCCGCTGTGTGTGCTGCTGTCCGCAAAGAGAATCCAAACAAAGCAGGGCACTAAGGCAAGAGAAGTAAGCGCCCCAGGAGGGAATCTGCCTGCGAGGGAAGCTGTGCAGCACATCCCTTGTTCCGCTCGCCACTTCCCTGACTCTTAGGCAAAGCCCATCTCAGCTGGCTTGTAGGCGTGCCTCCGTGCTCAGAAGCAGCCCCGTGGCAGGCAGGACAGTGCGAGATGTCTTCTGGGCACGCAGCATGCTGCTTCCCATGCCCGGGACAAACTGCGAGCAGGTGCCTGGCTTGCGCTTCTATGTGCCGAGACTTGGAGCTGGCCAGCGCGCACCTTCCCGCTGTGTGTGCTGCTGTCCGCAAACAGCCTCCAAACAAAGCAGGTCACTAAGGCAGGAGAAGTAAGCGCCCCAGGAGGGAATCTGCCTGCGAGGGAACCTGTGCAGCACATCCCTTGTTCCGCTCGCCACTTCCCTGACTCTTAGGCAAAGCCCATCTCAGCTTGCTTGTAGGCGTGCCTCCGTGCTCAGAAGCAGCCCCGTGGCAGGCAGGACAGTGCGGGATGTCTTCTGGGCACGCAGCATGCTGCTTCCCATGCCCGGGACAAACTGCGAGCAGGTGCCTGGCTTGCGCTTCTATGTGCCGAGACTTGGAGCTGGCCAGCGCGCACCTTCCCGCTGTGTGTGCTGCTGTCCGCAAACAGCCTCCAAACAAAGCAGGGCACTAAGGCAAGAGAACTAAGAGCCCCAGGAGGGAATCTGCCTGCGAGGGAAGCTGTGCAGCACATCCCTTGTTCCGCTCGCCACTTCCCTGACTCTTAGGCAAAGCCCATCTCAGCTGGCTTGTAGGCGTGCCTCCGTGCTGAGAAGCAGCCCCGTGGAAGGCAGGACAGTGCGAGATGTCTTCTGGGCACGCAGCATGCTGCTTCCCATGCCCGCGACAAACTGCGAGCAGGTGCCTCGCTTGCGCTTCTATGTGCCGAGACTTGGAGCTGGCCAGCGCGCACCTTCCCGCTGTGTGTGCTGCTGTCCGCAAACAGCCTCCAAACAAAGCAGGGCACTAAGGCAGGAGAAGTAAGCGCCCCAGGAGGGAATCTGCCTGCGAGGGAAGCTGTGCAGCACATCCCTTGTTCCGCTCGCCGCTTCCTGACTCTTAGGCAAAGCCCATCTCAGCTTGCTTGTAGGCGTGCCTCCGTGCTCAGAAGCAGCCCCGTGGCAGGCAGGACAGTGCGAGATGTCTTCTGGGCATGCAGCATGCTGCTTCCCATGCCTGGGACAAACCGCGAGCAGGTGCCTGGCTTGTCCTTCAATCTGCCGAGAATTGGAGCCGGCCAGCGCGCACCTTCCCGCTGTGTGTGCTGCTGTCCGCAAACAGCCTCCAAACAAAGCAGGGCACTGAGGCAAGAGAAGTAAGCGCCCCAGGAGGGAATCTGCCTGCGAGGGAACCTGTGCAGCACATCCCTTGTTCTGCTCGCCACTTCCCTGACTCTTAGGCAAAGCCCATCTCAGCTGGCTTGTAGGCGTGCCTCCGTGCTCAGAAGCAGCCCCGAGGAAGGCAGGACAGTGCGGGATGTCTTCTGGGCACGCAGCATGCTGCTTCCCATGCCTGGGACAAACTGCGAGCAGGTGCCTGGCTTGCGCTTCTATCTGCCGAGACTTGGAGCTGGCCAGCGCGCACCTTCCCGCAATGTGTGCTGCTGTCCACAAACAGCCTCCAAACAAAGCAGGGCACTAAGGCAAGAGAACTAAGCGCCCCAGGAGGGAATCTGCCTGCGAGGGAAGCTGTGCAGCACATCCCTTGTTCCGCTCGCCACTTCCCTAACTCTTAGGCAAAGCCCATCTCAGCTGGCTTGTAGGCATGCCTCCGTGCTCAGAAGCAGCCCCGTGGCAGGCAGGACAGTGCGAGATGTCTTCTGGGCACGCAGCATGCTGCTTCCCATGCCCGGGACAAACCGCGAGCAGGTGCCTGGCTTGCGCTTCTATCTGCCGAGACTTGGAGCTGGCCAGCGCGCACCTTCCCGCTGTGTGTGCTGCTGTCCGCAAAGAGCCTCCAAACAAAGCAGGGCACTAAGGCAAGACAAGTAAGCGCCCCAGGAGGGAATCTGCCTGCCAGGGAAGCTGTGCAGCACATCCCTTGTTCCGCTCGCCACTTCCCTGACTCTTAGGCAAAGCCCATCTCAGCTGGCTTGTAGGCGTGCCTCCGTGCTCAGAAGCAGCCCCGTGGCAGGCAGGACAGTGCGAGATGTCTTCTGGGCACGCAGCATGCTGCTTCCCATGCCCGGGACAAACCGCGAGCAGGTGCCTGGCTTGCGCTTCTATGTGCCGAGACTTGGAGCTGGCCAGCGCGCACCTTCCCGCTGTGTGTGCTGCTGTCCGCAAACAGCCTCCAAACAAAGCAGGGCACTAAGGCAGGAGAAGTAAGTGCCCCAGGAGGGAATCTGCCTGCAAGGGAAGCTGTGCAGCACATCCCTTGTTCCGCTCGCCACTTCCCTGACTCTTAGGCAAAGCCCATCTCAGCTGGCTTGTAGGCGTGCCTCCGTGCTCAGAAGCAGCCCCGTGGCAGGCAGGACAGTGCGAGAAGTAATCGGGGCATGCAGCATGCTGCTTCCCATGCCCGCGACAAACCGCGAGCAGGTGCCTCGCTTGCGCTTCTATGTGCCGAGACTTGAAGCTGGCCAGCGCGCACCTTCCCGCTGTGTGTGCTGCTGTCCGCAAACAGCCTCCAAACAAAGCAGGGCACTAAGGCAAGAGAAGTAAGCGCCCCAGGAGGGAATCTGCCTGCCAGGGAAGCTGTGCAGCACATCCCTTGTTCCGCTCGCCACTTCCCTGACTCTTAGGCAAAGCCCATCTCAGCTGGCTTGTAGGCGTGCCTGCGTGCTCAGAAGCAGCCCCGTGGCAGGCAGGACAGTGCGAGATGTCTTCTGGGCACGCAGCATGCTGCTTCCCATGCCCGCGACAACCTGCGAGCAGGTGCCTCGCTTGCGCTTCAATCTGCCTAAACTTGGAGCTGGCCAGCGCGCACCTTCCCGCTGTGTGTGCTGCTGTCCGCAAACAGCCTCCAAACAAAGCAGGGCACTGAGGCAAGAGAAGTAAGCGCCCCAGGAGGGAATCTGCCTGCGAGGGAACCTGTGCAGCACATCGCTTGTTCTGCTCGCCACTTCCCTAACTCTTAGGCAAAGCCCATCTCAGCTGGCTTGTAGGCGTGCCTCCGTGCTCAGAAGCAGCCCCGTGGCAGGCAGGACAGTGCGAGATGTCTTCTGGGCACGCAGCATGCTGCTTCCCATGCCCGGGACAAACCGCGAGCAGGTGCCTGGCTTCCGCTTCAATCTGACGAGACTTGGAGCTGGCCAGCGCGCACCTTCCCGCTGTGTGTGCTGCTGTCCGCAAACAGCCTCCAAACAAAGCAGGGCACTAAGGCAAGAGAAGTAAGCGCCCCAGGAGGGAATCTGCCTGCGAGGGAAGCTGTGCAGCACATCCCTTGTTCCGCTCGCCACTTCCCTCACTCTTAGGCAAAGCCCATCTCAGCTGGCTTGTAGGCGTGCCTCCGTGCTCAGAAGCAGCCCCGAGGAAGGCAGGACAGTGCGAGAAGTAATCGGGGCATGCAGCATGCTGCTTCCCATGCCCGCGACAAACTGCGAGCAGGTGCCTGGCTTGCGCTTCAATCTGCCGAGACTTGGAGCTGGCCAGCGCGCACCTTCCCGCTGTGTGTGCTGCTGTCCGCAAACAGCCTCCAAACAAAGCAGGGCACTAAGGCAAGAGAAGTAAGAGCCCCAGGAGGGAATCTGCCTGCGAGGGAAGCTGTGCAGCACATCCCTTGTTCCGCTCGCCACTTCCCTGACTCTTAGGCAAAGCCCATCTCAGCTGGCTTGTAGGCGTGCCTCCGTGCTCAGAAGCAGCCCCGTGGCAGGCAGGACAGTGCGAGAAGTAATCGGGGCACGCAGCATGCTGCTTCCCATGCCCGCGACAAACTGCGAGCAGGTGCCTCGCTTGCGCTTCTATGTGCCGAGACTTGAAGCTGGCCAGCGCGCACCTTCCCGCTGTGTGTGCTGCTGTCCGCAAACAGCCTCCAAACAAAGCAGGGCACTGAGGCAAGAGAAGTAAGCGCCCCAGGAGGGAATCTGCCTGCGAGGGAACCTGTGCAGCACATCGCTTGTTCTGCTCGCCACTTCCCTAACTCTTAGGCAAAGCCCATCTCAGCTGGCTTGTAGGCGTGCCTCCGTGCTCAGAAGCAGCCCCGTGGCAGGCAGGACAGTGCGAGATGTCTTCTGGGCACGCAGCATGCTGCTTCCCATGCCCGGGACAAACCGCGAGCAGGTGCCTGGCTTCCGCTTCAATCTGACGAGACTTGGAGCTGGCCAGCGCGCACCTTCCCGCTGTGTGTGCTGCTGTCCGCAAACAGCCTCCAAACAAAGCAGGGCACTAAGGCAAGAGAAGTAAGCGCCCCAGGAGGGAATCTGCCTGCGAGGGAAGCTGTGCAGCACATCCCTTGTTCCGCTCGCCACTTCCCTCACTCTTAGGCAAAGCCCATCTCAGCTGGCTTGTAGGCGTGCCTCCGTGCTCAGAAGCAGCCCCGAGGAAGGCAGGACAGTGCGAGAAGTAATCGGGGCATGCAGCATGCTGCTTCCCATGCCCGCGACAAACTGCGAGCAGGTGCCTGGCTTGCGCTTCAATCTGCCGAGACTTGGAGCTGGCCAGCGCGCACCTTCCCGCTGTGTGTGCTGCTGTCCGCAAACAGCCTCCAAACAAAGCAGGGCACTAAGGCAAGAGAAGTAAGAGCCCCAGGAGGGAATCTGCCTGCGAGGGAAGCTGTGCAGCACATCCCTTGTTCCGCTCGCCACTTCCCTGACTCTTAGGCAAAGCCCATCTCAGCTGGCTTGTAGGCGTGCCTCCGTGCTCAGAAGCAGCCCCGTGGCAGGCAGGACAGTGCGAGAAGTAATCGGGGCACGCAGCATGCTGCTTCCCATGCCCGCGACAAACTGCGAGCAGGTGCCTCGCTTGCGCTTCTATGTGCCGAGACTTGGAGCTGGCCAGCGCGCACCTTCCCGCTGTGTGTGCTGCTGTCCGCAAACAGCCTCCAAACAAAGCAGGGCACTAAGGCAGGAGAAGTAAGCGTCCCAGGAGGGAATCTGCCTGCGAGGGAACCTGTGCAGCACATTCCTTGTTCCGCTCGCCACTTCCCTGACTCTTAGGCAAAGCCCATCTCAGCTGGCTTGTAGGCATGCCTCCATGCTCAGAAGCAGCCCCGTGGCAGGCAGGACAGTGCGAGAAGTAATCGGGGCATGCAGCATGCTGCTTCCCATGCCCGCGACAAACTGCGAGCAGGTGCCTCGCTTGCGCTTCTATGTGCCGAGACTTGGAGCTGGCCAGCGCGCACCTTCCCGCTGTGTGTGCTGCTGTCCGCAAACAGCCTCCAAACAAAGCAGGGCACTAAGGCAGGAGAAGTAAGCGCCCCAGGAGGGAATCTGCTGCGAGGGAAGCTGTGCAGCACATCCCTTGTTCCGCTCGCCACTTCCCTAACTCTTAGGCAAAGCCCATCTCAGCTGGCTTGTAGGCGTGCCTCCGTGCTCAGAAGCAGCCCCGTGGCAGGCAGGACAGTGCGAGATGTCTTCTGGGCACGCAGCATGCTGCTTCCCATGCCCGGGACAAACCGCGAGCAGGTGTCTGGCTTGCGCTTCTATCTGCCGAGACTTGGAGCTGGCCAGCGCGCACCTTCCCGCTGTGTGTGCTGCTGTCCGCAAAGAGCCTCCAAACAAAGCAGGGCACTAAGGCAAGAGAAGTAAGCGCCCCAGGAGGGAATCTGCCTGCGAGGGAAGCTGTGCAGCACATCCCTTGTTCCGCTCGCCACTTCCCTGACTCTTAGGCAAAGCCCATCTCAGCTGGCTTGTAGGTGTGCCTCCGTGCTCAGAAGCAGCCCCGAGGAAGGCAGGACAGTGCGAGAAGTAATCGGGGCATGCAGCATGCTGCTTCCCATGCCCGGGACAAACTGCGAGCAGGTGCCTGGCTTGCGCTTCAATCTGCCGAGACTTGGAGCTGGCCAGCGCGCACCTTCCCGCTGTGTGTGCTGCTGTCCGCAAACAGCCTCCAAACAAAGCAGGGCACTAAGGCAAGAGAACTAAGAGCCCCAGGAGGGAATCTGCCTTCGAGGAAAGCTGTGCAGCACATCCCTTGTTCCGCTCGCCACTTCCCTGACTCTTAGGCAAAGACCATCTCAGCTTGCTTGTAGGCCTGCCTCCGTGCTCAGAAGCAGCCCCGAGGAAGGCAGGACAGTGCGAGATGTCTTCTGGGCACGCAGCATGCTGCTTCCCATGCCCGGGACAAACTGCGAGCAGGTGCCTGGCTTGCGCTTCAATCTGCCGAGACTTGGAGCTGGCCAGCGCGCACCTTCCCGCTGTGTGTGCTGCTGTCCGCAAACAGCCTTCAAACAAAGCAGGGCACTGAGGCAAGAGAACTAAGAGCCCCAGGAGGGAATCTGCCTGCGAGGGAAGCTGTGCAGCACATCGCTTGTTCCACTCGCCACTTCCCTGACTCTTAGGCAAAGCCCATCTCAGCTGGCTTGTAGGCGTGCCTCCGTGCTCAGAAGCAGCCCCGTGGCAGGCAGGACAGTGCGAGAAGTAATCGGGGCATGCAGCATGCTGCTTCCCATGCCCGGGACAAACTGCGAGCAGGTGCCTGGCTTGCGCTTCTATGTGCCGAGACTTGGAGATGGCCAGCGCGCACCTTCCCGCTGTGTGTGCTGCTGTCCGCAAACAGCCTCCAAACAAAGCAGGGCACTAAGGCAAGAGAACTAAGAGCCCCAGGAGGGAATCTGCCTTCGAGGAAAGCTGTGCAGCACATCCCTTGTTCCGCTCGCCACTTCCCTAACTCTTAGGCAAAGCCCATCTCAGCTTGCTTGTAGGCGTGCCTCCGTGCTCAGAAGCAGCCCCGTGGCAGGCAGGACAGTGCGGGATGTCTTCTGGGCACGCAGCATGCTGCTTCCCATGCCCGGGACAAACTGCGAGCAGGTGCCTGGCTTGTGCTTCTATCTGCCGAGACTTGGAGCTGGCCAGCGCGCACCTTCCCGCTGTGTGTGCTGCTGTCCGCAAACAGCCTCCAAACAAAGCAGGGCACTAAGGCAAGAGAAGTAAGCGCCCCAGGAGGGAATCTGCCTGCGAGGGAAGCTGTGCAGCACATCCCTTGTTCTGCTCGCCACTTCCCTCACTCTTAGGCAAAGCCCATCTCAGCTGGCTTGTAGGCGTGCCTCCGTGCTCAGAAGCAGCCCCGTGGAAGGCAGGACAGTGCGAGATGTCTTCTGGGCACGCAGCATGCTGCTTCCCATGCCCGGGACAAACTGCGAGCAGGTGCCTGGCTTGCGCTTCTATGTGCCGAGACTTGGAGCTGGCCAGCGCGCACCTTCCCGCTGTGTGTGCTGCTGTCCGCAAACAGCCTCCAAACAAAGCAGGGCACTAAGGCAGGAGAAGTAAGCGCCCCAGGAGGGAATCTGCCTGCAAGGGAAGCTGTGCAGCACATCCCTTGTTCCGCTCGCCACTTCCCTGACTCTTAGGCAAAGCCCATCTCAGCTGGCTTGTAGGCGTGCCTCCGTGCTCAGAAGCAGCCCCGTGGCAGGCAGGACAGTGCGAGATGTCTTCTGGGCACGCAGCATGCTGCTTCCCATGCCCGGGACAAACCGCGAGCAGGTGCCTGGCTTGCGCTTCTATGTGCCGAGACTTGGAGCTGGCCAGCGCGCACCTTCCCGCTGTGTGTGCTGCTGTCCGCAAACAGCCTCCAAACAAAGCAGGGCACTAAGGCAGGAGAAGTAAGTGCCCCAGGAGGGAATCTGCCTGCAAGGGAAGCTGTGCAGCACATCCCTTGTTCCGCTCGCCACTTCCCTGACTCTTAGGCAAAGCCCATCTCAGCTGGCTTGTAGGCGTGCCTCCGTGCTCAGAAGCAGCCCCGTGGCAGGCAGGACAGTGCGAGAAGTAATCGGGGCATGCAGCATGCTGCTTCCCATGCCCGCGACAAACCGCGAGCAGGTGCCTCGCTTGCGCTTCTATGTGCCGAGACTTGAAGCTGGCCAGCGCGCACCTTCCCGCTGTGTGTGCTGCTGTCCGCAAACAGCCTCCAAACAAAGCAGGGCACTAAGGCAAGAGAAGTAAGCGCCCCAGGAGGGAATCTGCCTGCCAGGGAAGCTGTGCAGCACATCCCTTGTTCCGCTCGCCACTTCCCTGACTCTTAGGCAAAGCCCATCTCAGCTGGCTTGTAGGCGTGCCTGCGTGCTCAGAAGCAGCCCCGTGGCAGGCAGGACAGTGCGAGATGTCTTCTGGGCACGCAGCATGCTGCTTCCCATGCCCGCGACAACCTGCGAGCAGGTGCCTCGCTTGCGCTTCAATCTGCCTAAACTTGGAGCTGGCCAGCGCGCACCTTCCCGCTGTGTGTGCTGCTGTCCGCAAACAGCCTCCAAACAAAGCAGGGCACTGAGGCAAGAGAAGTAAGCGCCCCAGGAGGGAATCTGCCTGCGAGGGAACCTGTGCAGCACATCGCTTGTTCTGCTCGCCACTTCCCTAACTCTTAGGCAAAGCCCATCTCAGCTGGCTTGTAGGCGTGCCTCCGTGCTCAGAAGCAGCCCCGTGGCAGGCAGGACAGTGCGAGATGTCTTCTGGGCACGCAGCATGCTGCTTCCCATGCCCGGGACAAACCGCGAGCAGGTGCCTGGCTTCCGCTTCAATCTGACGAGACTTGGAGCTGGCCAGCGCGCACCTTCCCGCTGTGTGTGCTGCTGTCCGCAAACAGCCTCCAAACAAAGCAGGGCACTAAGGCAAGAGAAGTAAGCGCCCCAGGAGGGAATCTGCCTGCGAGGGAAGCTGTGCAGCACATCCCTTGTTCCGCTCGCCACTTCCCTCACTCTTAGGCAAAGCCCATCTCAGCTGGCTTGTAGGCGTGCCTCCGTGCTCAGAAGCAGCCCCGAGGAAGGCAGGACAGTGCGAGAAGTAATCGGGGCATGCAGCATGCTGCTTCCCATGCCCGCGACAAACTGCGAGCAGGTGCCTGGCTTGCGCTTCAATCTGCCGAGACTTGGAGCTGGCCAGCGCGCACCTTCCCGCTGTGTGTGCTGCTGTCCGCAAACAGCCTCCAAACAAAGCAGGGCACTAAGGCAAGAGAAGTAAGAGCCCCAGGAGGGAATCTGCCTGCGAGGGAAGCTGTGCAGCACATCCCTTGTTCCGCTCGCCACTTCCCTGACTCTTAGGCAAAGCCCATCTCAGCTGGCTTGTAGGCGTGCCTCCGTGCTCAGAAGCAGCCCCGTGGCAGGCAGGACAGTGCGAGAAGTAATCGGGGCACGCAGCATGCTGCTTCCCATGCCCGCGACAAACTGCGAGCAGGTGCCTCGCTTGCGCTTCTATGTGCCGAGACTTGGAGCTGGCCAGCGCGCACCTTCCCGCTGTGTGTGCTGCTGTCCGCAAACAGCCTCCAAACAAAGCAGGGCACTAAGGCAGGAGAAGTAAGCGTCCCAGGAGGGAATCTGCCTGCGAGGGAACCTGTGCAGCACATTCCTTGTTCCGCTCGCCACTTCCCTGACTCTTAGGCAAAGCCCATCTCAGCTGGCTTGTAGGCCTGCCTCCATGCTCAGAAGCAGCCCCGTGGCAGGCAGGACAGTGCGAGAAGTAATCGGGGCATGCAGCATGCTGCTTCCCATGCCCGCGACAAACTGCGAGCAGGTGCCTCGCTTGCGCTTCTATGTGCCGAGACTTGGAGCTGGCCAGCGCGCACCTTCCCGCTGTGTGTGCTGCTGTCCGCAAACAGCCTCCAAACAAAGCAGGGCACTAAGGCAGGAGAAGTAAGCGCCCCAGGAGGGAATCTGCTGCGAGGGAAGCTGTGCAGCACATCCCTTGTTCCGCTCGCCACTTCCCTAACTCTTAGGCAAAGCCCATCTCAGCTGGCTTGTAGGCGTGCCTCCGTGCTCAGAAGCAGCCCCGTGGCAGGCAGGACAGTGCGAGATGTCTTCTGGGCACGCAGCATGCTGCTTCCCATGCCCGGGACAAACCGCGAGCAGGTGTCTGGCTTGCGCTTCTATCTGCCGAGACTTGGAGCTGGCCAGCGCGCACCTTCCCGCTGTGTGTGCTGCTGTCCGCAAAGAGCCTCCAAACAAAGCAGGGCACTAAGGCAAGAGAAGTAAGCGCCCCAGGAGGGAATCTGCCTGCCAGGGAAGCTGTGCAGCACATCCCTTGTTCCGCTCGCCACTTCCCTGACTCTTAGGCAAAGCCCATCTCAGCTGGCTTGTAGGTGTGCCTCCGTGCTCAGAAGCAGCCCCGAGGAAGGCAGGACAGTGCGAGAAGTAATCGGGGCATGCAGCATGCTGCTTCCCATGCCCGGGACAAACTGCGAGCAGGTGCCTGGCTTGCGCTTCAATCTGCCGAGACTTGGAGCTGGCCAGCGCGCACCTTCCCGCTGTGTGTGCTGCTGTCCGCAAACAGCCTCCAAACAAAGCAGGGCACTAAGGCAAGAGAACTAAGAGCCCCAGGAGGGAATCTGCCTTCGAGGAAAGCTGTGCAGCACATCCCTTGTTCCGCTCGCCACTTCCCTGACTCTTAGGCAAAGACCATCTCAGCTTGCTTGTAGGCCTGCCTCCGTGCTCAGAAGCAGCCCCGAGGAAGGCAGGACAGTGCGAGATGTCTTCTGGGCACGCAGCATGCTGCTTCCCATGCCCGGGACAAACTGCGAGCAGGTGCCTGGCTTGCGCTTCAATCTGCCGAGACTTGGAGCTGGCCAGCGCGCACCTTCCCGCTGTGTGTGCTGCTGTCCGCAAACAGCCTTCAAACAAAGCAGGGCACTGAGGCAAGAGAACTAAGAGCCCCAGGAGGGAATCTGCCTGCGAGGGAAGCTGTGCAGCACATCGCTTGTTCCACTCGCCACTTCCCTGACTCTTAGGCAAAGCCCATCTCAGCTGGCTTGTAGGCGTGCCTCCGTGCTCAGAAGCAGCCCCGTGGCAGGCAGGACAGTGCGAGAAGTAATCGGGGCATGCAGCATGCTGCTTCCCATGCCCGGGACAAACTGCGAGCAGGTGCCTGGCTTGCGCTTCTATGTGCCGAGACTTGGAGATGGCCAGCGCGCACCTTCCCGCTGTGTGTGCTGCTGTCCGCAAACAGCCTCCAAACAAAGCAGGGCACTAAGGCAAGAGAACTAAGAGCCCCAGGAGGGAATCTGCCTTCGAGGAAAGCTGTGCAGCACATCCCTTGTTCCGCTCGCCACTTCCCTAACTCTTAGGCAAAGCCCATCTCAGCTTGCTTGTAGGCGTGCCTCCGTGCTCAGAAGCAGCCCCGTGGCAGGCAGGACAGTGCGGGATGTCTTCTGGGCACGCAGCATGCTGCTTCCCATGCCCGGGACAAACTGCGAGCAGGTGCCTGGCTTGTGCTTCTATCTGCCGAGACTTGGAGCTGGCCAGCGCGCACCTTCCCGCTGTGTGTGCTGCTGTCCGCAAACAGCCTCCAAACAAAGCAGGGCACTAAGGCAAGAGAAGTAAGCGCCCCAGGAGGGAATCTGCCTGCGAGGGAAGCTGTGCAGCACATCCCTTGTTCTGCTCGCCACTTCCCTCACTCTTAGGCAAAGCCCATCTCAGCTGGCTTGTAGGCGTGCCTCCGTGCTCAGAAGCAGCCCCGTGGAAGGCAGGACAGTGCGAGATGTCTTCTGGGCACGCAGCATGCTGCTTCCCATGCCCGGGACAAACTGCGAGCAGGTGCCTGGCTTGCGCTTCTATGTGCCGAGACTTGGAGCTGGCCAGCGCGCACCTTCCCGCTGTGTGTGCTGCTGTCCGCAAACAGCCTCCAAACAAAGCAGGGCACTAAGGCAGGAGAAGTAAGCGCCCCAGGAGGGAATCTGCCTGCAAGGGAAGCTGTGCAGCACATCCCTTGTTCCGCTCGCCACTTCCCTGACTCTTAGGCAAAGCCCATCTCAGCTGGCTTGTAGGCGTGCCTCCGTGCTCAGAAGCAGCCCCGTGGCAGGCAGGACAGTGCGAGATGTCTTCTGGGCACGCAGCATGCTGCTTCCCATGCCCGGGACAAACCGCGAGCAGGTGCCTGGCTTGCGCTTCTATCTGCCGAGACTTGGAGCTGGCCAGCGCGCACCTTCCCGCTGTGTGTGCTGCTGTCTGCAAACAGCCTCCAAACAAAGCAGGGCACTAAGGCAAGAGAAGTAAGCGCCCCAGGAGGGAATCTGCCTGCGAGGGAAGCTGTGCAGCACATCCCTTCTTCCGCTCGCCACTTCCCTGACTCTTAGGCAAAGCCCATCTCAGCTGGCTTGTAGGTGTGCCTCCGTGCTCAGAAGCAGCCCCGAGGAAGGCAGGACAGTGCGAGAAGTAATCGGGGCATGCAGCATGCTGCTTCCCATGCCCGGGACAAACTGCGAGCAGGTGCCTGGCTTGCGCTTCTGTGTGCCGAGACTTGGAGCTGGCCAGCGCGCACCTTCCCGCTGTGTGTGCTGCTGTCCGCAAACAGCCTCCAAACAAAGCAGGGCACTAAGGCAAGAGAACTAAGAGCCCCAGGAGGGAATCTGCCTGCGAGGGAAGCTGTGCAGCACATCCCTTGTTCCGCTCGCCACTTCCCTGACTCTTAGGCAAAGACCATCTCAGCTTGCTTGTAGGCCTGCCTCCGTGCTCAGAAGCAGCCCCGTGGCAGGCAGGACAGTGCGAGATGTCTTCTGGGCACGCAGCATGCTGCTTCCCATGCCCGCGACAAACTGCGAGCAGGTGCCTGGCTTGCGCTTCAATCTGCCGAGACTTTGAGCTGGCCAGCGCGCACCTTCCCGCTGTGTGTGCTGCTGTCCGCAAACAGCCTTCAAACAAAGCAGGGCACTGAGGCAAGAGAACTAAGAGCCCCAGGAGGGAATCTGCCTGCGAGGGAAGCTGTGCAGCACATCGCTTGTTCCACTCGCCACTTCCCTGACTCTTAGGCAAAGCCCATCTCAGCTGGCTTGTAGGCGTGCCTCCGTGCTCAGAAGCAGCCCCGTGGCAGGCAGGACAGTGCGAGAAGTAATCGGGGCATGCAGCATGCTGCTTCCCATGCCCGGGACAAACTGCGAGCAGGTGCCTGGCTTGCGCTTCTATGTGCCGAGACTTGGAGCTGGCCAGCGCGCACCTTCCCGCTGTGTGTGCTGCTGTCCGCAAAGAGCCTCCAAACAAAGCAGGGCACTAAGGCAAGAGAAGTCAGCGCCCCAGGAGGGAATCTGCCTGCGAGGGAAGCTGTGCAGCACATCCCTTGTTCCGCTCGCCACTTCCCTGACTCTTAGGCAAAGACCATCTCAGCTTGCTTGTAGGCCTGCCTCCGTGCTCAGAAGCAGCCCCGAGGAAGGCAGGACAGTGCGAGAAGTAATCGGGGCATGCAGCATGCTGCTTCCCATGCCCGGGACAAACTGCGAGCAGGTGCCTGGCTTGCGCTTCAATCTGCCGAGACTTGGAGCTGGCCAGCGCGCACCTTCCCGCTGTGTGTGCTGCTGTCCGCAAACAGCCTCCAAACAAAGCAGGGCACTAAGGCAAGAGAAGTAAGAGCCCCAGGAGGGAATCTGCCTGCGAGGGAACCTGTGCAGCACATCCCTTGTTCCGCTCGCCACTTCCCTGACTCTTAGGCAAAGCCCATCTCAGCTTGCTTGTAGGCCTGCCTCCGTGCTCAGAAGCAGCCCCGTGGCAGGCAGGACAGTGCGAGAAGTACTCTGGGCATGCAGCATGCTGCTTCCCATGCCCGCGACAACCTGCGAGCAGGTGCCTCGCTTGCGCTTCAATCTGCCGAAACTTGGAGCTGGCCAGCGCGCACCTTCCCGCTGTGTGTGCTGCTGTCCGCAAACAGCCTCCAAACAAAGCAGGGCACTGAGGCAAGAGAAGTAAGCGCCCCAGGAGGGAATCTGCCTGCGAGGGAACCTGTGCAGCACATCCCTTGTTCTGCTCGCCACTTCCCTAACTCTTAGGCAAAGCCCATCTCAGCTGGCTTGTAGGCGTGCCTCCGTGCTCAGAAGCAGCCCCGTGGCAGGCAGGAGAGTGCGAGATGTCTTCTGGGCACGCAGCATGCTGCTTCCCATGCCCGGGACAAACCGCGAGCAGGTGCCTGGCTTCCGCTTCAATCTGACGAGACTTGGAGCTGGCCAGCGCGCACCTTCCCGCTGTGTGTGCTGCTGTCCGCAAACAGCCTCCAAACAAAGCAGGGCACTAAGGCAAGAGAAGTAAGCGCCCCAGGAGGGAATCTGCCTGCGAGGGAAGCTGTGCAGCACATCCCTTGTTCCGCTCGCCACTTCCCTGACTCTTAGGCAAAGCCCATCTCAGCTGGCTTGTAGGCGTGCCTCCGTGCTCAGAAGCAGCCCCGTGGCAGGCAGGACAGTGCGAGAAGTAATCGGGGCATGCAGCATGCTGCTTCCCATGCCCGCGACAAACCGCGAGCAGGTGCCTCGCTTGCGCTTCTATGTGCCGAGACTTGAAGCTGGCCAGCGCGCACCTTCCCGCTGTGTGTGCTGCTGTCCGCAAACAGCCTCCAAACAAAGCAGGGCACTAAGGCAAGAGAAGTAAGCGCCCCAGGAGGGAATCTGCCTGCCAGGGAAGCTGTGCAGCACATCCCTTGTTCCGCTCGCCACTTCCCTGACTCTTAGGCAAAGCCCATCTCAGCTGGCTTGTAGGCGTGCCTGCGTGCTCAGAAGCAGCCCCGTGGCAGGCAGGACAGTGCGAGATGTCTTCTGGGCACGCAGCATGCTGCTTCCCATGCCCGCGACAACCTGCGAGCAGGTGCCTCGCTTGCGCTTCAATCTGCCTAAACTTGGAGCTGGCCAGCGCGCACCTTCCCGCTGTGTGTGCTGCTGTCCGCAAACAGCCTCCAAACAAAGCAGGGCACTGAGGCAAGAGAAGTAAGCGCCCCAGGAGGGAATCTGCCTGCGAGGGAACCTGTGCAGCACATCGCTTGTTCTGCTCGCCACTTCCCTAACTCTTAGGCAAAGCCCATCTCAGCTGGCTTGTAGGCGTGCCTCCGTGCTCAGAAGCAGCCCCGTGGCAGGCAGGACAGTGCGAGATGTCTTCTGGGCACGCAGCATGCTGCTTCCCATGCCCGGGACAAACCGCGAGCAGGTGCCTGGCTTCCGCTTCAATCTGACGAGACTTGGAGCTGGCCAGCGCGCACCTTCCCGCTGTGTGTGCTGCTGTCCGCAAACAGCCTCCAAACAAAGCAGGGCACTAAGGCAAGAGAAGTAAGCGCCCCAGGAGGGAATCTGCCTGCGAGGGAAGCTGTGCAGCACATCCCTTGTTCCGCTCGCCACTTCCCTCACTCTTAGGCAAAGCCCATCTCAGCTGGCTTGTAGGCGTGCCTCCGTGCTCAGAAGCAGCCCCGAGGAAGGCAGGACAGTGCGAGAAGTAATCGGGGCATGCAGCATGCTGCTTCCCATGCCCGCGACAAACTGCGAGCAGGTGCCTGGCTTGCGCTTCAATCTGCCGAGACTTGGAGCTGGCCAGCGCGCACCTTCCCGCTGTGTGTGCTGCTGTCCGCAAACAGCCTCCAAACAAAGCAGGGCACTAAGGCAAGAGAAGTAAGAGCCCCAGGAGGGAATCTGCCTGCGAGGGAAGCTGTGCAGCACATCCCTTGTTCCGCTCGCCACTTCCCTGACTCTTAGGCAAAGCCCATCTCAGCTGGCTTGTAGGCGTGCCTCCGTGCTCAGAAGCAGCCCCGTGGCAGGCAGGACAGTGCGAGAAGTAATCGGGGCACGCAGCATGCTGCTTCCCATGCCCGCGACAAACTGCGAGCAGGTGCCTCGCTTGCGCTTCTATGTGCCGAGACTTGGAGCTGGCCAGCGCGCACCTTCCCGCTGTGTGTGCTGCTGTCCGCAAACAGCCTCCAAACAAAGCAGGGCACTAAGGCAGGAGAAGTAAGCGTCCCAGGAGGGAATCTGCCTGCGAGGGAACCTGTGCAGCACATTCCTTGTTCCGCTCGCCACTTCCCTGACTCTTAGGCAAAGCCCATCTCAGCTGGCTTGTAGGCCTGCCTCCATGCTCAGAAGCAGCCCCGTGGCAGGCAGGACAGTGCGAGAAGTAATCGGGGCATGCAGCATGCTGCTTCCCATGCCCGCGACAAACTGCGAGCAGGTGCCTCGCTTGCGCTTCTATGTGCCGAGACTTGGAGCTGGCCAGCGCGCACCTTCCCGCTGTGTGTGCTGCTGTCCGCAAACAGCCTCCAAACAAAGCAGGGCACTAAGGCAGGAGAAGTAAGCGCCCCAGGAGGGAATCTGCTGCGAGGGAAGCTGTGCAGCACATCCCTTGTTCCGCTCGCCACTTCCCTAACTCTTAGGCAAAGCCCATCTCAGCTGGCTTGTAGGCGTGCCTCCGTGCTCAGAAGCAGCCCCGTGGCAGGCAGGACAGTGCGAGATGTCTTCTGGGCACGCAGCATGCTGCTTCCCATGCCCGGGACAAACCGCGAGCAGGTGTCTGGCTTGCGCTTCTATCTGCCGAGACTTGGAGCTGGCCAGCGCGCACCTTCCCGCTGTGTGTGCTGCTGTCCGCAAAGAGCCTCCAAACAAAGCAGGGCACTAAGGCAAGAGAAGTAAGCGCCCCAGGAGGGAATCTGCCTGCCAGGGAAGCTGTGCAGCACATCCCTTGTTCCGCTCGCCACTTCCCTGACTCTTAGGCAAAGCCCATCTCAGCTGGCTTGTAGGTGTGCCTCCGTGCTCAGAAGCAGCCCCGAGGAAGGCAGGACAGTGCGAGAAGTAATCGGGGCATGCAGCATGCTGCTTCCCATGCCCGGGACAAACTGCGAGCAGGTGCCTGGCTTGCGCTTCAATCTGCCGAGACTTGGAGCTGGCCAGCGCGCACCTTCCCGCTGTGTGTGCTGCTGTCCGCAAACAGCCTCCAAACAAAGCAGGGCACTAAGGCAAGAGAACTAAGAGCCCCAGGAGGGAATCTGCCTTCGAGGAAAGCTGTGCAGCACATCCCTTGTTCCGCTCGCCACTTCCCTGACTCTTAGGCAAAGACCATCTCAGCTTGCTTGTAGGCCTGCCTCCGTGCTCAGAAGCAGCCCCGAGGAAGGCAGGACAGTGCGAGATGTCTTCTGGGCACGCAGCATGCTGCTTCCCATGCCCGGGACAAACTGCGAGCAGGTGCCTGGCTTGCGCTTCAATCTGCCGAGACTTGGAGCTGGCCAGCGCGCACCTTCCCGCTGTGTGTGCTGCTGTCCGCAAACAGCCTTCAAACAAAGCAGGGCACTGAGGCAAGAGAACTAAGAGCCCCAGGAGGGAATCTGCCTGCGAGGGAAGCTGTGCAGCACATCGCTTGTTCCACTCGCCACTTCCCTGACTCTTAGGCAAAGCCCATCTCAGCTGGCTTGTAGGCGTGCCTCCGTGCTCAGAAGCAGCCCCGTGGCAGGCAGGACAGTGCGAGAAGTAATCGGGGCATGCAGCATGCTGCTTCCCATGCCCGGGACAAACTGCGAGCAGGTGCCTGGCTTGCGCTTCTATGTGCCGAGACTTGGAGATGGCCAGCGCGCACCTTCCCGCTGTGTGTGCTGCTGTCCGCAAACAGCCTCCAAACAAAGCAGGGCACTAAGGCAAGAGAACTAAGAGCCCCAGGAGGGAATCTGCCTTCGAGGAAAGCTGTGCAGCACATCCCTTGTTCCGCTCGCCACTTCCCTAACTCTTAGGCAAAGCCCATCTCAGCTTGCTTGTAGGCGTGCCTCCGTGCTCAGAAGCAGCCCCGTGGCAGGCAGGACAGTGCGGGATGTCTTCTGGGCACGCAGCATGCTGCTTCCCATGCCCGGGACAAACTGCGAGCAGGTGCCTGGCTTGTGCTTCTATCTGCCGAGACTTGGAGCTGGCCAGCGCGCACCTTCCCGCTGTGTGTGCTGCTGTCCGCAAACAGCCTCCAAACAAAGCAGGGCACTAAGGCAAGAGAAGTAAGCGCCCCAGGAGGGAATCTGCCTGCGAGGGAAGCTGTGCAGCACATCCCTTGTTCTGCTCGCCACTTCCCTCACTCTTAGGCAAAGCCCATCTCAGCTGGCTTGTAGGCGTGCCTCCGTGCTCAGAAGCAGCCCCGTGGAAGGCAGGACAGTGCGAGATGTCTTCTGGGCACGCAGCATGCTGCTTCCCATGCCCGGGACAAACTGCGAGCAGGTGCCTGGCTTGCGCTTCTATGTGCCGAGACTTGGAGCTGGCCAGCGCGCACCTTCCCGCTGTGTGTGCTGCTGTCCGCAAACAGCCTCCAAACAAAGCAGGGCACTAAGGCAGGAGAAGTAAGCGCCCCAGGAGGGAATCTGCCTGCAAGGGAAGCTGTGCAGCACATCCCTTGTTCCGCTCGCCACTTCCCTGACTCTTAGGCAAAGCCCATCTCAGCTGGCTTGTAGGCGTGCCTCCGTGCTCAGAAGCAGCCCCGTGGCAGGCAGGACAGTGCGAGATGTCTTCTGGGCACGCAGCATGCTGCTTCCCATGCCCGGGACAAACCGCGAGCAGGTGCCTGGCTTGCGCTTCTATCTGCCGAGACTTGGAGCTGGCCAGCGCGCACCTTCCCGCTGTGTGTGCTGCTGTCTGCAAACAGCCTCCAAACAAAGCAGGGCACTAAGGCAAGAGAAGTAAGCGCCCCAGGAGGGAATCTGCCTGCGAGGGAAGCTGTGCAGCACATCCCTTCTTCCGCTCGCCACTTCCCTGACTCTTAGGCAAAGCCCATCTCAGCTGGCTTGTAGGTGTGCCTCCGTGCTCAGAAGCAGCCCCGAGGAAGGCAGGACAGTGCGAGAAGTAATCGGGGCATGCAGCATGCTGCTTCCCATGCCCGGGACAAACTGCGAGCAGGTGCCTGGCTTGCGCTTCTGTGTGCCGAGACTTGGAGCTGGCCAGCGCGCACCTTCCCGCTGTGTGTGCTGCTGTCCGCAAACAGCCTCCAAACAAAGCAGGGCACTAAGGCAAGAGAACTAAGAGCCCCAGGAGGGAATCTGCCTGCGAGGGAAGCTGTGCAGCACATCCCTTGTTCCGCTCGCCACTTCCCTGACTCTTAGGCAAAGACCATCTCAGCTTGCTTGTAGGCCTGCCTCCGTGCTCAGAAGCAGCCCCGTGGCAGGCAGGACAGTGCGAGATGTCTTCTGGGCACGCAGCATGCTGCTTCCCATGCCCGCGACAAACTGCGAGCAGGTGCCTGGCTTGCGCTTCAATCTGCCGAGACTTTGAGCTGGCCAGCGCGCACCTTCCCGCTGTGTGTGCTGCTGTCCGCAAACAGCCTTCAAACAAAGCAGGGCACTGAGGCAAGAGAACTAAGAGCCCCAGGAGGGAATCTGCCTGCGAGGGAAGCTGTGCAGCACATCGCTTGTTCCACTCGCCACTTCCCTGACTCTTAGGCAAAGCCCATCTCAGCTGGCTTGTAGGCGTGCCTCCGTGCTCAGAAGCAGCCCCGTGGCAGGCAGGACAGTGCGAGAAGTAATCGGGGCATGCAGCATGCTGCTTCCCATGCCCGGGACAAACTGCGAGCAGGTGCCTGGCTTGCGCTTCTATGTGCCGAGACTTGGAGCTGGCCAGCGCGCACCTTCCCGCTGTGTGTGCTGCTGTCCGCAAAGAGCCTCCAAACAAAGCAGGGCACTAAGGCAAGAGAAGTCAGCGCCCCAGGAGGGAATCTGCCTGCGAGGGAAGCTGTGCAGCACATCCCTTGTTCCGCTCGCCACTTCCCTGACTCTTAGGCAAAGACCATCTCAGCTTGCTTGTAGGCCTGCCTCCGTGCTCAGAAGCAGCCCCGAGGAAGGCAGGACAGTGCGAGAAGTAATCGGGGCATGCAGCATGCTGCTTCCCATGCCCGGGACAAACTGCGAGCAGGTGCCTGGCTTGCGCTTCAATCTGCCGAGACTTGGAGCTGGCCAGCGCGCACCTTCCCGCTGTGTGTGCTGCTGTCCGCAAACAGCCTCCAAACAAAGCAGGGCACTAAGGCAAGAGAAGTAAGAGCCCCAGGAGGGAATCTGCCTGCGAGGGAACCTGTGCAGCACATCCCTTGTTCCGCTCGCCACTTCCCTGACTCTTAGGCAAAGCCCATCTCAGCTTGCTTGTAGGCCTGCCTCCGTGCTCAGAAGCAGCCCCGTGGCAGGCAGGACAGTGCGAGAAGTACTCTGGGCATGCAGCATGCTGCTTCCCATGCCCGCGACAACCTGCGAGCAGGTGCCTCGCTTGCGCTTCAATCTGCCGAAACTTGGAGCTGGCCAGCGCGCACCTTCCCGCTGTGTGTGCTGCTGTCCGCAAACAGCCTCCAAACAAAGCAGGGCACTGAGGCAAGAGAAGTAAGCGCCCCAGGAGGGAATCTGCCTGCGAGGGAACCTGTGCAGCACATCCCTTGTTCTGCTCGCCACTTCCCTAACTCTTAGGCAAAGCCCATCTCAGCTGGCTTGTAGGCGTGCCTCCGTGCTCAGAAGCAGCCCCGTGGCAGGCAGGAGAGTGCGAGATGTCTTCTGGGCACGCAGCATGCTGCTTCCCATGCCCGGGACAAACCGCGAGCAGGTGCCTGGCTTCCGCTTCAATCTGACGAGACTTGGAGCTGGCCAGCGCGCACCTTCCCGCTGTGTGTGCTGCTGTCCGCAAACAGCCTCCAAACAAAGCAGGGCACTAAGGCAAGAGAAGTAAGCGCCCCAGGAGGGAATCTGCCTGCGAGGGAAGCTGTGCAGCACATCCCTTGTTCCGCTCGCCACTTCCCTGACTCTTAGGCAAAGCCCATCTCAGCTGGCTTGTAGGCGTGCCTCCGTGCTCAGAAGCAGCCCCGAGGAAGGCAGGACAGTGCGAGAAGTAATCGGGGCATGCAGCATGCTGCTTCCCATGCCCGGGACAAACTGCGAGCAGGTGCCTGGCTTGCGCTTCAATCTGCCGAGACTTGGAGCTGGCCAGCGCGCACCTTCCCGCTGTGTGTGCTGCTGTCCGCAAACAGCCTCCAAACAAAGCAGGGCACTAAGGCAAGAGAAGTAAGAGCCCCAGGAGGGAATCTGCCTGCGAGGGAAGCTGTGCAGCACATCCCTTGTTCCGCTCGCCACTTCCCTGACTCTTAGGCAAAGCCCATCTCAGCTGGCTTGTAGGCGTGCCTCCGTGCTCAGAAGCAGCCCCGTGGAAGGCAGGACAGTGCGAGAAGTAATCGGGGCACGCAGCATGCTGCTTCCCATGCCCGCGACAAACTGCGAGCAGGTGCCTCGCTTGCGCTTCTATGTGCCGAGACTTGGAGCTGGCCAGCGCGCACCTTCCCGCTGTGTGTGCTGCTGTCCGCAAACAGCCTCCAAACAAAGCAGGGCACTAAGGCAGGAGAAGTAAGCGTCCCAGGAGGGAATCTGCCTGCGAGGGAACCTGTGCAGCACATTCCTTGTTCCGCTCGCCACTTCCCTGACTCTTAGGCAAAGCCCATCTCAGCTGGCTTGTAGGCATGCCTCCATGCTCAGAAGCAGCCCCGTGGCAGGCAGGACAGTGCGAGATGTCTTCTGGGCATGCAGCATGCTGCTTCCCATGCCCGGGACAAACCGTGAGCAGGTGCCTGGCTTGCGCTTCTATGTGCCGAGACTTGGAGCTGGCCAGCGCGCACCTTCCCGCTGTGTGTGCTGCTGTCCGCAAACAGCCTCCAAACAAAGCAGGGCACTAAGGCAAGAGAACTAAGAGCCCCAGGAGGGAATCTGCCTGCGAGGAAAGCTGTGCAGCACATCCCTTGTTCCGCTCGCCACTTCCCTGACTCTTAGGCAAAGCCCATCTCAGCTGGCTTGTAGGCGTGCCTGCGTGCTCAAAAGCAGCCCCGAGGAAGGCAGGACAGTGCGGGATGTCTTCTGGGCACGCAGCATGCTGCTTCCCATGCCCGGGACAAACCGCGAGCAGGTGCCTGGCTTGCGCTTCTATGTGCCGAGACTTGGAGCTGGCCAGCGCGCACCTTCCCGCTGTGTGTGCTGCTGTCCGCAAACAGCCTCCAAACAAAGCAGGGCACTAAGGCAGGAGAAGTAAGCACCCCAGGAGGGAATCTGCCTGCGAGGGAAGCTGTGCAGCACATCCCTTGTTCCGCTCGCCGCTTCCTGACTCTTAGGCAAAGCCCATCTCAGCTGGCTTGTAGGCGTGCCTCCGTGCTCAGAAGCAGCCCCGTGGCAGGCAGGACAGTGCGAGATGTCTTCTGGGCACGCAGCATGCTGCTTCCCATGCCCGGGACAAACTGCGAGCAGGTGCCTGGCTTGCGCTTCTATGTGCCGAGACTTGGAGCTGGCCAGCGCGCACCTTCCCGCTGTGTGTGCTGCTGTCCGCAAACAGCCTCCAAACAAAGCAGGGCACTAAGGCAAGAGAACTAAGAGCCCCAGGAGGGAATCTGCCTGCGAGGGAAGCTGTGCAGCACATCCCTTGTTCCGCTCGCCACTTCCCTCACTCTTAGGCAAAGCCCATCTCAGCTGGCTTGTAGGCGTGCCTCCGTGCTCAGAAGCAGCCCCGTGGCAGGCAGGACAGTGCGAGAAGTAATCGGGGCATGCAGCATGCTGCTTCCCATGCCCGCGACAAACTGCGAGCAGGTGCCTCGCTTGCGCTTCTATGTGCCGAGACTTGGAGCTGGCCAGCGCGCACCTTCCCGCTGTGTGTGCTGCTGTCCGCAAACAGCCTCCAAACAAAGCAGGGCACTAAGGCAGGAGAAGTAAGCGCCCCAGGAGGGAATCTGCCTGCGAGGGAAGCTGTGCAGCACATCCCTTGTTCCGCTCGCCGCTTCCTGACTCTTAGGCAAAGCCCATCTCAGCTTGCTTGTAGGCGTGCCTCCGTGCTCAGAAGCAGCCCCGTGGCAGGCAGGACAGTGCGAGATGTCTTCTGGGCATGCAGCATGCTGCTTCCCATGCCTGGGACAAACCGCGAGCAGGTGCCTGGCTTGTCCTTCAATCTGCCGAGAATTGGAGCCGGCCAGCGCGCACCTTCCCGCTGTGTGTGCTGCTGTCCGCAAACAGCCTCCAAACAAAGCAGGGCACTGAGGCAAGAGAAGTAAGCGCCCCAGGAGGGAATCTGCCTGCGAGGGAACCTGTGCAGCACATCCCTTGTTCCGCTCGCCACTTCCCTGACTCTTAGGCAAAGCCCATCTCAGCTGGCTTGTAGGCGTGCCTCCGTGCTCAGAAGCAGCCCCGAGGAAGGCAGGACAGTGCGGGATGTCTTCTGGGCACGCAGCATGCTGCTTCCCATGCCTGGGACAAACTGCGAGCAGGTGCCTGGCTTGCGCTTCTATCTGCCGAGACTTGGAGCTGGCCAGCGCGCACCTTCCCGCAATGTGTGCTGCTGTCCACAAACAGCCTCCAAACAAAGCAGGGCACTAAGGCAAGAGAACTAAGAGCCCCAGGAGGGAATCTGCCTGCGAGGGAAGCTGTGCAGTACATCCCTTGTTCCGCTCGCCACTTCCCTGACTCTTAGGCAAAGCCCATCTCAGCTGGCTTGTAGGCATGCCTCCGTGCTCAGAAGCAGCCCCGTGGCAGGCAGGACAGTGCGAGATGTCTTCTGGGCACGCAGCATGCTGCTTCCCATGCCCGGGACAAACCGCGAGCAGGTGTCTGGCTTGCGCTTCTATCTGCCGAGACTTGGAGCTGGCCAGCGCGCACCTTCCCGCTGTGTGTGCTGCTGTCCGCAAAGAGCCTCCAAACAAAGCAGGGCACTAAGGCAAGACAAGTAAGCGCCCCAGGAGGGAATCTGCCTGCCAGGGAAGCTGTGCAGCACATCCCTTGTTCCGCTCGCCACTTCCCTGACTCTTAGGCAAAGCCCATCTCAGCTGGCTTGTAGGCGTGCCTCCGTGCTCAGAAGCAGCCCCGTGGCAGGCAGGACAGTGCGAGATGTCTTCTGGGCACGCAGCATGCTGCTTCCCATGCCCGGGACAAACCGCGAGCAGGTGCCTGGCTTGCGCTTCTATGTGCCGAGACTTGGAGCTGGCCAGCGCGCACCTTCCCGCTGTGTGTGCTGCTGTCCGCAAACAGCCTCCAAACAAAGCAGGGCACTAAGGCAGGAGAAGTAAGTGCCCCAGGAGGGAATCTGCCTGCAAGGGAAGCTGTGCAGCACATCCCTTGTTCCGCTCGCCACTTCCCTGACTCTTAGGCAAAGCCCATCTCAGCTGGCTTGTAGGCGTGCCTGCGTGCTCAGAAGCAGCCCCGTGGCAGGCAGGACAGTGCGAGAAGTAATCGGGGCATGCAGCATGCTGCTTCCCATGCCCGCGACAAACCGCGAGCAGGTGCCTCGCTTGCGCTTCTATGTGCCGAGACTTGAAGCTGGCCAGCGCGCACCTTCCCGCTGTGTGTGCTGCTGTCCGCAAACAGCCTCCAAACAAAGCAGGGCACTGAGGCAAGAGAAGTAAGCGCCCCAGGAGGGAATCTGCCTGCGAGGGAACCTGTGCAGCACATCGCTTGTTCTGCTCGCCACTTCCCTAACTCTTAGGCAAAGCCCATCTCAGCTGGCTTGTAGGCGTGCCTCCGTGCTCAGAAGCAGCCCCGTGGAAGGCAGGACAGTGCGAGATGTCTTCTGGGCACGCAGCATGCTGCTTCCCATGCCCGGGACAAACCGCGAGCAGGTGCCTGGCTTCCGCTTCAATCTGACGAGACTTGGAGCTGGCCAGCGCGCACCTTCCCGCTGTGTGTGCTGCTGTCCGCAAACAGCCTCCAAACAAAGCAGGGCACTAAGGCAAGAGAAGTAAGCGCCCCAGGAGGGAATCTGCCTGCGAGGGAAGCTGTGCAGCACATCCCTTGTTCCGCTCGCCACTTCCCTGACTCTTAGGCAAAGCCCATCTCAGCTGGCTTGTAGGCGTGCCTCCGTGCTCAGAAGCAGCCCCGAGGAAGGCAGGACAGTGCGAGAAGTAATCGGGGCATGCAGCATGCTGCTTCCCATGCCCGGGACAAACTGCGAGCAGGTGCCTGGCTTGCGCTTCAATCTGCCGAGACTTGGAGCTGGCCAGCGCGCACCTTCCCGCTGTGTGTGCTGCTGTCCGCAAACAGCCTCCAAACAAAGCAGGGCACTAAGGCAAGAGAAGTAAGAGCCCCAGGAGGGAATCTGCCTGCGAGGGAAGCTGTGCAGCACATCCCTTGTTCCGCTCGCCACTTCCCTGACTCTTAGGCAAAGCCCATCTCAGCTGGCTTGTAGGCATGCCTCCATGCTCAGAAGCAGCCCCGTGGCAGGCAGGACAGTGCGAGATGTCTTCTGGGCATGCAGCATGCTGCTTCCCATGCCCGGGACAAACCGTGAGCAGGTGCCTGGCTTGCGCTTCTATGTGCCGAGACTTGGAGCTGGCCAGCGCGCACCTTCCCGCTGTGTGTGCTGCTGTCCGCAAACAGCCTCCAAACAAAGCAGGGCACTAAGGCAAGAGAACTAAGAGCCCCAGGAGGGAATCTGCCTGCGAGGAAAGCTGTGCAGCACATCCCTTGTTCCGCTCGCCACTTCCCTGACTCTTAGGCAAAGCCCATCTCAGCTGGCTTGTAGGCGTGCCTGCGTGCTCAAAAGCAGCCCCGAGGAAGGCAGGACAGTGCGGGATGTCTTCTGGGCACGCAGCATGCTGCTTCCCATGCCCGGGACAAACCGCGAGCAGGTGCCTGGCTTGCGCTTCTATGTGCCGAGACTTGGAGCTGGCCAGCGCGCACCTTCCCGCTGTGTGTGCTGCTGTCCGCAAACAGCCTCCAAACAAAGCAGGGCACTAAGGCAGGAGAAGTAAACGCCCCAGGAGGGAATCTGCCTGCAAGGGAAGCTGTGCAGCACATCCCTTGTTCCGCTCGCCACTTCCCTGACTCTTAGGCAAAGCCCATCTCAGCTGGCTTGTAGGCGTGCCTCCGTGCTCAGAAGCAGCCCCGTGGCAGGCAGGACAGTGCGAGAAGTAATCGGGGCATGCAGCATGCTGCTTCCCATGCCCGCGACAAACTGCGAGCAGGTGCCTCGCTTGCGCTTCTATGTGCCGAGACTTGGAGCTGGCCAGCGCGCACCTTCCCGCTGTGTGTGCTGCTGTCCGCAAACAGCCTCCAAACAAAGCAGGGCACTAAGGCAGGAGAAGTAAGCGCCCCAGGAGGGAATCTGCCTGCGAGGGAAGCTGTGCAGCACATCCCTTGTTCCGCTCGCCGCTTCCTGACTCTTAGGCAAAGCCCATCTCAGCTTGCTTGTAGGCGTGCCTCCGTGCTCAGAAGCAGCCCCGTGGCAGGCAGGACAGTGCGAGATGTCTTCTGGGCATGCAGCATGCTGCTTCCCATGCCTGGGACAAACCGCGAGCAGGTGCCTGGCTTGTCCTTCAATCTGCCGAGAATTGGAGCCGGCCAGCGCGCACCTTCCCGCTGTGTGTGCTGCTGTCCGCAAACAGCCTCCAAACAAAGCAGGGCACTGAGGCAAGAGAAGTAAGCGCCCCAGGAGGGAATCTGCCTGCGAGGGAAGCTGTGCAGCACATCCCTTGTTCCGCTCGCCACTTCCCTGACTCTTAGGCAAAGCCCATCTCAGCTGGCTTGTAGGCGTGCCTCCGTGCTCAGAAGCAGCCCCGAGGAAGGCAGGACAGTGCGGGATGTCTTCTGGGCACGCAGCATGCTGCTTCCCATGCCTGGGACAAACTGCGAGCAGGTGCCTGGCTTGCGCTTCTATCTGCCGAGACTTGGAGCTGGCCAGCGCGCACCTTCCCGCAATGTGTGCTGCTGTCCACAAACAGCCTCCAAACAAAGCAGGGCACTAAGGCAAGAGAACTAAGCGCCCCAGGAGGGAATCTGCCTGCGAGGGAAGCTGTGCAGCACATCCCTTGTTCCGCTCGCCACTTCCCTAACTCTTAGGCAAAGCCCATCTCAGCTGGCTTGTAGGCATGCCTCCGTGCTCAGAAGCAGCCCCGTGGCAGGCAGGACAGTGCGAGATGTCTTCTGGGCACGCAGCATGCTGCTTCCCATGCCCGGGACAAACCGCGAGCAGGTGTCTGGCTTGCGCTTCTATCTGCCGAGACTTGGAGCTGGCCAGCGCGCACCTTCCCGCTGTGTGTGCTGCTGTCCGCAAAGAGCCTCCAAACAAAGCAGGGCACTAAGGCAAGACAAGTAAGCGCCCCAGGAGGGAATCTGCCTGCAAGGGAAGCTGTGCAGCACATCCCTTGTTCCGCTCGCCACTTCCCTGACTCTTAGGCAAAGCCCATCTCAGCTGGCTTGTAGGCGTGCCTCCGTGCTCAGAAGCAGCCCCGTGGCAGGCAGGACAGTGCGAGAAGTAATCGGGGCATGCAGCATGCTGCTTCCCATGCCCGCGACAAACCGCGAGCAGGTGCCTCGCTTGCGCTTCTATGTGCCGAGACTTGAAGCTGGCCAGCGCGCACCTTCCCGCTGTGTGTGCTGCTGTCCGCAAACAGCCTCCAAACAAAGCAGGGCACTAAGGCAAGAGAAGTAAGCGCCCCAGGAGGGAATCTGCCTGCCAGGGAAGCTGTGCAGCACATCCCTTGTTCCGCTCGCCACTTCCCTGACTCTTAGGCAAAGCCCATCTCAGCTGGCTTGTAGGCGTGCCTGCGTGCTCAGAAGCAGCCCCGTGGCAGGCAGGACAGTGCGAGATGTCTTCTGGGCACGCAGCATGCTGCTTCCCATGCCCGCGACAACCTGCGAGCAGGTGCCTCGCTTGCGCTTCAATCTGCCTAAACTTGGAGCTGGCCAGCGCGCACCTTCCCGCTGTGTGTGCTGCTGTCCGCAAACAGCCTCCAAACAAAGCAGGGCACTGAGGCAAGAGAAGTAAGCGCCCCAGGAGGGAATCTGCCTGCGAGGGAACCTGTGCAGCACATCGCTTGTTCTGCTCGCCACTTCCCTAACTCTTAGGCAAAGCCCATCTCAGCTGGCTTGTAGGCGTGCCTCCGTGCTCAGAAGCAGCCCCGTGGCAGGCAGGAGAGTGCGAGATGTCTTCTGGGCACGCAGCATGCTGCTTCCCATGCCCGGGACAAACCGCGAGCAGGTGCCTGGCTTGCGCTTCAATCTGCCGAGACTTGGAGCTGGCCAGCGCGCACCTTCCCGCTGTGTGTGCTGCTGTCCGCAAACAGCCTCCAAACAAAGCAGGGCACTAAGGCAAGAGAAGTAAGAGCCCCAGGAGGGAATCTGCCTGCGAGGGAAGCTGTGCAGCACATCCCTTGTTCCGCTCGCCACTTCCCTGACTCTTAGGCAAAGCCCATCTCAGCTGGCTTGTAGGCGTGCCTCCGTGCTCAGAAGCAGCCCCGTGGCAGGCAGGACAGTGCGAGAAGTAATCGGGGCACGCAGCATGCTGCTTCCCATGCCCGCGACAAACTGCGAGCAGGTGCCTCGCTTGCGCTTCTATGTGCCGAGACTTGGAGCTGGCCAGCGCGCACCTTCCCGCTGTGTGTGCTGCTGTCCGCAAACAGCCTCCAAACAAAGCAGGGCACTAAGGCAGGAGAAGTAAGCGTCCCAGGAGGGAATCTGCCTGCGAGGGAACCTGTGCAGCACATTCCTTGTTCCGCTCGCCACTTCCCTGACTCTTAGGCAAAGCCCATCTCAGCTGGCTTGTAGGCATGCCTCCATGCTCAGAAGCAGCCCCGTGGCAGGCAGGACAGTGCGAGATGTCTTCTGGGCATGCAGCATGCTGCTTCCCATGCCCGGGACAAACCGTGAGCAGGTGCCTGGCTTGCGCTTCTATGTGCCGAGACTTGGAGCTGGCCAGCGCGCACCTTCCCGCTGTGTGTGCTGCTGTCCGCAAACAGCCTCCAAACAAAGCAGGGCACTAAGGCAAGAGAACTAAGAGCTCCAGGAGGGAATCTGCCTGCGAGGAAAGCTGTGCAGCACATCCCTTGTTCCGCTCGCCACTTCCCTGACTCTTAGGCAAAGCCCATCTCAGCTGGCTTGTAGGCGTGCCTGCGTGCTCAAAAGCAGCCCCGAGGAAGGCAGGACAGTGCGGGATGTCTTCTGGGCACGCAGCATGCTGCTTCCCATGCCCGGGACAAACCGCGAGCAGGTGCCTGGCTTGCGCTTCTATGTGCCGAGACTTGGAGCTGGCCAGCGCGCACCTTCCCGCTGTGTGTGCTGCTGTCCGCAAACAGCCTCCAAACAAAGCAGGTCACTAAGACAGGAGAAGTAAGCGCCCCAGGAGGGAATCTGCCTGCGAGGGAAGCTGTGCAGCACATCCCTTGTTCCGCTCGCCACTTCCCTGACTCTTAGGCAAAGCCCATCTCAGCTTGCTTGTAGGCGTGCCTCCGTGCTCAGAAGCAGCCCCGTGGCAGGCAGGACAGTGCGGGATGTCTTCTGGGCACGCAGCATGCTGCTTCCCATGCCCGGGACAAACTGCGAGCAGGTGCCTGGCTTGCGCTTCTATGTGCCGAGACTTGGAGCTGGCCAGCGCGCACCTTCCCGCTGTGTGTGCTGCTGTCCGCAAACAGCCTCCAAACAAAGCAGGGCACTAAGGCAAGAGAACTAAGAGCCCCAGGAGGGAATCTGCCTGCGAGGGAAGCTGTGCAGCACATCCCTTGTTCCGCTCGCCACTTCCCTCACTCTTAGGCAAAGCCCATCTCAGCTGGCTTGTAGGCGTGCCTCCGTGCTGAGAAGCAGCCCCGTGGAAGGCAGGACAGTGCGAGATGTCTTCTGGGCACGCAGCATGCTGCTTCCCATGCCCGGGACAAACTGCGAGCAGGTGCCTGGCTTGCGCTTCTATGTGCCGAGACTTGGAGCTGGCCAGCGCGCACCTTCCCGCTGTGTGTGCTGCTGTCCGCAAACAGCCTCCAAACAAAGCAGGGCACTAAGGCAGGAGAAGTAAACGCCCCAGGAGGGAATCTGCCTGCAAGGGAAGCTGTGCAGCACATCCCTTGTTCCGCTCGCCACTTCCCTGACTCTTAGGCAAAGCCCATCTCAGCTGGCTTGTAGGCGTGCCTCCGTGCTCAGAAGCAGCCCCGTGGCAGGCAGGACAGTGCGAGAAGTAATCGGGGCATGCAGCATGCTGCTTCCCATGCCCGCGACAAACTGCGAGCAGGTGCCTCGCTTGCGCTTCTATGTGCCGAGACTTGGAGCTGGCCAGCGCGCACCTTCCCGCTGTGTGTGCTGCTGTCCGCAAACAGCCTCCAAACAAAGCAGGGCACTAAGGCAGGAGAAGTAAGCGCCCCAGGAGGGAATCTGCCTGCGAGGGAAGCTGTGCAGCACATCCCTTGTTCCGCTCGCCGCTTCCTGACTCTTAGGCAAAGCCCATCTCAGCTGGCTTGTAGGCGTGCCTCCGTGCTCAGAAGCAGCCCCGTGGCAGGCAGGACAGTGCGAGATGTCTTCTGGGCATGCAGCATGCTGCTTCCCATGCCTGGGACAAACCGCGAGCAGGTGCCTGGCTTGTGCTTCAATCTGCCGAGACTTGGAGCCGGCCAGCGCGCACCTTCCCGCTGTGTGTGCTGCTGTCCGCAAACAGCCTCCAAACAAAGCAGGGCACTAAGGCAAGAGAACTAAGAGCCCCAGGAGGGAATCTGCCTGCGAGGGAAGCTGTGCAGCACATCCCTTGTTCCGCTCGCCACTTCCCTGACTCTTAGGCAAAGCCCATCTCAGCTGGCTTGTAGGCGTGCCTCCGTGCTGAGAAGCAGCCCCGTGGAAGGCAGGACAGTGCGAGATGTCTTCTGGGCACGCAGCATGCTGCTTCCCATGCCCGGGACAAACTGCGAGCAGGTGCCTGGCTTGCGCTTCTATGTGCCGAGACTTGGAGCTGGCCAGCGCGCACCTTCCCGCTGTGTGTGCTGCTGTCCGCAAACAGCCTCCAAACAAAGCAGGGCACTAAGGCAGGAGAAGTAAACGCCCCAGGAGGGAATCTGCCTGCAAGGGAAGCTGTGCAGCACATCCCTTGTTCCGCTCGCCACTTCCCTGACTCTTAGGCAAAGCCCATCTCAGCTGGCTTGTAGGCGTGCCTCCGTGCTCAGAAGCAGCCCCGTGGCAGGCAGGACAGTGCGAGAAGTAATCGGGGCATGCAGCATGCTGCTTCCCATGCCCGCGACAAACTGCGAGCAGGTGCCTCGCTTGCGCTTCTATGTGCCGAGACTTGGAGCTGGCCAGCGCGCACCTTCCCGCTGTGTGTGCTGCTGTCCGCAAACAGCCTCCAAACAAAGCAGGGCACTAAGGCAGGAGAAGTAAGCGCCCCAGGAGGGAATCTGCCTGCGAGGGAAGCTGTGCAGCACATCCCTTGTTCCGCTCGCCGCTTCCTGACTCTTAGGCAAAGCCCATCTCAGCTGGCTTGTAGGCGTGCCTCCGTGCTCAGAAGCAGCCCCGTGGCAGGCAGGACAGTGCGAGATGTCTTCTGGGCATGCAGCATGCTGCTTCCCATGCCTGGGACAAACCGCGAGCAGGTGCCTGGCTTGTGCTTCAATCTGCCGAGACTTGGAGCCGGCCAGCGCGCACCTTCCCGCTGTGTGTGCTGCTGTCCGCAAACAGCCTCCAAACAAAGCAGGGCACTGAGGCAAGAGAAGTAAGCGCCCCAGGAGGGAATCTGCCTGCGAGGGAAGCTGTGCAGCACATCCCTTGTTCCGCTCGCCACTTCCCTGACTCTTAGGCAAAGCCCATCTCAGCTGGCTTGTAGGCGTGCCTCCGTGCTCAGAAGCAGCCCCGAGGAAGGCAGGACAGTGCGAGAAGTAATCGGGGCATGCAGCATGCTGCTTCCCATGCCCGGGACAAACTGCGAGCAGGTGCCTGGCTTGCGCTTCAATCTGCCGAGACTTGGAGCTGGCCAGCGCGCACCTTCCCGCTGTGTGTGCTGCTGTCCGCAAACAGCCTCCAAACAAAGCAGGGCACTAAGGCAAGAGAAGTAAGAGCCCCAGGAGGGAATCTGCCTGCGAGGGAAGCTGTGCAGCACATCCCTTGTTCCGCTCGCCACTTCCCTGACTCTTAGGCAAAGCCCATCTCAGCTGGCTTGTAGGCATGCCTCCATGCTCAGAAGCAGCCCCGTGGCAGGCAGGACAGTGCGAGATGTCTTCTGGGCATGCAGCATGCTGCTTCCCATGCCCGGGACAAACCGTGAGCAGGTGCCTGGCTTGCGCTTCTATGTGCCGAGACTTGGAGCTGGCCAGCGCGCACCTTCCCGCTGTGTGTGCTGCTGTCCGCAAACAGCCTCCAAACAAAGCAGGGCACTAAGGCAAGAGAACTAAGAGCCCCAGGAGGGAATCTGCCTGCGAGGAAAGCTGTGCAGCACATCCCTTGTTCCGCTCGCCACTTCCCTGACTCTTAGGCAAAGCCCATCTCAGCTGGCTTGTAGGCGTGCCTGCGTGCTCAAAAGCAGCCCCGAGGAAGGCAGGACAGTGCGGGATGTCTTCTGGGCACGCAGCATGCTGCTTCCCATGCCCGGGACAAACCGCGAGCAGGTGCCTGGCTTGCGCTTCTATGTGCCGAGACTTGGAGCTGGCCAGCGCGCACCTTCCCGCTGTGTGTGCTGCTGTCCGCAAACAGCCTCCAAACAAAGCAGGGCACTAAGGCAGGAGAAGTAAACGCCCCAGGAGGGAATCTGCCTGCAAGGGAAGCTGTGCAGCACATCCCTTGTTCCGCTCGCCACTTCCCTGACTCTTAGGCAAAGCCCATCTCAGCTGGCTTGTAGGCGTGCCTCCGTGCTCAGAAGCAGCCCCGTGGCAGGCAGGACAGTGCGAGAAGTAATCGGGGCATGCAGCATGCTGCTTCCCATGCCCGCGACAAACTGCGAGCAGGTGCCTCGCTTGCGCTTCTATGTGCCGAGACTTGGAGCTGGCCAGCGCGCACCTTCCCGCTGTGTGTGCTGCTGTCCGCAAAGAGCCTCCAAACAAAGCAGGGCACTAAGGCAGGAGAAGTAAGCGCCCCAGGAGGGAATCTGCCTGCGAGGGAAGCTGTGCAGCACATCCCTTGTTCCGCTCGCCGCTTCCTGACTCTTAGGCAAAGCCCATCTCAGCTTGCTTGTAGGCGTGCCTCCGTGCTCAGAAGCAGCCCCGTGGCAGGCAGGACAGTGCGAGATGTCTTCTGGGCATGCAGCATGCTGCTTCCCATGCCTGGGACAAACCGCGAGCAGGTGCCTGGCTTGTCCTTCAATCTGCCGAGAATTGGAGCCGGCCAGCGCGCACCTTCCCGCTGTGTGTGCTGCTGTCCGCAAACAGCCTCCAAACAAAGCAGGGCACTGAGGCAAGAGAAGTAAGCGCCCCAGGAGGGAATCTGCCTGCGAGGGAAGCTGTGCAGCACATCCCTTGTTCCGCTCGCCACTTCCCTGACTCTTAGGCAAAGCCCATCTCAGCTGGCTTGTAGGCGTGCCTCCGTGCTCAGAAGCAGCCCCGAGGAAGGCAGGACAGTGCGGGATGTCTTCTGGGCACGCAGCATGCTGCTTCCCATGCCTGGGACAAACTGCGAGCAGGTGCCTGGCTTGCGCTTCTATCTGCCGAGACTTGGAGCTGGCCAGCGCGCACCTTCCCGCTGTGTGTGCTGCTGTCCGCAAACAGCCTCCAAACAAAGCAGGGCACTAAGGCAAGAGAAGTAAGCGCCCCAGGAGGGAATCTGCCTGCCAGGGAAGCTGTGCAGCACATCCCTTGTTCCGCTCGCCACTTCCCTGACTCTTAGGCAAAGCCCATCTCAGCTGGCTTGTAGGCGTGCCTGCGTGCTCAGAAGCAGCCCCGTGGCAGGCAGGACAGTGCGAGATGTCTTCTGGGCACGCAGCATGCTGCTTCCCATGCCCGCGACAACCTGCGAGCAGGTGCCTCGCTTGCGCTTCAATCTGCCTAAACTTGGAGCTGGCCAGCGCGCACCTTCCCGCTGTGTGTGCTGCTGTCCGCAAACAGCCTCCAAACAAAGCAGGGCACTGAGGCAAGAGAAGTAAGCGCCCCAGGAGGGAATCTGCCTGCGAGGGAACCTGTGCAGCACATCGCTTGTTCTGCTCGCCACTTCCCTAACTCTTAGGCAAAGCCCATCTCAGCTGGCTTGTAGGCGTGCCTCCGTGCTCAGAAGCAGCCCCGTGGCAGGCAGGAGAGTGCGAGATGTCTTCTGGGCACGCAGCATGCTGCTTCCCATGCCCGGGACAAACCGCGAGCAGGTGCCTGGCTTCCGCTTCAATCTGACGAGACTTGGAGCTGGCCAGCGCGCACCTTCCCGCTGTGTGTGCTGCTGTCCGCAAACAGCCTCCAAACAAAGCAGGGCACTAAGGCAAGAGAAGTAAGCGCCCCAGGAGGGAATCTGCCTGCGAGGGAAGCTGTGCAGCACATCCCTTGTTCCGCTCGCCACTTCCCTGACTCTTAGGCAAAGCCCATCTCAGCTGGCTTGTAGGCGTGCCTCCGTGCTGAGAAGCAGCCCCGTGGCAGGCAGGACAGTGCGAGAAGTAATCGGGGCATGCAGCATGCTGCTTCCCATGCCCGGGACAAACTGCGAGCAGGTGCCTGGCTTGCGCTTCAATCTGCCGAGACTTGGAGCTGGCCAGCGCGCACCTTCCCGCTGTGTGTGCTGCTGTCCGCAAACAGCCTCCAAACAAAGCAGGGCACTAAGGCAAGAGAAGTAAGAGCCCCAGGAGGGAATCTGCCTGCGAGGGAAGCTGTGCAGCACATCCCTTGTTCCGCTCGCCACTTCCCTGACTCTTAGGCAAAGCCCATCTCAGCTGGCTTGTAGGCGTGCCTCCGTGCTCAGAAGCAGCCCCGTGGCAGGCAGGACAGTGCGAGAAGTAATCGGGGCACGCAGCATGCTGCTTCCCATGCCCGCGACAAACTGCGAGCAGGTGCCTCGCTTGCGCTTCTATGTGCCGAGACTTGGAGCTGGCCAGCGCGCACCTTCCCGCTGTGTGTGCTGCTGTCCGCAAACAGCCTCCAAACAAAGCAGGGCACTAAGGCAGGAGAAGTAAGCGTCCCAGGAGGGAATCTGCCTGCGAGGGAACCTGTGCAGCACATCCCTTGTTCCGCTCGCCACTTCCCTGACTCTTAGGCAAAGCCCATCTCAGCTGGCTTGTAGGCATGCCTCCATGCTCAGAAGCAGCCCCGTGGCAGGCAGGACAGTGCGAGATGTCTTCTGGGCATGCAGCATGCTGCTTCCCATGCCCGGGACAAACCGTGAGCAGGTGCCTGGCTTGCGCTTCTATGTGCCGAGACTTGGAGCTGGCCAGCGCGCACCTTCCCGCTGTGTGTGCTGCTGTCCGCAAACAGCCTCCAAACAAAGCAGGGCACTAAGGCAAGAGAACTAAGAGCTCCAGGAGGGAATCTGCCTGCGAGGAAAGCTGTGCAGCACATCCCTTGTTCCGCTCGCCACTTCCCTGACTCTTAGGCAAAGCCCATCTCAGCTGGCTTGTAGGCGTGCCTGCGTGCTCAAAAGCAGCCCCGAGGAAGGCAGGACAGTGCGGGATGTCTTCTGGGCACGCAGCATGCTGCTTCCCATGCCCGGGACAAACCGCGAGCAGGTGCCTGGCTTGCGCTTCTATGTGCCGAGACTTGGAGCTGGCCAGCGCGCACCTTCCCGCTGTGTGTGCTGCTGTCCGCAAACAGCCTCCAAACAAAGCAGGTCACTAAGACAGGAGAAGTAAGCGCCCCAGGAGGGAATCTGCCTGCGAGGGAAGCTGTGCAGCACATCCCTTGTTCCGCTCGCCACTTCCCTGACTCTTAGGCAAAGCCCATCTCAGCTTGCTTGTAGGCGTGCCTCCGTGCTCAGAAGCAGCCCCGTGGCAGGCAGGACAGTGCGGGATGTCTTCTGGGCACGCAGCATGCTGCTTCCCATGCCCGGGACAAACTGCGAGCAGGTGCCTGGCTTGCGCTTCTATGTGCCGAGACTTGGAGCTGGCCAGCGCGCACCTTCCCGCTGTGTGTGCTGCTGTCCGCAAACAGCCTCCAAACAAAGCAGGGCACTAAGGCAAGAGAACTAAGAGCCCCAGGAGGGAATCTGCCTGCGAGGGAAGCTGTGCAGCACATCCCTTGTTCCGCTCGCCACTTCCCTCACTCTTAGGCAAAGCCCATCTCAGCTGGCTTGTAGGCGTGCCTCCGTGCTGAGAAGCAGCCCCGTGGAAGGCAGGACAGTGCGAGATGTCTTCTGGGCACGCAGCATGCTGCTTCCCATGCCCGGGACAAACTGCGAGCAGGTGCCTGGCTTGCGCTTCTATGTGCCGAGACTTGGAGCTGGCCAGCGCGCACCTTCCCGCTGTGTGTGCTGCTGTCCGCAAACAGCCTCCAAACAAAGCAGGGCACTAAGGCAGGAGAAGTAAACGCCCCAGGAGGGAATCTGCCTGCAAGGGAAGCTGTGCAGCACATCCCTTGTTCCGCTCGCCACTTCCCTGACTCTTAGGCAAAGCCCATCTCAGCTGGCTTGTAGGCGTGCCTCCGTGCTCAGAAGCAGCCCCGTGGCAGGCAGGACAGTGCGAGAAGTAATCGGGGCATGCAGCATGCTGCTTCCCATGCCCGCGACAAACTGCGAGCAGGTGCCTCGCTTGCGCTTCTATGTGCCGAGACTTGGAGCTGGCCAGCGCGCACCTTCCCGCTGTGTGTGCTGCTGTCCGCAAACAGCCTCCAAACAAAGCAGGGCACTAAGGCAGGAGAAGTAAGCGCCCCAGGAGGGAATCTGCCTGCGAGGGAAGCTGTGCAGCACATCCCTTGTTCCGCTCGCCGCTTCCTGACTCTTAGGCAAAGCCCATCTCAGCTGGCTTGTAGGCGTGCCTCCGTGCTCAGAAGCAGCCCCGTGGCAGGCAGGACAGTGCGAGATGTCTTCTGGGCATGCAGCATGCTGCTTCCCATGCCTGGGACAAACCGCGAGCAGGTGCCTGGCTTGTGCTTCAATCTGCCGAGACTTGGAGCCGGCCAGCGCGCACCTTCCCGCTGTGTGTGCTGCTGTCCGCAAACAGCCTCCAAACAAAGCAGGGCACTAAGGCAAGAGAACTAAGAGCCCCAGGAGGGAATCTGCCTGCGAGGGAAGCTGTGCAGCACATCCCTTGTTCCGCTCGCCACTTCCCTGACTCTTAGGCAAAGCCCATCTCAGCTGGCTTGTAGGCGTGCCTCCGTGCTGAGAAGCAGCCCCGTGGAAGGCAGGACAGTGCGAGATGTCTTCTGGGCACGCAGCATGCTGCTTCCCATGCCCGGGACAAACTGCGAGCAGGTGCCTGGCTTGCGCTTCTATGTGCCGAGACTTGGAGCTGGCCAGCGCGCACCTTCCCGCTGTGTGTGCTGCTGTCCGCAAACAGCCTCCAAACAAAGCAGGGCACTAAGGCAGGAGAAGTAAACGCCCCAGGAGGGAATCTGCCTGCAAGGGAAGCTGTGCAGCACATCCCTTGTTCCGCTCGCCACTTCCCTGACTCTTAGGCAAAGCCCATCTCAGCTGGCTTGTAGGCGTGCCTCCGTGCTCAGAAGCAGCCCCGTGGCAGGCAGGACAGTGCGAGAAGTAATCGGGGCATGCAGCATGCTGCTTCCCATGCCCGCGACAAACTGCGAGCAGGTGCCTCGCTTGCGCTTCTATGTGCCGAGACTTGGAGCTGGCCAGCGCGCACCTTCCCGCTGTGTGTGCTGCTGTCCGCAAACAGCCTCCAAACAAAGCAGGGCACTAAGGCAGGAGAAGTAAGCGCCCCAGGAGGGAATCTGCCTGCGAGGGAAGCTGTGCAGCACATCCCTTGTTCCGCTCGCCGCTTCCTGACTCTTAGGCAAAGCCCATCTCAGCTGGCTTGTAGGCGTGCCTCCGTGCTCAGAAGCAGCCCCGTGGCAGGCAGGACAGTGCGAGATGTCTTCTGGGCATGCAGCATGCTGCTTCCCATGCCTGGGACAAACCGCGAGCAGGTGCCTGGCTTGTGCTTCAATCTGCCGAGACTTGGAGCCGGCCAGCGCGCACCTTCCCGCTGTGTGTGCTGCTGTCCGCAAACAGCCTCCAAACAAAGCAGGGCACTGAGGCAAGAGAAGTAAGCGCCCCAGGAGGGAATCTGCCTGCGAGGGAACCTGTGCAGCACATCCCTTGTTCCGCTCGCCACTTCCCTGACTCTTAGGCAAAGCCCATCTCAGCTGGCTTGTAGGCGTGCCTCCGTGCTCAGAAGCAGCCCCGAGGAAGGCAGGACAGTGCGGGATGTCTTCTGGGCACGCAGCATGCTGCTTCCCATGCCCGGGACAAACTGCGAGCAGGTGCCTGGCTTGCGCTTCTATCTGCCGAGACTTGGAGCTGGCCAGCGCGCACCTTCCCGCTGTGTGTGCTGCTGTCCACAAACAGCCTCCAAACAAAGCAGGGCACTAAGGCAAGAGAACTAAGCGCCCCAGGAGGGAATCTGCCTGCGAGGGAAGCTGTGCAGCACATCCCTTGTTCCGCTCGCCACTTCCCTAACTCTTAGGCAAAGCCCATCTCAGCTGGCTTGTAGGCATGCCTCCGTGCTCAGAAGCAGCCCCGTGGCAGGCAGGACAGTGCGAGATGTCTTCTGGGCACGCAGCATGCTGCTTCCCATGCCCGGGACAAACCGCGAGCAGGTGTCTGGCTTGCGCTTCTATCTGCCGAGACTTGGAGCTGGCCAGCGCGCACCTTCCCGCTGTGTGTGCTGCTGTCCGCAAAGAGCCTCCAAACAAAGCAGGGCACTAAGGCAAGAGAAGTAAGCGCCCCAGGAGGGAATCTGCCTGCCAGGGAAGCTGTGCAGCACATCCCTTGTTCCGCTCGCCACTTCCCTGACTCTTAGGCAAAGCCCATCTCAGCTGGCTTGTAGGCGTGCCTCCGTGCTCAGAAGCAGCCCCGTGGCAGGCAGGACAGTGCGAGATGTCTTCTGGGCACGCAGCATGCTGCTTCCCATGCCTGGGACAAACCGCGAGCAGGTGCCTGGCTTGCGCTTCTATGTGCCGAGACTTGGAGCTGGCCAGCGCGCACCTTCCCGCTGTGTGTGCTGCTGTCCGCAAACAGCCTCCAAACAAAGCAGGGCACTAAGGCAGGAGAAGTAAGTGCCCCAGGAGGGAATCTGCCTGCAAGGGAAGCTGTGCAGCACATCCCTTGTTCCGCTCGCCACTTCCCTGACTCTTAGGCAAAGCCCATCTCAGCTGGCTTGTAGGCGTGCCTCCGTGCTCAGAAGCAGCCCCGTGGCAGGCAGGACAGTGCGAGAAGTAATCGGGGCATGCAGCATGCTGCTTCCCATGCCCGCGACAAACCGCGAGCAGGTGCCTCGCTTGCGCTTCTATGTGCCGAGACTTGAAGCTGGCCAGCGCGCACCTTCCCGCTGTGTGTGCTGCTGTCCGCAAACAGCCTCCAAACAAAGCAGGGCACTGAGGCAAGAGAAGTAAGCGCCCCAGGAGGGAATCTGCCTGCCAGGGAAGCTGTGCAGCACATCCCTTGTTCCGCTCGCCACTTCCCTGACTCTTAGGCAAAGCCCATCTCAGCTGGCTTGTAGGCGTGCCTGCGTGCTCAGAAGCAGCCCCGTGGCAGGCAGGACAGTGCGAGATGTCTTCTGGGCACGCAGCATGCTGCTTCCCATGCCCGCGACAACCTGCGAGCAGGTGCCTGGCTTCCGCTTCAATCTGACGAGACTTGGAGCTGGCCAGCGCGCACCTTCCCGCTGTGTGTGCTGCTGTCCGCAAACAGCCTCCAAACAAAGCAGGGCACTAAGGCAAGAGAAGTAAGCGCCCCAGGAGGGAATCTGCCTGCGAGGGAAGCTGTGCAGCACATCCCTTGTTCCGCTCGCCACTTCCCTGACTCTTAGGCAAAGCCCATCTCAGCTGGCTTGTAGGCGTGCCTCCGTGCTCAGAAGCAGCCCCGTGGCAGGCAGGACAGTGCGAGAAGTAATCGGGGCACGCAGCATGCTGCTTCCCATGCCCGCGACAAACTGCGAGCAGGTGCCTCGCTTGCGCTTCTATGTGCCGAGACTTGGAGCTGGCCAGCGCGCACCTTCCCGCTGTGTGTGCTGCTGTCCGCAAACAGCCTCCAAACAAAGCAGGGCACTAAGGCAGGAGAAGTAAGCGTCCCAGGAGGGAATCTGCCTGCGAGGGAACCTGTGCAGCACATTCCTTGTTCCGCTCGCCACTTCCCTGACTCTTAGGCAAAGCCCATCTCAGCTGGCTTGTAGGCATGCCTCCATGCTCAGAAGCAGCCCCGTGGCAGGCAGGACAGTGCGAGATGTCTTCTGGGCATGCAGCATGCTGCTTCCCATGCCCGGGACAAACCGTGAGCAGGTGCCTGGCTTGCGCTTCTATGTGCCGAGACTTGGAGCTGGCCAGCGCGCACCTTCCCGCTGTGTGTGCTGCTGTCCGCAAACAGCCTCCAAACAAAGCAGGGCACTAAGGCAAGAGAACTAAGAGCCCCAGGAGGGAATCTGCCTGCGAGGAAAGCTGTGCAGCACATCCCTTGTTCCGCTCGCCACTTCCCTGACTCTTAGGCAAAGCCCATCTCAGCTGGCTTGTAGGCGTGCCTGCGTGCTCAAAAGCAGCCCCGAGGAAGGCAGGACAGTGCGGGATGTCTTCTGGGCACGCAGCATGCTGCTTCCCATGCCCGGGACAAACCGCGAGCAGGTGCCTGGCTTGCGCTTCAATCTGACGAGACTTGGAGCTGGCCAGCGCGCACCTTCCCGCTGTGTGTGCTGCTGTCCGCAAACAGCCTCCAAACAAAGCAGGGCACTAAGGCAGGAGAAGTAAGCACCCCAGGAGGGAATCTGCCTGCGAGGGAAGCTGTGCAGCACATCCCTTGTTCCGCTCGCCGCTTCCTGACTCTTAGGCAAAGCCCATCTCAGCTGGCTTGTAGGCGTGCCTCCGTGCTCAGAAGCAGCCCCGTGGCAGGCAGGACAGTGCGAGATGTCTTCTGGGCACGCAGCATGCTGCTTCCCATGCCCGGGACAAACCGCGAGCAGGTGCCTGGCTTGCGCTTCTATGTGCCGAGACTTGGAGCTGGCCAGCGCGCACCTTCCCGCTGTGTGTGCTGCTGTCCGCAAAGAGAATCCAAACAAAGCAGGGCACTAAGGCAAGAGAAGTAAGCGCCCCAGGAGGGAATCTGCCTGCGAGGGAACCTGTGCAGCACATCCCTTGTTCCGCTCGCCACTTCCCTGTCTCTTAGGCAAAGCCCATCTCAGCTGGCTTGTAGGCGTGCCTCCGTGCTCAGAAGCAGCCCCGTGGCAGGCAGGACAGTGCGAGATGTCTTCTGGGCACGCAGCATGCTGCTTCCCATGCCCGGGACAAACTGCGAGCAGGTGCCTCGCTTGCGCTTCTATGTGCCGAGACTTGGAGCTGGCCAGCGCGCACCTTCCCGCTGTGTGTGCTGCTGTCCGCAAACAGCCTCCAAACAAAGCAGGTCACTAAGGCAGGAGAAGTAAGCGCCCCAGGAGGGAATCTGCCTGCGAGGGAACCTGTGCAGCACATCCCTTGTTCCGCTCGCCACTTCCCTGACTCTTAGGCAAAGCCCATCTCAGCTGGCTTGTAGGCGTGCCTCCGTGCTCAGAAGCAGCCCCGTGGCAGGCAGGACAGTGCGGGATGTATTCTGGGCACGCAGCATGCTGCTTCCCATGCCCGGGACAAACTGCGAGCAGGTGCCTGGCTTGCGCTTCTATGTGCCGAGACTTGGAGCTGGCCAGCGCGCACCTTCCCGCTGTGTGTGCTGCTGTCCGCAAACAGCCTCCAAACAAAGCAGGGCACTAAGGCAAGAGAAGTAAGCGCCCCAGGAGGGAATCTGCCTGCGAGGGAAGCTGTGCAGCACATCCCTTGTTCCGCTCGCCACTTCCCTGACTCTTAGGCAAAGCCCATCTCAGCTGGCTTGTAGGCGTGCCTCCGTGCTCAGAAGCAGCCCCGTGGCAGGCAGGACAGTGCGAGAAGTACTCGGGGCATGCAGCATGCTGCTTCCCATGCCTGGGACAAACCGCGAGCAGGTGCCTGGCTTGCGCTTCTATGTGCCGAGACTTGGAGCCGGCCAGCGCGCACCTTCCCGCTGTGTGTGCTGCTGTCCGCAAACAGCCTCCAAACAAAGCAGGGCACTGAGGCAAGAGAAGTAAGCGCCCCAGGAGGGAATCTGCCTGCGAGGGAACCTGTGCAGCACATCCCTTGTTCCGCTCGCCACTTCCCTGACTCTTAGGCAAAGCCCATCTCAGCTGGCTTGTAGGCGTGCCTCCATGCTCAGAAGCAGCCCCGTGGAAGGCAGGACAGTGCGAGATGTCTTCTGGGCACGCAGCATGCTGCTTCCCATGCCTGGGACAAACCGTGAGCAGGTGCCTGGCTTGCGCTTCTATCTGCCGAGACTTGGAGCTGGCCAGCGCGCACCTTCCCGCTGTGTGTGCTGCTGTCCACAAACAGCCTCCAAACAAAGCAGGGCACTAAGGCAAGACAAGTAAGCGCCCCAGGAGGGAATCTGCCTGCGAGGGAAGCTGTGCAGCACATCCCTTGTTCCGCTCGCCACTTCCCTGACTCTTAGGCAAAGCCCATCTCAGCTTGCTTGTAGGCGTGCCTCCGTGCTCAGAAGCAGCCCCGTGGCAGGCAGGACAGTGCGAGAAGTAATCGGGGCATGCAGCATGCTGCTTCCCATGCCCGCCACAAACTGCGAGCAGGTGCCTGGCTTGCGCTTCTATCTGCCGAGACTTGGAGCTGGCCAGCGCGCACCTTCCCGCTGTGTGTGCTGCTGTCCGCAAACAGCCTCCAAACAAAGCAGGGCACTAAGGCAAGAGAACTAAGAGCCCCAGGAGGGAATCTGCCTGCGAGGGAAGCTGTGCAGCACATCCCTTGTTCCGCTCGCCACTTCCCTGACTCTTAGGCAAAGCCCATCTCAGCTGGCTTGTAGGTGTGCCTCCGTGCTCAGAAGCAGCCCCGTGGCAGGCAGGACAGTGCGAGAAGTAATCGGGGCATGCAGCATGCTGCTTCCCATGCCCGCGACAAACTGCGAGCAGGTGCCTGGCTTGCGCTTCTATGTGCCGAGACTTGGAGCTGGCCAGCGCGCACCTTCCCGCTGTGTGTGCTGCTGTCCGCAAAGAGCCTCCAAACAAAGCAGGGCACTAAGGCAAGAGAAGTAAGCGCCCCAGGAGGGAATCTGCCTGCCAGGGAAGCTGTGCAGCACATCCCTTGTTCCGCTCGCCACTTCCCTGACTCTTAGGCAAAGCCCATCTCAGCTGGCTTGTAGGCGTGCCTGCGTGCTCAGAAGCAGCCCCGTGGCAGGCAGGACAGTGCGAGATGTCTTCTGGGCACGCAGCATGCTGCTTCCCATGCCCGGGACAAACCGCGAGCATTGCCTCGCTTGCGCTTCAATCTGCCGAGATTTGGAGCTGGCCAGCGCGCACCTTCCCAATGTGTGTGCTGCTGTCCGCAAACAGCCTCCAAACAAAGCAGGGCACTAAGGCAAGAGAACTAAGAGCCCCAGGAGGGAATCTGCCTGCGAGGGAAGCTGTGCAGCACATCCCTTGTTCCGCTCGCCACTTCCCTGACTCTTAGGCAAAGCCCATCTCAGCTTGCTTGTAGCCGTGCCTCCGTGCTCAGAAGCAGCCCCGTGGAAGGCAGGACAGTGCGAGATGTCTTCTGGGCACGCAGCATGCTGCTTCCCATGCCTGGGAAAAACCGCGAGCAGGTGCCTGGCTTGCGCTTCTATGTGCCGAGACTTGGAGCTGGCCAGCGCGCACCTTCCCGCTGTGTGTGCTGCTGTCCGCAAACAGCCTCCAAACAAAGCAGGGCACTAAGGCAAGAGAAGTAAGCGCCCCAGGAGGGAATCTGCCTGCCAGGGAAGCTGTGCAGCACATCCCTTGTTCCGCTCGCCACTTCCCTGACTCTTAGGCAAAGCCCATCTCAGCTGGCTTGTAGGCGTGCCTCCGTGCTCAGAAGCAGCCCCGTGGCAGGCAGGACAGTGCGAGATGTCTTCTGGGCACGCAGCATGCTGCTTCCCATGCCCGCGACAACCTGCGAGCAGGTGCCTCGCTTGCGCTTCAATCTGCCTAAACTTGGAGCTGGCCAGCGCGCACCTTCCCGCTGTGTGTGCTGCTGTCCGCAAACAGCCTCCAAACAAAGCAGGGCACTGAGGCAAGAGAAGTAAGCGCCCCAGGAGGGAATCTGCCTGCGAGGGAACCTGTGCAGCACATCGCTTGTTCTGCTCGCCACTTCCCTAACTCTTAGGCAAAGCCCATCTCAGCTGGCTTGTAGGCGTGCCTCCGTGCTCAGAAGCAGCCCCGTGGCAGGCAGGAGAGTGCGAGATGTCTTCTGGGCACGCAGCATGCTGCTTCCCATGCCCGGGACAAACCGCGAGCAGGTGCCTGGCTTCCGCTTCAATCTGACGAGACTTGGAGCTGGCCAGCGCGCACCTTCCCGCTGTGTGTGCTGCTGTCCGCAAACAGCCTCCAAACAAAGCAGGGCACTAAGGCAAGAGAAGTAAGCGCCCCAGGAGGGAATCTGCCTGCGAGGGAAGCTGTGCAGCACATCCCTTGTTCCGCTCGCCACTTCCCTGACTCTTAGGCAAAGCCCATCTCAGCTGGCTTGTAGGCGTGCCTCCGTGCTCAGAAGCAGCCCCGAGGAAGGCAGGACAGTGCGAGAAGTAATCGGGGCATGCAGCATGCTGCTTCCCATGCCCGGGACAAACTGCAAGCAGGTGCCTGGCTTGCGCTTCAATCTGCCGAGACTTGGAGCTGGCCAGCGCGCACCTTCCCGCTGTGTGTGCTGCTGTCCGCAAACAGCCTCCAAACAAAGCAGGGCACTAAGGCAAGAGAAGTAAGAGCCCCAGGAGGGAATCTGCCTGCGAGGGAAGCTGTGCAGCACATCCCTTGTTCCGCTCGCCACTTCCCTGACTCTTAGGCAAAGCCCATCTCAGCTGGCTTGTAGGCGTGCCTCCGTGCTCAGAAGCAGCCCCGTGGCAGGCAGGACAGTGCGAGAAGTAATCGGGGCACGCAGCATGCTGCTTCCCATGCCCGCGACAAACTGCGAGCAGGTGCCTCGCTTGCGCTTCTATGTGCCGAGACTTGGAGCTGGCCAGCGCGCACCTTCCCGCTGTGTGTGCTGCTGTCCGCAAACAGCCTCCAAACAAAGCAGGGCACTAAGGCAGGAGAAGTAAGCGTCCCAGGAGGGAATCTGCCTGCGAGGGAACCTGTGCAGCACATTCCTTGTTCCGCTCGCCACTTCCCTGACTCTTAGGCAAAGCCCATCTCAGCTGGCTTGTAGGCATGCCTCCATGCTCAGAAGCAGCCCCGTGGCAGGCAGGACAGTGCGAGATGTCTTCTGGGCATGCAGCATGCTGCTTCCCATGCCCGGGACAAACCGTGAGCAGGTGCCTGGCTTGCGCTTCTATGTGCCGAGACTTGGAGCTGGCCAGCGCGCACCTTCCCGCTGTGTGTGCTGCTGTCCGCAAACAGCCTCCAAACAAAGCAGGGCACTAAGGCAAGAGAACTAAGAGCCCCAGGAGGGAATCTGCCTGCGAGGAAAGCTGTGCAGCACATCCCTTGTTCCGCTCGCCACTTCCCTGACTCTTAGGCAAAGCCCATCTCAGCTGGCTTGTAGGCGTGCCTGCGTGCTCAAAAGCAGCCCCGAGGAAGGCAGGACAGTGCGGGATGTCTTCTGGGCACGCAGCATGCTGCTTCCCATGCCCGGGACAAACCGCGAGCAGGTGCCTGGCTTGCGCTTCAATCTGCCGAGACTTGGAGCTGGCCAGCGCGCACCTTCCCGCTGTGTGTGCTGCTGTCCGCAAACAGCCTCCAAACAAAGCAGGGCACTAAGGCAGGAGAAGTAAGCACCCCAGGAGGGAATCTGCCTGCGAGGGAAGCTGTGCAGCACATCCCTTGTTCCGCTCGCCGCTTCCTGACTCTTAGGCAAAGCCCATCTCAGCTGGCTTGTAGGCGTGCCTCCGTGCTCAGAAGCAGCCCCGTGGCAGGCAGGACAGTGCGAGATGTCTTCTGGGCACGCAGCATGCTGCTTCCCATGCCCGGGACAAACCGCGAGCAGGTGCCTGGCTTGCGCTTCTATGTGCCGAGACTTGGAGCTGGCCAGCGCGCACCTTCCCGCTGTGTGTGCTGCTGTCCGCAAAGAGAATCCAAACAAAGCAGGGCACTAAGGCAAGAGAAGTAAGCGCCCCAGGAGGGAATCTGCCTGCGAGGGAACCTGTGCAGCACATCCCTTGTTCCGCTCGCCACTTCCCTGTCTCTTAGGCAAAGCCCATCTCAGCTGGCTTGTAGGCGTGCCTCCGTGCTCAGAAGCAGCCCCGTGGCAGGCAGGACAGTGCGAGATGTCTTCTGGGCACGCAGCATGCTGCTTCCCATGCCCGGGACAAACTGCGAGCAGGTGCCTGGCTTGCGCTTCTATGTGCCGAGACTTGGAGCTGGCCAGCGCGCACCTTCCCGCTGTGTGTGCTGCTGTCCGCAAACAGCCTCCAAACAAAGCAGGTCACTAAGGCAGGAGAAGTAAGCGCCCCAGGAGGGAATCTGCCTGCGAGGGAACCTGTGCAGCACATCCCTTGTTCCGCTCGCCACTTCCCTGACTCTTAGGCAAAGCCCATCTCAGCTGGCTTGTAGGCGTGCCTCCGTGCTCAGAAGCAGCCCCGTGGCAGGCAGGACAGTGCGAGATGTCTTCTGGGCACGCAGCATGCTGCTTCCCATGCCCGGGACAAACTGCGAGCAGGTGCCTGGCTTGCGCTTCTATGTGCCGAGACTTGGAGCTGGCCAGCGCGCACCTTCCCGCTGTGTGTGCTGCTGTCCGCAAACAGCCTCCAAACAAAGCAGGGCACTAAGGCAAGAGAAGTAAGCGCCCCAGGAGGGAATCTGCCTGCGAGGGAAGCTGTGCAGCACATCCCTTGTTCCGCTCGCCACTTCCCTGACTCTTAGGCAAAGCCCATCTCAGCTGGCTTGTAGGCGTGCCTCCGTGCTCAGAAGCAGCCCCGTGGCAGGCAGGACAGTGCGAGAAGTACTCGGGGCATGCAGCATGCTGCTTCCCATGCCCGCGACAAACTGCGAGCAGGTGCCTGGCTTGCGCTTCTATGTGCCGAGACTTGGAGCTGGCCAGCGCGCACCTTCCCGCTGTGTGTGCTGCTGTCCGCAAACAGCCTCCAAACAAAGCAGGGCACTAAGGCAGGAGAAGTAAGCGCCCCAGGAGGGAATCTGCCTGCGAGGGAAGCTGTGCAGCACATCCCTTGTTCCGCTCGCCGCTTCCTGACTCTTAGGCAAAGCCCATCTCAGCTTGCTTGTAGGCGTGCCTCCGTGCTCAGAAGCAGCCCCGTGGCAGGCAGGAGAGTGCGAGATGTCTTCTGGGCATGCAGCATGCTGCTTCCCATGCCTGGGACAAACCGCGAGCAGGTGCCTGGCTTGTCCTTCAATCTGCCGAGAATTGGAGCCGGCCAGCGCGCACCTTCCCGCTGTGTGTGCTGCTGTCCGCAAACAGCCTCCAAACAAAGCAGGGCACTGAGGCAAGAGAAGTAAGCGCCCCAGGAGGGAATCTGCCTGCGAGGGAACCTGTGCAGCACATCCCTTGTTCCGCTCGCCACTTCCCTGACTCTTAGGCAAAGCCCATCTCAGCTGGCTTGTAGGCGTGCCTCCGTGCTCAGAAGCAGCCCCGAGGAAGGCAGGACAGTGCGGGATGTCTTCTGGGCACGCAGCATGCTGCTTCCCATGCCTGGGACAAACTGCGAGCAGGTGCCTGGCTTGCGCTTCTATCTGCCGAGACTTGGAGCTGGCCAGCGCGCACCTTCCCGCTGTGTGTGCTGCTGTCCACAAACAGCCTCCAAACAAAGCAGGGCACTAAGGCAAGAGAACTAAGCGCCCCAGGAGGGAATCTGCCTGCGAGGGAAGCTGTGCAGCACATCCCTTGTTCCGCTCGCCACTTCCCTAACTCTTAGGCAAAGCCCATCTCAGCTTGCTTGTAGGCGTGCCTCCGTGCTCAGAAGCAGCCCCGTGGCAGGCAGGACAGTGCGAGAAGTAATCGGGGCATGCAGCATGCTGCTTCCCATGCCCGCCACAAACTGCGAGCAGGTGCCTGGCTTGCGCTTCTATCTGCCGAGACTTGGAGCTGGCCAGCGCGCACCTTCCCGCTGTGTGTGCTGCTGTCCGCAAACAGCCTCCAAACAAAGCAGGGCACTAAGGCAAGAGAACTAAGAGCCCCAGGAGGGAATCTGCCTGCGAGGGAAGCTGTGCAGCACATCCCTTGTTCCGCTCGCCACTTCCCTGACTCTTAGGCAAAGCCCATCTCAGCTGGCTTGTAGGTGTGCCTCCGTGCTCAGAAGCAGCCCCGTGGCAGGCAGGACAGTGCGAGAAGTAATCGGGGCATGCAGCATGCTGCTTCCCATGCCCGCGACAAACTGCGAGCAGGTGCCTGGCTTGCGCTTCTATGTGCCGAGACTTGGAGCTGGCCAGCGCGCACCTTCCCGCTGTGTGTGCTGCTGTCCGCAAAGAGCCTCCAAACAAAGCAGGGCACTAAGGCAAGAGAAGTAAGCGCCCCAGGAGGGAATCTGCCTGCCAGGGAAGCTGTGCAGCACATCCCTTGTTCCGCTCGCCACTTCCCTGACTCTTAGGCAAAGCCCATCTCAGCTGGCTTGTAGGCGTGCCTCCGTGCTCAGAAGCAGCCCCGTGGCAGGCAGGACAGTGCGAGATGTCTTCTGGGCACGCAGCATGCTGCTTCCCATGCCCGGGACAAACCGCGAGCATTGCCTCGCTTGCGCTTCAATCTGCCGAGATTTGGAGCTGGCCAGCGCGCACCTTCCCAATGTGTGTGCTGCTGTCCGCAAACAGCCTCCAAACAAAGCAGGGCACTAAGGCAAGAGAACTAAGAGCCCCAGGAGGGAATCTGCCTGCGAGGGAAGCTGTGCAGCACATCCCTTGTTCCGCTCGCCACTTCCCTGACTCTTAGGCAAAGCCCATCTCAGCTTGCTTGTAGCCGTGCCTCCGTGCTCAGAAGCAGCCCCGTGGAAGGCAGGACAGTGCGAGATGTCTTCTGGGCACGCAGCATGCTGCTTCCCATGCCTGGGAAAAACCGCGAGCAGGTGCCTGGCTTGCGCTTCTATGTGCCGAGACTTGGAGCTGGCCAGCGCGCACCTTCCCGCTGTGTGTGCTGCTGTCCGCAAACAGCCTCCAAACAAAGCAGGGCACTAAGGCAGGAGAAGTAAGCGCCCCAGGAGGGAATCTGCCTGCGAGGGAACCTTGCAGCACATCCCTTGTTCCGCTCGCCACTTCCCTGACTCTTAGGCAAAGCCCATCTCAGCTGGCTTGTAGGCGTGCCTCCGTGCTCAGAAGCAGCCCCGTGGCAGGCAGGACAGTGCGAGAAGTAATCGGGGCATGCAGCATGCTGCTTCCCATGCCCGCGACAAACCGCGAGCAGGTGCCTCGCTTGCGCTTCTATGTGCCGAGACTTGAAGCTGGCCAGCGCGCACCTTCCCGCTGTGTGTGCTGCTGTCCGCAAACAGCCTCCAAACAAAGCAGGGCACTAAGGCAAGAGAAGTAAGCGCCCCAGGAGGGAATCTGCCTGCCAGGGAAGCTGTGCAGCACATCCCTTGTTCCGCTCGCCACTTCCCTGACTCTTAGGCAAAGCCCATCTCAGCTGGCTTGTAGGCGTGCCTGCGTGCTCAGAAGCAGCCCCGTGGCAGGCAGGACAGTGCGAGATGTCTTCTGGGCACGCAGCATGCTGCTTCCCATGCCCGCGACAACCTGCGAGCAGGTGCCTCGCTTGCGCTTCAATCTGCCGAGACTTGGAGCTGGCCAGCGCGCACCTTCCCGCTGTGTGTGCTGCTGTCCGCAAACAGCCTCCAAACAAAGCAGGGCACTGAGGCAAGAGAAGTAAGCGCCCCAGGAGGGAATCTGCCTGCCAGGGAACCTGTGCAGCACATCGCTTGTTCTGCTCGCCACTTCCCTAACTCTTAGGCAAAGCCCATCTCAGCTGGCTTGTAGGCGTGCCTCCGTGCTCAGAAGCAGCCCCGTGGCAGGCAGGAGAGTGCGAGATGTCTTCTGGGCACGCAGCATGCTGCTTCCCATGCCCGGGACAAACCGCGAGCAGGTGCCTGGCTTCCGCTTCAATCTGACGAGACTTGGAGCTGGCCAGCGCGCACCTTCCCGCTGTGTGTGCTGCTGTCCGCAAACAGCCTCCAAACAAAGCAGGGCACTAAGGCAAGAGAAGTAAGCGCCCCAGGAGGGAATCTGCCTGCGAGGGAAGCTGTGCAGCACATCCCTTGTTCCGCTCGCCACTTCCCTGACTCTTAGGCAAAGCCCATCTCAGCTGGCTTGTAGGCGTGCCTCCGTGCTCAGAAGCAGCCCCGAGGAAGGCAGGACAGTGCGAGAAGTAATCGGGGCATGCAGCATGCTGCTTCCCATGCCCGGGACAAACTGCGAGCAGGTGCCTGGCTTGCGCTTCAATCTGCCGAGACTTGGAGCTGGCCAGCGCGCACCTTCCCGCTGTGTGTGCTGCTGTCCGCAAACAGCCTCCAAACAAAGCAGGGCACTAAGGCAAGAGAAGTAAGAGCCCCAGGAGGGAATCTGCCTGCGAGGGAAGCTGTGCAGCACATCCCTTGTTCCGCTCGCCACTTCCCTGACTCTTAGGCAAAGCCCATCTCAGCTGGCTTGTAGGCGTGCCTCCGTGCTCAGAAGCAGCCCCGTGGCAGGCAGGACAGTGCGAGAAGTAATCGGGGCACGCAGCATGCTGCTTCCCATGCCCGGGACAAACTGCGAGCAGGTGCCTGGCTTGCGCTTCTATGTGCCGAGACTTGGAGCTGGCCAGCGCGCACCTTCCCGCTGTGTGTGCTGCTGTCCGCAAACAGCCTCCAAACAAAGCAGGGCACTAAGGCAGGAGAAGTAAGCGTCCCAGGAGGGAATCTGCCTGCGAGGGAACCTGTGCAGCACATTCCTTGTTCCGCTCGCCACTTCCCTGACTCTTAGGCAAAGCCCATCTCAGCTGGCTTGTAGGCATGCCTCCATGCTCAGAAGCAGCCCCGTGGCAGGCAGGACAGTGCGAGATGTCTTCTGGGCATGCAGCATGCTGCTTCCCATGCCCGGGACAAACCGTGAGCAGGTGCCTGGCTTGCGCTTCTATGTGCCGAGACTTGGAGCTGGCCAGCGCGCACCTTCCCGCTGTGTGTGCTGCTGTCCGCAAACAGCCTCCAAACAAAGCAGGGCACTAAGGCAAGAGAACTAAGAGCCCCAGGAGGGAATCTGCCTGCGAGGAAAGCTGTGCAGCACATCCCTTGTTCCGCTCGCCACTTCCCTGACTCTTAGGCAAAGCCCATCTCAGCTGGCTTGTAGGCGTGCCTGCGTGCTCAAAAGCAGCCCCGAGGAAGGCAGGACAGTGCGGGATGTCTTCTGGGCACGCAGCATGCTGCTTCCCATGCCCGGGACAAACCGCGAGCAGGTGCCTGGCTTGCGCTTCAATCTGCCGAGACTTGGAGCTGGCCAGCGCGCACCTTCCCGCTGTGTGTGCTGCTGTCCGCAAACAGCCTCCAAACAAAGCAGGGCACTAAGGCAGGAGAAGTAAGCACCCCAGGAGGGAATCTGCCTGCGAGGGAAGCTGTGCAGCACATCCCTTGTTCCGCTCGCCGCTTCCTGACTCTTAGGCAAAGCCCATCTCAGCTGGCTTGTAGGCGTGCCTCCGTGCTCAGAAGCAGCCCCGTGGCAGGCAGGACAGTGCGAGATGTCTTCTGGGCACGCAGCATGCTGCTTCCCATGCCCGGGACAAACCGCGAGCAGGTGCCTGGCTTGCGCTTCTATGTGCCGAGACTTGGAGCTGGCCAGCGCGCACCTTCCCGCTGTGTGTGCTGCTGTCCGCAAAGAGAATCCAAACAAAGCAGGGCACTAAGGCAAGAGAAGTAAGCGCCCCAGGAGGGAATCTGCCTGCGAGGGAACCTGTGCAGCACATCCCTTGTTCCGCTCGCCACTTCCCTGTCTCTTAGGCAAAGCCCATCTCAGCTGGCTTGTAGGCGTGCCTCCGTGCTCAGAAGCAGCCCCGTGGCAGGCAGGACAGTGCGAGATGTCTTCTGGGCACGCAGCATGCTGCTTCCCATGCCCGGGACAAACTGCGAGCAGGTGCCTGGCTTGCGCTTCTATGTGCCGAGACTTGGAGCTGGCCAGCGCGCACCTTCCCGCTGTGTGTGCTGCTGTCCGCAAACAGCCTCCAAACAAAGCAGGTCACTAAGGCAGGAGAAGTAAGCGCCCCAGGAGGGAATCTGCCTGCGAGGGAACCTGTGCAGCACATCCCTTGTTCCGCTCGCCACTTCCCTGACTCTTAGGCAAAGCCCATCTCAGCTGGCTTGTAGGCGTGCCTCCGTGCTCAGAAGCAGCCCCGTGGCAGGCAGGACAGTGCGAGATGTCTTCTGGGCACGCAGCATGCTGCTTCCCATGCCCGGGACAAACTGCGAGCAGGTGCCTGGCTTGCGCTTCTATGTGCCGAGACTTGGAGCTGGCCAGCGCGCACCTTCCCGCTGTGTGTGCTGCTGTCCGCAAACAGCCTCCAAACAAAGCAGGGCACTAAGGCAAGAGAAGTAAGCGCCCCAGGAGGGAATCTGCCTGCGAGGGAAGCTGTGCAGCACATCCCTTGTTCCGCTCGCCACTTCCCTGACTCTTAGGCAAAGCCCATCTCAGCTGGCTTGTAGGCGTGCCTCCGTGCTCAGAAGCAGCCCCGTGGCAGGCAGGACAGTGCGAGAAGTACTCGGGGCATGCAGCATGCTGCTTCCCATGCCCGCGACAAACTGCGAGCAGGTGCCTCGCTTGCGCTTCTATGTGCCGAGACTTGGAGCTGGCCAGCGCGCACCTTCCCGCTGTGTGTGCTGCTGTCCGCAAACAGCCTCCAAACAAAGCAGGGCACTAAGGCAGGAGAAGTAAGCGCCCCAGGAGGGAATCTGCCTGCGAGGGAAGCTGTGCAGCACATCCCTTGTTCCGCTCGCCGCTTCCTGACTCTTAGGCAAAGCCCATCTCAGCTTGCTTGTAGGCGTGCCTCCGTGCTCAGAAGCAGCCCCGTGGCAGGCAGGACAGTGCGAGATGTCTTCTGGGCATGCAGCATGCTGCTTCCCATGCCTGGGACAAACCGCGAGCAGGTGCCTGGCTTGTCCTTCAATCTGCCGAGAATTGGAGCCGGCCAGCGCGCACCTTCCCGCTGTGTGTGCTGCTGTCCGCAAACAGCCTCCAAACAAAGCAGGGCACTGAGGCAAGAGAAGTAAGCGCCCCAGGAGGGAATCTGCCTGCGAGGGAACCTGTGCAGCACATCCCTTGTTCCGCTCGCCACTTCCCTGACTCTTAGGCAAAGCCCATCTCAGCTGGCTTGTAGGCGTGCCTCCGTGCTCAGAAGCAGCCCCGAGGAAGGCAGGACAGTGCGGGATGTCTTCTGGGCACGCAGCATGCTGCTTCCCATGCCTGGGACAAACTGCGAGCAGGTGCCTGGCTTGCGCTTCTATCTGCCGAGACTTGGAGCTGGCCAGCGCGCACCTTCCCGCTGTGTGTGCTGCTGTCCACAAACAGCCTCCAAACAAAGCAGGGCACTAAGGCAAGAGAACTAAGCGCCCCAGGAGGGAATCTGCCTGCGAGGGAAGCTGTGCAGCACATCCCTTGTTCCGCTCGCCACTTCCCTGACTCTTAGGCAAAGCCCATCTCAGCTGGCTTGTAGGCATGCCTCCGTGCTCAGAAGCAGCCCCGTGGCAGGCAGGACAGTGCGAGATGTCTTCTGGGCACGCAGCATGCTGCTTCCCATGCCCGGGACAAACTGCGAGCAGGTGTCTGGCTTGCGCTTCTATCTGCCGAGACTTGGAGCTGGCCAGCGCGCACCTTCCCGCTGTGTGTGCTGCTGTCCGCAAAGAGCCTCCAAACAAAGCAGGGCACTAAGGCAAGACAAGTAAGCGCCCCAGGAGGGAATCTGCCTGCGAGGGAAGCTGTGCAGCACATCCCTTGTTCCGCTCGCCACTTCCCTGACTCTTAGGCAAAGCCCATCTCAGCTGGCTTGTAGGCGTGCCTCCGTGCTCAGAAGCAGCCCCGTGGCAGGCAGGACAGTGCGAGATGTCTTCTGGGCACGCAGCATGCTGCTTCCCATGCCTGGGACAAACCGCGAGCAGGTGCCTGGCTTGCGCTTCTATGTGCCGAGACTTGGAGCTGGCCAGCGCGCACCTTCCCGCTGTGTGTGCTGCTGTCCGCAAACAGCCTCCAAACAAAGCAGGGCACTAAGGCAGGAGAAGTAAGTGCCCCAGGAGGGAATCTGCCTGCAAGGGAAGCTGTGCAGCACATCCCTTGTTCCGCTCGCCACTTCCCTGACTCTTAGGCAAAGCCCATCTCAGCTGGCTTGTAGGCGTGCCTCCGTGCTCAGAAGCAGCCCCGTGGCAGGCAGGACAGTGCGAGAAGTAATCGGGGCATGCAGCATGCTGCTTCCCATGCCCGCGACAAACCGCGAGCAGGTGCCTCGCTTGCGCTTCTATGTGCCGAGACTTGAAGCTGGCCAGCGCGCACCTTCCCGCTGTGTGTGCTGCTGTCCGCAAACAGCCTCCAAACAAAGCAGGGCACTAAGGCAAGAGAAGTAAGCGCCCCAGGAGGGAATCTGCCTGCCAGGGAAGCTGTGCAGCACATCCCTTGTTCCGCTCGCCACTTCCCTGACTCTTAGGCAAAGCCCATCTCAGCTGGCTTGTAGGCGTGCCTGCGTGCTCAGAAGCAGCCCCGTGGCAGGCAGGACAGTGCGAGATGTCTTCTGGGCACGCAGCATGCTGCTTCCCATGCCCGGGACAAACCGCGAGCATTGCCTCGCTTGCGCTTCAATCTGCCGAGACTTGGAGCTGGCCAGCGCGCACCTTCCCGCTGTGTGTGCTGCTGTCCGCAAACAGCCTCCAAACAAAGCAGGGCACTAAGGCAAGAGAAGTAAGCGCCCCAGGAGGGAATCTGCCTGCGAGGGAAGCTGTGCAGCACATCCCTTGTTCCGCTCGCCACTTCCCTGACTCTTAGGCAAAGCCCATCTCAGCTTGCTTGTAGGCGTGCCTCCGTGCTCAGAAGCAGCCCCGTGGCAGGCAGGACAGTGCGAGAAGTAATCGGGGCATGCAGCATGCTGCTTCCCATGCCCGCGACAAACCGCGAGCAGGTGCCTCGCTTGCGCTTCTATGTGCCGAGACTTGAAGCTGGCCAGCGCGCACCTTCCCGCTGTGTGTGCTGCTGTCCGCAAACAGCCTCCAAACAAAGCAGGGCACTAAGGCAGGAGAAGTAAGCGCCCCAGGAGGGAATCTGCCTGCCAGGGAAGCTGTGCAGCACATCCCTTGTTCCGCTCGCCGCTTCCTGACTCTTAGGCAAAGCCCATCTCAGCTGGCTTGTAGGCATGCCTCCGTGCTCAGAAGCAGCCCCGTGGCAGGCAGGACAGTGCGAGATGTCTTCTGGGCATGCAGCATGCTGCTTCCCATGCCTGGGACAAACCGCGAGCAGGTGCCTGGCTTGTGCTTCAATCTGCCGAGACTTGGAGCCGGCCAGCGCGCACCTTCCCGCTGTGTGTGCTGCTGTCCGCAAACAGCCTCCAAACAAAGCAGAGCACTGAGGCAAGAGAAGTAAGCGCCCCAGGAGGGAATCTGCCTGCGAGGGAAGCTGTGCAGCACATCCCTTGTTCCGCTCGCCACTTCCCTGACTCTTAGGCAAAGCCCATCTCAGCTGGCTTGTAGGCGTGCCTCCATGCTCAGAAGCAGCCCCGTGGAAGGCAGGACAGTGCGAGATGTCTTCTGGGCACGCAGCATGCTGCTTCCCATGCCTGGGACAAACCGTGAGCAGGTGCCTGGCTTGCGCTTCTATCTGCCGAGACTTGGAGCTGGCCAGCGCGCACCTTCCCGCTGTGTGTGCTGCTGTCCACAAACAGCCTCCAAACAAAGCAGGGCACTAAGGCAAGACAAGTAAGCGCCCCAGGAGGGAATCTGCCTGCGAGGGAAGCTGTGCAGCACATCCCTTGTTCCGCTCGCCACTTCCCTGACTCTTAGGCAAAGCCCATCTCAGCTGGCTTGTAGGCGTGCCTCCGTGCTCAGAAGCAGCCCCGTGGCAGGCAGGACAGTGCGAGAAGTAATCGGGGCATGCAGCATGCTGCTTCCCATGCCCGCCACAAACTGCGAGCAGGTGCCTCGCTTGCGCTTCTATCTGCCGAGACTTGGAGCTGGCCAGCGCGCACCTTCCCGCTGTGTGTGCTGCTGTCCGCAAACAGCCTCCAAACAAAGCAGGGCACTAAGGCAAGAGAACTAAGAGCCCCAGGAGGGAATCTGCCTGCGAGGGAAGCTGTGCAGCACATCCCTTGTTCCGCTCGCCACTTCCCTGACTCTTAGGCAAAGCCCATCTCAGCTGGCTTGTAGGTGTGCCTCCGTGCTCAGAAGCAGCCCCGTGGCAGGCAGGACAGTGCGAGAAGTAATCGGGGCATGCAGCATGCTGCTTCCCATGCCCGCGACAAACTGCGAGCAGGTGCCTGGCTTGCGCTTCTATGTGCCGAGACTTGGAGCTGGCCAGCGCGCACCTTCCCGCTGTGTGTGCTGCTGTCCGCAAACAGCCTCCAAACAAAGCAGGGCACTAAGGCAAGAGAAGTAAGCGCCCCAGGAGGGAATCTGCCTGCCAGGGAAGCTGTGCAGCACATCCCTTGTTCCGCTCGCCACTTCCCTGACTCTTAGGCAAAGCCCATCTCAGCTGGCTTGTAGGCGTGCCTGCGTGCTCAGAAGCAGCCCCGTGGCAGGCAGGACAGTGCGAGATGTCTTCTGGGCACGCAGCATGCTGCTTCCCATGCCCGGGACAAACCGCGAGCATTGCCTCGCTTGCGCTTCAATCTGCCGAGACTTGGAGCTGGCCAGCGCGCACCTTCCCGCTGTGTGTGCTGCTGTCCGCAAACAGCCTCCAAACAAAGCAGGGCACTAAGGCAAGAGAACTAAGAGCCCCAGGAGGGAATCTGCCTGCGAGGGAAGCTGTGCAGCACATCCCTTGTTCCGCTCGCCACTTCCCTGACTCTTAGGCAAAGCCCATCTCAGCTTGCTTGTAGCCGTGCCTCCGTGCTCAGAAGCAGCCCCGTGGAAGGCAGGACAGTGCGAGATGTCTTCTGGGCACGCAGCATGCTGCTTCCCATGCCTGGGAAAAACCGCGAGCAGGTGCCTGGCTTGCGCTTCTATGTGCCGAGACTTGGAGCTGGCCAGCGCGCACCTTCCCGCTGTGTGTGCTGCTGTCCGCAAACAGCCTCCAAACAAAGCAGGGCACTAAGGCAGGAGAAGTAAGCGCCCCAGGAGGGAATCTGCCTGCGAGGGAACCTTGCAGCACATCCCTTGTTCCGCTCGCCACTTCCCTGACTCTTAGGCAAAGCCCATCTCAGCTGGCTTGTAGGCGTGCCTGCGTGCTCAGAAGCAGCCCCGTGGCAGGCAGGACAGTGCGGGATGTCTTCTGGGCATGCAGCATGCTGCTTCCCATGCCCGGGACAAACTGCGAGCAGGTGCCTGGCTTGCGCTTCTATCTGCCGAGACTTGGAGCTGGCCAGCGCGCACCTTCCCGCTGTGTGTGCTGCTGTCCGCAAACAGCCTCCAAACAAAGCAGGGCACTAAGGCAAGAGAACTAAGAGCCCCAGGAGGGAATCTGCCTGCGAGGGAAGCTGTGCAGCACATCCCTTGTTCCGCTCGCCACTTCCCTAACTCTTAGGCAAAGCCCATCTCAGCTGGCTTGTAGGCGTGCCTCCGTGCTCAGAAGCAGCCCCGTGGCAGGCAGGACAGTGCGAGAAGTAATCGGGGCATGCAGCATGCTGCTTCCCATGCCTGCGACAAACTGCGAGCAGGTGCCTCGCTTGCGCTTCTATGTGCCGAGACTTGAAGCTGACCAGCGCGCACCTTCCCGCTGTGTGTGCTGCTGTCCGCAAACAGCCTCCAAACAAAGCAGGGCACTGAGGCAAGAGAAATAAGCGCCCCAGGAGGGAATCTGCCTGCGAGGGAACCTGTGCAGCACATCCCTTGTTCCGCTCGCCCTTTCCTGACTCTTAGGCAAAGCCCATCTCAGCTGGCTTGTAGGAGTGCCTCCGTGCTCAGAAGCAGCCCCGTGGAAGGCAGGACAGTGCGAGATGTCTTCTGGGCACGCAGCATGCTGCTTCCCATGCCCGGGACAAACCGCGAGCAGGTGCCTGGCTTGCGCTTCTATGTGCCGAGACTTGGAGCTGGCCAGCGCGCACCTTCCCGCTGTGTGTGCTGCTGTCCGCAAAGAGAATCCAAACAAAGCAGGGCACTAAGGCAAGAGAAGTAAGCGCCCCAGGAGGGAATCTGCCTGCGAGGGAAGCTGTGCAGCACATCCCTTGTTCCGCTCGCCACTTCCCTGACTCTTAGGCAAAGCCCATCTCAGCTGGCTTGTAGGCGTGCCTCCGTGCTCAGAAGCAGCCCCGTGGCAGGCAGGACAGTGCGAGATGTCTTCTGGGCACGCAGCATGCTGCTTCCCATGCCCGGGACAAACTGCGAGCAGGTGCCTGGCTTGCGCTTCTATGTGCCGAGACTTGGAGCTGGCCAGCGCGCACCTTCCCGCTGTGTGTGCTGCTGTCCGCAAACAGCCTCCAAACAAAGCAGGTCACTAAGGCAGGAGAAGTAAGCGCCCCAGGAGGGAATCTGCCTGCGAGGGAACCTGTGCAGCACATCCCTTGTTCCGCTCGCCACTTCCCTGACTCTTAGGCAAAGCCCATCTCAGCTGGCTTGTAGGCATGCCTCCATGCTCAGAAGCAGCCCCGTGGCAGGCAGGACAGTGCGAGATGTCTTCTGGGCACGCAGCATGCTGCTTCCCATGCCCGGGACAAACCGCGAGCAGGTGCCTGGCTTGCGCTTCTATGTGCCGAGACTTGGAGCTGGCCAGCGCGCACCTTCCCGCTGTGTGTGCTGCTGTCCGCAAAGAGAATCCAAACAAAGCAGGGCACTAAGGCAAGAGAAGTAAGCGCCCCAGGAGGGAATCTGCCTGCGACGGAAGCTGTGCAGCACATCCCTTGTTCCGCTCGCCACTTCCCTGACTCTTAGGCAAAGCCCATCTCAGCTGGCTTGTAGGCGTGCCTCCGTGCTCAGAAGCAGCCCCGTGGCAGGCAGGACAGTGCGAGATGTCTTCTGGGCACGCAGCATGCTGCTTCCCATGCCCGGGACAAACTGCGAGCAGGTGCCTGGCTTGCGCTTCTATGTGCCGAGACTTGGAGCTGGCCAGCGCGCACCTTCCCGCTGTGTGTGCTGCTGTCCGCAAACAGCCTCCAAACAAAGCAGGTCACTAAGGCAGGAGAAGTAAGCGCCCCAGGAGGGAATCTGCCTGCGAGGGAACCTGTGCAGCACATCCCTTGTTCCGCTCGCCACTTCCCTGACTCTTAGGCAAAGCCCATCTCAGCTGGCTTGTAGGCATGCCTCCATGCTCAGAAGCAGCCCCGTGGCTGGCAGGACAGTGCGAGATGTCTTCTGGGCACGCAGCATGCTGCTTCCCATGCCCGGAACAAACCGCGAGCAGGTGCCTGGCTTGCGCTTCTATGTGCCGAGACTTGGAGCTGGCCAGCGCGCACCTTCCCGCTGTGTGTGCTGCTGTCTGCAAACAGCCTCCAAACAAAGCAGGGCACTAAGGCAAGAGAACTAAGAGCCCCAGGAGGGAATCTGCCTTCGAGGAAAGCTGTGCAGCACATCCCTTGTTCCGCTCGCCACTTCCCTAACTCTTAGGCAAAGCCCATCTCAGCTTGCTTGTAGGCGTGCCTCCGTGCTCAGAAGCAGCCCCGTGGCAGGCAGGACAGTGTGGGATGTCTTCTGGGCACGCAGCATGCTGCTTCCCATGCCCGGGACAAACCGCGAGCAGGTGCCTGGCTTGCGCTTCTATCTGCCGAGACTTGGAGCTGGCCAGCGCGCACCTTCCCGCTGTGTGTGCTGCTGTCCGCAAACAGCCTCCAAACAAAGCAGGGCACTAAGGCAAGAGAAGTAAGCGCCCCAGGAGGGAATCTGCCTGCAAGGGAAGCTGTGCAGCACATCCCTTGTTCCGCTCGCCACTTCCCTGACTCTTAGGCAAAGCCCATCTCAGCTGGCTTGTAGGCGTGCCTCCGTGCTCAGAAGCAGCCCCGTGGCAGGCAGGACAGTGCGAGAAGTAATCGGGGCATGCAGCATGCTGCTTCCCATGCCCGCGACAAACTGCGAGCAGGTGCCTCGCTTGCGCTTCTATGTGCCGAGACTTGGAGCTGGCCAGCGCGCACCTTCCCGCTGTGTGTGCTGCTGTCCGCAAACAGCCTCCAAACAAAGCAGGGCACTAAGGCAGGAGAAGTCAGCGCCCCAGGAGGGAATCTGCCTGCGAGGGAAGCTGTGCAGCACATCCCTTGTTCCGCTCGCCGCTTCCTGACTCTTAGGCAAAGCCCATCTCAGCTTGCTTGTAGGCGTGCCTCTGTGCTCAGAAGCAGCCCCGTGGCAGGCAGGACAGTGCGAGATGTCTTCTGGGCATGCAGCATGCTGCTTCCCATGCCTGGGACAAACCGCGAGCAGGTGCCTGGCTTGTCCTTCAATCTGAAGAGAACTGGAGCCGGCCAGCGCGCACCTTCCCGCTGTGTGTGCTGCTGTCCGCAAACAGCCTCCAAACAAAGCAGGGCACTAAGGCAGGAGAAGTAATCGCCCCAGGAGGGAATCTGCCTGCGAGGGAAGCTGTGCAGCACATCCCTTGTTCCGCTCGCCGCTTCCTGACTCTTAGGCAAAGCCCATCTCAGCTGGCTTGTAGGCGTGCCTCCGTGCTCAGAAGCAGCCCCATGGCAGGCAGGACAGTGCGAGATGTCTTCTGGGCATGCAGCATGCTGCTTCCCATGCCCGGGACAAACCGCGAGCAGGTGCCTCGCTTGTGCTTCAATCTGCCGAGACTTGGAGCTGGCCAGCGCGCACCTTCCCGCTGTGTGTGCTGCTGTCCGCAAACAGCCTCCAAACAAAGCAGGTCACTAAGGCAGGAGAAGTAAGCGCCCCAGGAGGGAATCTGCCTGCGAGGGAACCTGTGCAGCACATCCCTTGTTCCGCTCGCCACTTCCCTGACTCTTAGGCAAAGCCCATCTCAGCTGGCTTGTAGGCGTGCCTCCGTGCTCAGAAGCAGCCCCGTGGCAGGCAGGACAGTGCGGGATGTATTCTGGGCACGCAGCATGCTGCTTCCCATGCCCGGGACAAACTGCGAGCAGGTGCCTGGCTTGCGCTTCTATGTGCCGAGACTTGGAGCTGGCCAGCGCGCACCTTCCCGCTGTGTGTGCTGCTGTCCGCAAACAGCCTCCAAACAAAGCAGGGCACTAAGGCAAGAGAAGTAAGCGCCCCAGGAGGGAATCTGCCTGCGAGGGAACCTGTGCAGCACATCCCTTGTTCCGCTCGCCACTTCCCTGACTCTTAGGCAAAGCCCATCTCAGCTGGCTTGTAGGCGTGCCTCCGTGCTCAGAAGCAGCCCCGTGGCAGGCAGGACAGTGCGAGAAGTACTCGGGGCATGCAGCATGCTGCTTCCCATGCCTGGGACAAACCGCGAGCAGGTGCCTGGCTTGTCCTTCAATCTGCCGAGAATTGGAGCCGGCCAGCGCGCACCTTCCCGCTGTGTGTGCTGCTGTCCGCAAACAGCCTCCAAACAAAGCAGGGCACTGAGGCAAGAGAAGTAAGCGCCCCAGGAGGGAATCTGCCTGCGAGGGAACCTGTGCAGCACATCCCTTGTTCCGCTCGCCACTTCCCTGACTCTTAGGCAAAGCCCATCTCAGCTGGCTTGTAGGCGTGCCTCCATGCTCAGAAGCAGCCCCGTGGAAGGCAGGACAGTGCGAGATGTCTTCTGGGCACGCAGCATGCTGCTTCCCATGCCTGGGACAAACCGTGAGCAGGTGCCTGGCTTGCGCTTCTATCTGCCGAGACTTGGAGCTGGCCAGCGCGCACCTTCCCGCTGTGTGTGCTGCTGTCCACAAACAGCCTCCAAACAAAGCAGGGCACTAAGGCAAGAAAGTAAGCGCCCCAGGAGGGAATCTGCCTGCGAGGAAAGCTGTGCAGCACATCCCTTGTTCCGCTCGCCACTTCCCTGACTCTTAGGCAAAGCCCATCTCAGCTTGCTTGTAGGCGTGCCTCCGTGCTCAGAAGCAGCCCCGTGGCAGGCAGGACAGTGCGAGAAGTAATCGGGGCATGCAGCATGCTGCTTCCCATGCCCGCCACAAACTGCGAGCAGGTGCCTGGCTTGCGCTTCTATCTGCCGAGACTTGGAGCTGGCCAGCGCGCACCTTCCCGCTGTGTGTGCTGCTGTCCGCAAACAGCCTCCAAACAAAGCAGGGCACTAAGGCAAGAGAACTAAGAGCCCCAGGAGGGAATCTGCCTGCGAGGGAAGCTGTGCAGCACATCCCTTGTTCCGCTCGCCACTTCCCTGACTCTTAGGCAAAGCCCATCTCAGCTGGCTTGTAGGTGTGCCTCCGTGCTCAGAAGCAGCCCCGTGGCAGGCAGGACAGTGCGAGAAGTAATCGGGGCATGCAGCATGCTGCTTCCCATGCCCGCGACAAACTGCGAGCAGGTGCCTGGCTTGCGCTTCTATGTGCCGAGACTTGGAGCTGGCCAGCGCGCACCTTCCCGCTGTGTGTGCTGCTGTCCGCAAAGAGCCTCCAAACAAAGCAGGGCACTAAGGCAAGAGAAGTAAGCGCCCCAGGAGGGAATCTGCCTGCGAGGAAAGCTGTGCAGCACATCCCTTGTTCCGCTCGCCACTTCCCTGACTCTTAGGCAAAGCCCATCTCAGCTGGCTTGTAGGCGTGCCTGCGTGCTCAGAAGCAGCCCCGTGGCAGGCAGGACAGTGCGAGATGTCTTCTGGGCACGCAGCATGCTGCTTCCCATGCCCGGGACAAACCGCGAGCATTGCCTCGCTTGCGCTTCAATCTGCCGAGATTTGGAGCTGGCCAGCGCGCACCTTCCCAATGTGTGTGCTGCTGTCCGCAAACAGCCTCCAAACAAAGCAGGGCACTAAGGCAAGAGAACTAAGAGCCCCAGGAGGGAATCTGCCTGCGAGGGAAGCTGTGCAGCACATCCCTTGTTCCGCTCGCCACTTCCCTGACTCTTAGGCAAAGCCCATCTCAGCTTGCTTGTAGCCGTGCCTCCGTGCTCAGAAGCAGCCCCGTGGAAGGCAGGACAGTGCGAGATGTCTTCTGGGCACGCAGCATGCTGCTTCCCATGCCTGGGAAAAACCGCGAGCAGGTGCCTGGCTTGCGCTTCTATGTGCCGAGACTTGGAGCTGGCCAGCGCGCACCTTCCCGCTGTGTGTGCTGCTGTCCGCAAACAGCCTCCAAACAAAGCAGGGCACTAAGGCAGGAGAAGTAAGCGCCCCAGGAGGGAATCTGCCTGCGAGGGAACCTTGCAGCACATCCCTTGTTCCGCTCGCCACTTCCCTGACTCTTAGGCAAAGCCCATCTCAGCTGGCTTGTAGGCGTGCCTCCGTGCTCAGAAGCAGCCCCGTGGCAGGCAGGACAGTGCGAGAAGTAATCGGGGCATGCAGCATGCTGCTTCCCATGCCCGCGACAAACCGCGAGCAGGTGCCTCGCTTGCGCTTCTATGTGCCGAGACTTGAAGCTGGCCAGCGCGCACCTTCCCGCTGTGTGTGCTGCTGTCCGCAAACAGCCTCCAAACAAAGCAGGGCACTAAGGCAAGAGAAGTAAGCGCCCCAGGAGGGAATCTGCCTGCCAGGGAAGCTGTGCAGCACATCCCTTGTTCCGCTCGCCACTTCCCTGACTCTTAGGCAAAGCCCATCTCAGCTGGCTTGTAGGCGTGCCTCCGTGCTCAGAAGCAGCCCCGTGGCAGGCAGGACAGTGCGAGATGTCTTCTGGGCACGCAGCATGCTGCTTCCCATGCCCGCGACAACCTGCGAGCAGGTGCCTCGCTTGCGCTTCAATCTGCCTAAACTTGGAGCTGGCCAGCGCGCACCTTCCCGCTGTGTGTGCTGCTGTCCGCAAACAGCCTCCAAACAAAGCAGGGCACTGAGGCAAGAGAAGTAAGCGCCCCAGGAGGGAATCTGCCTGCGAGGGAACCTGTGCAGCACATCGCTTGTTCTGCTCGCCACTTCCCTAACTCTTAGGCAAAGCCCATCTCAGCTGGCTTGTAGGCGTGCCTCCGTGCTCAGAAGCAGCCCCGTGGCAGGCAGGAGAGTGCGAGATGTCTTCTGGGCACGCAGCATGCTGCTTCCCATGCCCGGGACAAACCGCGAGCAGGTGCCTGGCTTCCGCTTCAATCTGACGAGACTTGGAGCTGGCCAGCGCGCACCTTCCCGCTGTGTGTGCTGCTGTCCGCAAACAGCCTCCAAACAAAGCAGGGCACTAAGGCAAGAGAAGTAAGCGCCCCAGGAGGGAATCTGCCTGCGAGGGAAGCTGTGCAGCACATCCCTTGTTCCGCTCGCCACTTCCCTGACTCTTAGGCAAAGCCCATCTCAGCTGGCTTGTAGGCGTGCCTCCGTGCTCAGAAGCAGCCCCGAGGAAGGCAGGACAGTGCGAGAAGTAATCGGGGCATGCAGCATGCTGCTTCCCATGCCCGGGACAAACTGCGAGCAGGTGCCTGGCTTGCGCTTCAATCTGCCGAGACTTGGAGCTGGCCAGCGCGCACCTTCCCGCTGTGTGTGCTGCTGTCCGCAAACAGCCTCCAAACAAAGCAGGGCACTAAGGCAAGAGAAGTAAGAGCCCCAGGAGGGAATCTGCCTGCGAGGGAAGCTGTGCAGCACATCCCTTGTTCCGCTCGCCACTTCCCTGACTCTTAGGCAAAGCCCATCTCAGCTGGCTTGTAGGCGTGCCTCCGTGCTCAGAAGCAGCCCCGTGGCAGGCAGGACAGTGCGAGAAGTAATCGGGGCACGCAGCATGCTGCTTCCCATGCCCGCGACAAACTGCGAGCAGGTGCCTCGCTTGCGCTTCTATGTGCCGAGACTTGGAGCTGGCCAGCGCGCACCTTCCCGCTGTGTGTGCTGCTGTCCGCAAACAGCCTCCAAACAAAGCAGGGCACTAAGGCAGGAGAAGTAAGCGTCCCAGGAGGGAATCTGCCTGCGAGGGAACCTGTGCAGCACATTCCTTGTTCCGCTCGCCACTTCCCTGACTCTTAGGCAAAGCCCATCTCAGCTGGCTTGTAGGCATGCCTCCATGCTCAGAAGCAGCCCCGTGGCAGGCAGGACAGTGCGAGATGTCTTCTGGGCATGCAGCATGCTGCTTCCCATGCCCGGGACAAACCGCGAGCAGGTGCCTGGCTTGCGCTTCTATGTGCCGAGACTTGGAGCTGGCCAGCGCGCACCTTCCCGCTGTGTGTGCTGCTGTCCGCAAACAGCCTCCAAACAAAGCAGGGCACTAAGGCAAGAGAACTAAGAGCCCCAGGAGGGAATCTGCCTGCGAGGAAAGCTGTGCAGCACATCCCTTGTTCCGCTCGCCACTTCCCTGACTCTTAGGCAAAGCCCATCTCAGCTGGCTTGTAGGCGTGCCTGCGTGCTCAAAAGCAGCCCCGAGGAAGGCAGGACAGTGCGGGATGTCTTCTGGGCACGCAGCATGCTGCTTCCCATGCCCGGGACAAACCGCGAGCAGGTGCCTGGCTTGCGCTTCAATCTGCCGAGACTTGGAGCTGGCCAGCGCGCACCTTCCCGCTGTGTGTGCTGCTGTCCGCAAACAGCCTCCAAACAAAGCAGGGCACTAAGGCAGGAGAAGTAAGCACCCCAGGAGGGAATCTGCCTGCGAGGGAAGCTGTGCAGCACATCCCTTGTTCCGCTCGCCGCTTCCTGACTCTTAGGCAAAGCCCATCTCAGCTGGCTTGTAGGCGTGCCTCCGTGCTCAGAAGCAGCCCCGTGGCAGGCAGGACAGTGCGAGATGTCTTCTGGGCACGCAGCATGCTGCTTCCCATGCCCGGGACAAACCGCGAGCAGGTGCCTGGCTTGCGCTTCTATGTGCCGAGACTTGGAGCTGGCCAGCGCGCACCTTCCCGCTGTGTGTGCTGCTGTCCGCAAAGAGAATCCAAACAAAGCAGGGCACTAAGGCAAGAGAAGTAAGCGCCCCAGGAGGGAATCTGCCTGCGAGGGAACCTGTGCAGCACATCCCTTGTTCCGCTCGCCACTTCCCTGTCTCTTAGGCAAAGCCCATCTCAGCTGGCTTGTAGGCGTGCCTCCGTGCTCAGAAGCAGCCCCGTGGCAGGCAGGACAGTGCGAGATGTCTTCTGGGCACGCAGCATGCTGCTTCCCATGCCCGGGACAAACTGCGAGCAGGTGCCTGGCTTGCGCTTCTATGTGCCGAGACTTGGAGCTGGCCAGCGCGCACCTTCCCGCTGTGTGTGCTGCTGTCCGCAAACAGCCTCCAAACAAAGCAGGTCACTAAGGCAGGAGAAGTAAGCGCCCCAGGAGGGAATCTGCCTGCGAGGGAACCTGTGCAGCACATCCCTTGTTCCGCTCGCCACTTCCCTGACTCTTAGGCAAAGCCCATCTCAGCTGGCTTGTAGGCGTGCCTCCGTGCTCAGAAGCAGCCCCGTGGCAGGCAGGACAGTGCGAGATGTCTTCTGGGCACGCAGCATGCTGCTTCCCATGCCCGGGACAAACTGCGAGCAGGTGCCTGGCTTGCGCTTCTATGTGCCGAGACTTGGAGCTGGCCAGCGCGCACCTTCCCGCTGTGTGTGCTGCTGTCCGCAAACAGCCTCCAAACAAAGCAGGGCACTAAGGCAAGAGAAGTAAGCGCCCCAGGAGGGAATCTGCCTGCGAGGGAAGCTGTGCAGCACATCCCTTGTTCCGCTCGCCACTTCCCTGACTCTTAGGCAAAGCCCATCTCAGCTGGCTTGTAGGCGTGCCTCCGTGCTCAGAAGCAGCCCCGTGGCAGGCAGGACAGTGCGAGAAGTACTCGGGGCATGCAGCATGCTGCTTCCCATGCCCGCGACAAACTGCGAGCAGGTGCCTGGCTTGCGCTTCTATGTGCCGAGACTTGGAGCTGGCCAGCGCGCACCTTCCCGCTGTGTGTGCTGCTGTCCGCAAACAGCCTCCAAACAAAGCAGGGCACTAAGGCAGGAGAAGTAAGCGCCCCAGGAGGGAATCTGCCTGCGAGGGAAGCTGTGCAGCACATCCCTTGTTCCGCTCGCCGCTTCCTGACTCTTAGGCAAAGCCCATCTCAGCTTGCTTGTAGGCGTGCCTCCGTGCTCAGAAGCAGCCCCGTGGCAGGCAGGAGAGTGCGAGATGTCTTCTGGGCATGCAGCATGCTGCTTCCCATGCCTGGGACAAACCGCGAGCAGGTGCCTGGCTTGTCCTTCAATCTGCCGAGAATTGGAGCCGGCCAGCGCGCACCTTCCCGCTGTGTGTGCTGCTGTCCGCAAACAGCCTCCAAACAAAGCAGGGCACTGAGGCAAGAGAAGTAAGCGCCCCAGGAGGGAATCTGCCTGCGAGGGAACCTGTGCAGCACATCCCTTGTTCCGCTCGCCACTTCCCTGACTCTTAGGCAAAGCCCATCTCAGCTGGCTTGTAGGCGTGCCTCCGTGCTCAGAAGCAGCCCCGAGGAAGGCAGGACAGTGCGGGATGTCTTCTGGGCACGCAGCATGCTGCTTCCCATGCCTGGGACAAACTGCGAGCAGGTGCCTGGCTTGCGCTTCTATCTGCCGAGACTTGGAGCTGGCCAGCGCGCACCTTCCCGCTGTGTGTGCTGCTGTCCACAAACAGCCTCCAAACAAAGCAGGGCACTAAGGCAAGAGAACTAAGCGCCCCAGGAGGGAATCTGCCTGCGAGGGAAGCTGTGCAGCACATCCCTTGTTCCGCTCGCCACTTCCCTAACTCTTAGGCAAAGCCCATCTCAGCTTGCTTGTAGGCGTGCCTCCGTGCTCAGAAGCAGCCCCGTGGCAGGCAGGACAGTGCGAGAAGTAATCGGGGCATGCAGCATGCTGCTTCCCATGCCCGCCACAAACTGCGAGCAGGTGCCTGGCTTGCGCTTCTATCTGCCGAGACTTGGAGCTGGCCAGCGCGCACCTTCCCGCTGTGTGTGCTGCTGTCCGCAAACAGCCTCCAAACAAAGCAGGGCACTAAGGCAAGAGAACTAAGAGCCCCAGGAGGGAATCTGCCTGCGAGGGAAGCTGTGCAGCACATCCCTTGTTCCGCTCGCCACTTCCCTGACTCTTAGGCAAAGCCCATCTCAGCTGGCTTGTAGGTGTGCCTCCGTGCTCAGAAGCAGCCCCGTGGCAGGCAGGACAGTGCGAGAAGTAATCGGGGCATGCAGCATGCTGCTTCCCATGCCCGCGACAAACTGCGAGCAGGTGCCTGGCTTGCGCTTCTATGTGCCGAGACTTGGAGCTGGCCAGCGCGCACCTTCCCGCTGTGTGTGCTGCTGTCCGCAAAGAGCCTCCAAACAAAGCAGGGCACTAAGGCAAGAGAAGTAAGCGCCCCAGGAGGGAATCTGCCTGCCAGGGAAGCTGTGCAGCACATCCCTTGTTCCGCTCGCCACTTCCCTGACTCTTAGGCAAAGCCCATCTCAGCTGGCTTGTAGGCGTGCCTCCGTGCTCAGAAGCAGCCCCGTGGCAGGCAGGACAGTGCGAGATGTCTTCTGGGCACGCAGCATGCTGCTTCCCATGCCCGGGACAAACCGCGAGCATTGCCTCGCTTGCGCTTCAATCTGCCGAGATTTGGAGCTGGCCAGCGCGCACCTTCCCAATGTGTGTGCTGCTGTCCGCAAACAGCCTCCAAACAAAGCAGGGCACTAAGGCAAGAGAACTAAGAGCCCCAGGAGGGAATCTGCCTGCGAGGGAAGCTGTGCAGCACATCCCTTGTTCCGCTCGCCACTTCCCTGACTCTTAGGCAAAGCCCATCTCAGCTTGCTTGTAGCCGTGCCTCCGTGCTCAGAAGCAGCCCCGTGGAAGGCAGGACAGTGCGAGATGTCTTCTGGGCACGCAGCATGCTGCTTCCCATGCCTGGGAAAAACCGCGAGCAGGTGCCTGGCTTGCGCTTCTATGTGCCGAGACTTGGAGCTGGCCAGCGCGCACCTTCCCGCTGTGTGTGCTGCTGTCCGCAAACAGCCTCCAAACAAAGCAGGGCACTAAGGCAGGAGAAGTAAGCGCCCCAGGAGGGAATCTGCCTGCGAGGGACCCTTGCAGCACATCCCTTGTTCCGCTCGCCACTTCCCTGACTCTTAGGCAAAGCCCATCTCAGCTGGCTTGTAGGCGTGCCTCCGTGCTCAGAAGCAGCCCCGTGGCAGGCAGGACAGTGCGAGAAGTAATCGGGGCATGCAGCATGCTGCTTCCCATGCCCGCGACAAACCGCGAGCAGGTGCCTCGCTTGCGCTTCTATGTGCCGAGACTTGAAGCTGGCCAGCGCGCACCTTCCCGCTGTGTGTGCTGCTGTCCGCAAACAGCCTCCAAACAAAGCAGGGCACTAAGGCAAGAGAAGTAAGCGCCCCAGGAGGGAATCTGCCTGCCAGGGAAGCTGTGCAGCACATCCCTTGTTCCGCTCGCCACTTCCCTGACTCTTAGGCAAAGCCCATCTCAGCTGGCTTGTAGGCGTGCCTGCGTGCTCAGAAGCAGCCCCGTGGCAGGCAGGACAGTGCGAGATGTCTTCTGGGCACGCAGCATGCTGCTTCCCATGCCCGCGACAACCTGCGAGCAGGTGCCTCGCTTGCGCTTCAATCTGCCGAGACTTGGAGCTGGCCAGCGCGCACCTTCCCGCTGTGTGTGCTGCTGTCCGCAAACAGCCTCCAAACAAAGCAGGGCACTGAGGCAAGAGAAGTAAGCGCCCCAGGAGGGAATCTGCCTGCCAGGGAACCTGTGCAGCACATCGCTTGTTCTGCTCGCCACTTCCCTAACTCTTAGGCAAAGCCCATCTCAGCTGGCTTGTAGGCGTGCCTCCGTGCTCAGAAGCAGCCCCGTGGCAGGCAGGAGAGTGCGAGATGTCTTCTGGGCACGCAGCATGCTGCTTCCCATGCCCGGGACAAACCGCGAGCAGGTGCCTGGCTTCCGCTTCAATCTGACGAGACTTGGAGCTGGCCAGCGCGCACCTTCCCGCTGTGTGTGCTGCTGTCCGCAAACAGCCTCCAAACAAAGCAGGGCACTAAGGCAAGAGAAGTAAGCGCCCCAGGAGGGAATCTGCCTGCGAGGGAAGCTGTGCAGCACATCCCTTGTTCCGCTCGCCACTTCCCTGACTCTTAGGCAAAGCCCATCTCAGCTGGCTTGTAGGCGTGCCTCCGTGCTCAGAAGCAGCCCCGAGGAAGGCAGGACAGTGCGAGAAGTAATCGGGGCATGCAGCATGCTGCTTCCCATGCCCGGGACAAACTGCGAGCAGGTGCCTGGCTTGCGCTTCAATCTGCCGAGACTTGGAGCTGGCCAGCGCGCACCTTCCCGCTGTGTGTGCTGCTGTCCGCAAACAGCCTCCAAACAAAGCAGGGCACTAAGGCAGGAGAAGTAAGCGTCCCAGGAGGGAATCTGCCTGCGAGGGAACCTGTGCAGCACATTCCTTGTTCCGCTCGCCACTTCCCTGACTCTTAGGCAAAGCCCATCTCAGCTGGCTTGTAGGCATGCCTCCATGCTCAGAAGCAGCCCCGTGGCAGGCAGGACAGTGCGAGATGTCTTCTGGGCATGCAGCATGCTGCTTCCCATGCCCGGGACAAACCGTGAGCAGGTGCCTGGCTTGCGCTTCTATGTGCCGAGACTTGGAGCTGGCCAGCGCGCACCTTCCCGCTGTGTGTGCTGCTGTCCGCAAACAGCCTCCAAACAAAGCAGGGCACTAAGGCAAGAGAACTAAGAGCCCCAGGAGGGAATCTGCCTGCGAGGAAAGCTGTGCAGCACATCCCTTGTTCCGCTCGCCACTTCCCTGACTCTTAGGCAAAGCCCATCTCAGCTGGCTTGTAGGCGTGCCTGCGTGCTCAAAAGCAGCCCCGAGGAAGGCAGGACAGTGCGGGATGTCTTCTGGGCACGCAGCATGCTGCTTCCCATGCCCGGGACAAACCGCGAGCAGGTGCCTGGCTTGCGCTTCAATCTGCCGAGACTTGGAGCTGGCCAGCGCGCACCTTCCCGCTGTGTGTGCTGCTGTCCGCAAACAGCCTCCAAACAAAGCAGGGCACTAAGGCAGGAGAAGTAAGCACCCCAGGAGGGAATCTGCCTGCGAGGGAAGCTGTGCAGCACATCCCTTGTTCCGCTCGCCGCTTCCTGACTCTTAGGCAAAGCCCATCTCAGCTGGCTTGTAGGCGTGCCTCCGTGCTCAGAAGCAGCCCCGTGGCAGGCAGGACAGTGCGAGATGTCTTCTGGGCACGCAGCATGCTGCTTCCCATGCCCGGGACAAACCGCGAGCAGGTGCCTGGCTTGCGCTTCTATGTGCCGAGACTTGGAGCTGGCCAGCGCGCACCTTCCCGCTGTGTGTGCTGCTGTCCGCAAAGAGAATCCAAACAAAGCAGGGCACTAAGGCAAGAGAAGTAAGCGCCCCAGGAGGGAATCTGCCTGCGAGGGAACCTGTGCAGCACATCCCTTGTTCCGCTCGCCACTTCCCTGTCTCTTAGGCAAAGCCCATCTCAGCTGGCTTGTAGGCGTGCCTCCGTGCTCAGAAGCAGCCCCGTGGCAGGCAGGACAGTGCGAGATGTCTTCTGGGCACGCAGCATGCTGCTTCCCATGCCCGGGACAAACTGCGAGCAGGTGCCTGGCTTGCGCTTCTATGTGCCGAGACTTGGAGCTGGCCAGCGCGCACCTTCCCGCTGTGTGTGCTGCTGTCCGCAAACAGCCTCCAAACAAAGCAGGGCACTGAGGCAAGAGAAGTAAGCGCCCCAGGAGGGAATCTGCCTGCGAGGGAACCTGTGCAGCACATCCCTTGTTCCGCTCGCCGCTTCCTGACTCTTAGGCAAAGCCCATCTCAGCTTGCTTGTAGGCGTGCCTCCGTGCTCAGAAGCAGCCCCGTGGCAGGCAGGACAGTGCGAGATGTCTTCTGGGCATGCAGCATGCTGCTTCCCATGCCTGGGACAAACCGCGAGCAGGTGCCTGGCTTGTCCTTCAATCTGCCGAGAATTGGAGCCGGCCAGCGCGCACCTTCCCGCTGTGTGTGCTGCTGTCCGCAAACAGCCTCCAAACAAAGCAGGGCACTGAGGCAAGAGAAGTAAGCGCCCCAGGAGGGAATCTGCCTGCGAGGGAACCTGTGCAGCACATCCCTTGTTCCGCTCGCCACTTCCCTGACTCTTAGGCAAAGCCCATCTCAGCTGGCTTGTAGGCGTGCCTCCGTGCTCAGAAGCAGCCCCGAGGAAGGCAGGACAGTGCGGGATGTCTTCTGGGCACGCAGCATGCTGCTTCCCATGCCTGGGACAAACTGCGAGCAGGTGCCTGGCTTGCGCTTCTATCTGCCGAGACTTGGAGCTGGCCAGCGCGCACCTTCCCGCTGTGTGTGCTGCTGTCCACAAACAGCCTCCAAACAAAGCAGGGCACTAAGGCAAGAGAACTAAGCGCCCCAGGAGGGAATCTGCCTGCGAGGGAAGCTGTGCAGCACATCCCTTGTTCCGCTCGCCACTTCCCTAACTCTTAGGCAAAGCCCATCTCAGCTGGCTTGTAGGCATGCCTCCGTGCTCAGAAGCAGCCCCGTGGCAGGCAGGACAGTGCGAGATGTCTTCTGGGCACGCAGCATGCTGCTTCCCATGCCCGGGACAAACTGCGAGCAGGTGTCTGGCTTGCGCTTCTATCTGCCGAGACTTGGAGCTGGCCAGCGCGCACCTTCCCGCTGTGTGTGCTGCTGTCCGCAAAGAGCCTCCAAACAAAGCAGGGCACTAAGGCAAGACAAGTAAGCGCCCCAGGAGGGAATCTGCCTGCGAGGGAAGCTGTGCAGCACATCCCTTGTTCCGCTCGCCACTTCCCTGACTCTTAGGCAAAGCCCATCTCAGCTGGCTTGTAGGCGTGCCTCCGTGCTCAGAAGCAGCCCCGTGGCAGGCAGGACAGTGCGAGATGTCTTCTGGGCACGCAGCATGCTGCTTCCCATGCCTGGGACAAACCGCGAGCAGGTGCCTGGCTTGCGCTTCTATGTGCCGAGACTTGGAGCTGGCCAGCGCGCACCTTCCCGCTGTGTGTGCTGCTGTCCGCAAACAGCCTCCAAACAAAGCAGGGCACTAAGGCAGGAGAAGTAAGTGCCCCAGGAGGGAATCTGCCTGCAAGGGAAGCTGTGCAGCACATCCCTTGTTCCGCTCGCCACTTCCCTGACTCTTAGGCAAAGCCCATCTCAGCTGGCTTGTAGGCGTGCCTCCGTGCTCAGAAGCAGCCCCGTGGCAGGCAGGACAGTGCGAGAAGTAATCGGGGCATGCAGCATGCTGCTTCCCATGCCCGCGACAAACCGCGAGCAGGTGCCTCGCTTGCGCTTCTATGTGCCGAGACTTGAAGCTGGCCAGCGCGCACCTTCCCGCTGTGTGTGCTGCTGTCCGCAAACAGCCTCCAAACAAAGCAGGGCACTAAGGCAAGAGAAGTAAGCGCCCCAGGAGGGAATCTGCCTGCCAGGGAAGCTGTGCAGCACATCCCTTGTTCCGCTCGCCACTTCCCTGACTCTTAGGCAAAGCCCATCTCAGCTGGCTTGTAGGCGTGCCTGCGTGCTCAGAAGCAGCCCCGTGGCAGGCAGGACAGTGCGAGATGTCTTCTGGGCACGCAGCATGCTGCTTCCCATGCCCGGGACAAACCGCGAGCATTGCCTCGCTTGCGCTTCAATCTGCCGAGACTTGGAGCTGGCCAGCGCGCACCTTCCCGCTGTGTGTGCTGCTGTCCGCAAACAGCCTCCAAACAAAGCAGGGCACTAAGGCAAGAGAAGTAAGCGCCCCAGGAGGGAATCTGCCTGCGAGGGAAGCTGTGCAGCACATCCCTTGTTCCGCTCGCCACTTCCCTGACTCTTAGGCAAAGCCCATCTCAGCTTGCTTGTAGCCGTGCCTCCGTGCTCAGAAGCAGCCCCGTGGCAGGCAGGACAGTGCGAGAAGTAATCGGGGCATGCAGCATGCTGCTTCCCATGCCCGCGACAAACCGCGAGCAGGTGCCTCGCTTGCGCTTCTATGTGCCGAGACTTGAAGCTGGCCAGCGCGCACCTTCCCGCTGTGTGTGCTGCTGTCCGCAAACAGCCTCCAAACAAAGCAGGGCACTAAGGCAGGAGAAGTAAGCGCCCCAGGAGGGAATCTGCCTGCCAGGGAAGCTGTGCAGCACATCCCTTGTTCCGCTCGCCGCTTCCTGACTCTTAGGCAAAGCCCATCTCAGCTGGCTTGTAGGCATGCCTCCGTGCTCAGAAGCAGCCCCGTGGCAGGCAGGACAGTGCGAGATGTCTTCTGGGCATGCAGCATGCTGCTTCCCATGCCTGGGACAAACCGCGAGCAGGTGCCTGGCTTGTGCTTCAATCTGCCGAGACTTGGAGCCGGCCAGAGCGCACCTTCCCGCTGTGTGTGCTGCTGTCCGCAAACAGCCTCCAAACAAAGCAGAGCACTGAGGCAAGAGAAGTAAGCGCCCCAGGAGGGAATCTGCCTGCGAGGGAAGCTGTGCAGCACATCCCTTGTTCCGCTCGCCACTTCCCTGACTCTTAGGCAAAGCCCATCTCAGCTGGCTTGTAGGCGTGCCTCCATGCTCAGAAGCAGCCCCGTGGAAGGCAGGACAGTGCGAGATGTCTTCTGGGCACGCAGCATGCTGCTTCCCATGCCTGGGACAAACCGTGAGCAGGTGCCTGGCTTGCGCTTCTATCTGCCGAGACTTGGAGCTGGCCAGCGCGCACCTTCCCGCTGTGTGTGCTGCTGTCCACAAACAGCCTCCAAACAAAGCAGGGCACTAAGGCAAGACAAGTAAGCGCCCCAGGAGGGAATCTGCCTGCGAGGGAAGCTGTGCAGCACATCCCTTGTTCCGCTCGCCACTTCCCTGACTCTTAGGCAAAGCCCATCTCAGCTGGCTTGTAGGCGTGCCTCCGTGCTCAGAAGCAGCCCCGTGGCAGGCAGGACAGTGCGAGAAGTAATCGGGGCATGCAGCATGCTGCTTCCCATGCCCGCCACAAACTGCGAGCAGGTGCCTCGCTTGCGCTTCTATCTGCCGAGACTTGGAGCTGGCCAGCGCGCACCTTCCCGCTGTGTGTGCTGCTGTCCGCAAACAGCCTCCAAACAAAGCAGGGCACTAAGGCAAGAGAACTAAGAGCCCCAGGAGGGAATCTGCCTGCGAGGGAAGCTGTGCAGCACATCCCTTGTTCCGCTCGCCACTTCCCTGACTCTTAGGCAAAGCCCATCTCAGCTGGCTTGTAGGTGTGCCTCCGTGCTCAGAAGCAGCCCCGTGGCAGGCAGGACAGTGCGAGAAGTAATCGGGGCATGCAGCATGCTGCTTCCCATGCCCGCGACAAACTGCGAGCAGGTGCCTGGCTTGCGCTTCTATGTGCCGAGACTTGGAGCTGGCCAGCGCGCACCTTCCCGCTGTGTGTGCTGCTGTCCGCAAACAGCCTCCAAACAAAGCAGGGCACTAAGGCAAGAGAAGTAAGCGCCCCAGGAGGGAATCTGCCTGCCAGGGAAGCTGTGCAGCACATCCCTTGTTCCGCTCGCCACTTCCCTGACTCTTAGGCAAAGCCCATCTCAGCTGGCTTGTAGGCGTGCCTGCGTGCTCAGAAGCAGCCCCGTGGCAGGCAGGACAGTGCGAGATGTCTTCTGGGCACGCAGCATGCTGCTTCCCATGCCCGGGACAAACCGCGAGCATTGCCTCGCTTGCGCTTCAATCTGCCGAGACTTGGAGCTGGCCAGCGCGCACCTTCCCGCTGTGTGTGCTGCTGTCCGCAAACAGCCTCCAAACAAAGCAGGGCACTAAGGCAAGAGAACTAAGAGCCCCAGGAGGGAATCTGCCTGCGAGGGAACCTGTGCAGCACATCCCTTGTTCCGCTCGCCACTTCCCTGACTCTTAGGCAAAGCCCATCTCAGCTTGCTTGTAGCCGTGCCTCCGTGCTCAGAAGCAGCCCCGTGGAAGGCAGGACAGTGCGAGATGTCTTCTGGGCACGCAGCATGCTGCTTCCCATGCCCGGGACAAACCGCGAGCAGGTGCCTGGCTTGCGCTTCTATGTGCCGAGACTTGGAGCTGGCCAGCGCGCACCTTCCCGCTGTGTGTGCTGCTGTCCGCAAAGAGAATCCAAACAAAGCAGGGCACTAAGGCAAGAGAAGTAAGCGCCCCAGGAGGGAATCTGCCTGCGAGGGAAGCTGTGCAGCACATCCCTTGTTCCGCTCGCCACTTCCCTGACTCTTAGGCAAAGCCCATCTCAGCTGGCTTGTAGGCGTGCCTCCGTGCTCAGAAGCAGCCCCGTGGCAGGCAGGACAGTGCGAGATGTCTTCTGGGCACGCAGCATGCTGCTTCCCATGCCCGGGACAAACTGCGAGCAGGTGCCTGGCTTGCGCTTCTATGTGCCGAGACTTGGAGCTGGCCAGCGCGCACCTTCCCGCTGTGTGTGCTGCTGTCCGCAAACAGCCTCCAAACAAAGCAGGTCACTAAGGCAGGAGAAGTAAGCGCCCCAGGAGGGAATCTGCCTGCGAGGGAACCTGTGCAGCACATCCCTTGTTCCGCTCGCCACTTCCCTGACTCTTAGGCAAAGCCCATCTCAGCTGGCTTGTAGGCATGCCTCCATGCTCAGAAGCAGCCCCGTGGCAGGCAGGACAGTGCGAGATGTCTTCTGGGCACGCAGCATGCTGCTTCCCATGCCCGGGACAAACCGCGAGCAGGTGCCTGGCTTGCGCTTCTATGTGCCGAGACTTGGAGCTGGCCAGCGCGCACCTTCCCGCTGTGTGTGCTGCTGTCCGCAAAGAGAATCCAAACAAAGCAGGGCACTAAGGCAAGAGAAGTAAGCGCCCCAGGAGGGAATCTGCCTGCGACGGAAGCTGTGCAGCACATCCCTTGTTCCGCTCGCCACTTCCCTGACTCTTAGGCAAAGCCCATCTCAGCTGGCTTGTAGGCGTGCCTGCGTGCTCAGAAGCAGCCCCGTGGCAGGCAGGACAGTGCGAGATGTCTTCTGGGCACGCAGCATGCTGCTTCCCATGCCCGGGACAAACTGCGAGCAGGTGCCTGGCTTGCGCTTCTATGTGCCGAGACTTGGAGCTGGCCAGCGCGCACCTTCCCGCTGTGTGTGCTGCTGTCCGCAAACAGCCTCCAAACAAAGCAGGTCACTAAGGCAGGAGAAGTAAGCGCCCCAGGAGGGAATCTGCCTGCGAGGGAACCTGTGCAGCACATCCCTTGTTCCGCTCGCCACTTCCCTGACTCTTAGGCAAAGCCCATCTCAGCTGGCTTGTAGGCATGCCTCCATGCTCAGAAGCAGCCCCGTGGCTGGCAGGACAGTGCGAGATGTCTTCTGGGCACGCAGCATGCTGCTTCCCATGCCCGGAACAAACCGCGAGCAGGTGCCTGGCTTGCGCTTCTATGTGCCGAGACTTGGAGCTGGCCAGCGCGCACCTTCCCGCTGTGTGTGCTGCTGTCTGCAAACAGCCTCCAAACAAAGCAGGGCACTAAGGCAAGAGAACTAAGAGCCCCAGGAGGGAATCTGCCTTCGAGGAAAGCTGTGCAGCACATCCCTTGTTCCGCTCGCCACTTCCCTAACTCTTAGGCAAAGCCCATCTCAGCTTGCTTGTAGGCGTGCCTCCGTGCTCAGAAGCAGCCCCGTGGCAGGCAGGACAGTGTGGGATGTCTTCTGGGCACGCAGCATGCTGCTTCCCATGCCCGGGACAAACCGCGAGCAGGTGCCTGGCTTGCGCTTCTATCTGCCGAGACTTGGAGCTGGCCAGCGCGCACCTTCCCGCTGTGTGTGCTGCTGTCCGCAAACAGCCTCCAAACAAAGCAGGGCACTAAGGCAAGAGAAGTAAGCGCCCCAGGAGGGAATCTGCCTGCAAGGGAAGCTGTGCAGCACATCCCTTGTTCCGCTCGCCACTTCCCTGACTCTTAGGCAAAGCCCATCTCAGCTGGCTTGTAGGCGTGCCTCCGTGCTCAGAAGCAGCCCCGTGGCAGGCAGGACAGTGCGAGAAGTAATCGGGGCATGCAGCATGCTGCTTCCCATGCCCGCGACAAACTGCGAGCAGGTGCCTCGCTTGCGCTTCTATGTGCCGAGACTTGGAGCTGGCCAGCGCGCACCTTCCCGCTGTGTGTGCTGCTGTCCGCAAACAGCCTCCAAACAAAGCAGGGCACTAAGGCAGGAGAAGTCAGCGCCCCAGGAGGGAATCTGCCTGCGAGGGAAGCTGTGCAGCACATCCCTTGTTCCGCTCGCCGCTTCCTGACTCTTAGGCAAAGCCCATCTCAGCTTGCTTGTAGGCGTGCCTCTGTGCTCAGAAGCAGCCCCGTGGCAGGCAGGACAGTGCGAGATGTCTTCTGGGCATGCAGCATGCTGCTTCCCATGCCTGGGACAAACCGCGAGCAGGTGCCTGGCTTGTCCTTCAATCTGAAGAGAACTGGAGCCGGCCAGCGCGCACCTTCCCGCTGTGTGTGCTGCTGTCCGCAAACAGCCTCCAAACAAAGCAGGGCACTAAGGCAGGAGAAGTAATCGCCCCAGGAGGGAATCTGCCTGCGAGGGAAGCTGTGCAGCACATCCCTTGTTCCGCTCGCCGCTTCCTGACTCTTAGGCAAAGCCCATCTCAGCTGGCTTGTAGGCGTGCCTCCGTGCTCAGAAGCAGCCCCATGGCAGGCAGGACAGTGCGAGATGTCTTCTGGGCATGCAGCATGCTGCTTCCCATGCCCGGGACAAACCGCGAGCAGGTGCCTCGCTTGTGCTTCAATCTGCCGAGACTTGGAGCTGGCCAGCGCGCACCTTCCCGCTGTGTGTGCTGCTGTCCGCAAACAGCCTCCAAACAAAGCAGAGCACTGAGGCAAGAGAAGTAAGCGCCCCAGGAGGGAATCTGCCTGCGAGGGAACCTGTGCAGCACATCCCTTGTTCCGCTCGCCACTTCCCTGACTCTTAGGCAAAGCCCATCTCAGCTGGCTTGTAGGCGTGCCTCCGTGCTCAGAAGCAGCCCCGTGGAAGGCAGGACAGTGCGAGATGTCTTCTGGGCACGCAGCATGCTGCTTCCCATGCCTGGGACAAACCGCGAGCAGGTGCCTGGCTTGCGCTTCTATCTGCCGAGACTTGGAGCTGGCCAGCGCGCACCTTCCCGCTGTGTGTGCTGCTGTCCACAAACAGCCTCCAAACAAAGCAGGGCACTAAGGTAAGAGAAGTAAGCGCCCCAGGAGGGAATCTGCCTGCGAGGGAAGCTGTGCAGCACATCCCTTGTTCCGCTCGCCACTTCCCTGACTCTTAGGCAAAGCCCATCTCAGCTTGCTTGTAGGCGTGCCTCCGTGCTCAGAAGCAGCCCCGTGGCAGGCAGGACAGTGCGAGAAGTAATCGGGGCATGCAGCATGCTGCTTCCCATGCCCGCCACAAACTGCGAGCAGGTGCCTGGCTTGCGCTTCTATCTGCCGAGACTTGGAGCTGGCCAGCGCGCACCTTCCCGCTGTGTGTGCTGCTGTCCGCAAACAGCCTCCAAACAAAGCAGGGCACTAAGGCAAGAGAACTAAGAGCCCCAGGAGGGAATCTGCCTGCGAGGGAACCTGTGCAGCACATCCCTTGTTCCGCTCGCCACTTCCCTGACTCTTAGGCAAAGCCCATCTCAGCTGGCTTGTAGGTGTGCCTCCGTGCTCAGAAGCAGCCCCGTGGCAGGCAGGACAGTGCGAGAAGTAATCGGGGCATGCAGCATGCTGCTTCCCATGCCTGGGAAAAACCGCGAGCAGGTGCCTGGCTTGCGCTTCTATGTGCCGAGACTTGGAGCTGGCCAGCGCGCACCTTCCCGCTGTGTGTGCTGCTGTCCGCAAACAGCCTCCAAACAAAGCAGGGCACTAAGGCAGGAGAAGTAAGCGCCCCAGGAGGGAATCTGCCTGCGAGGGAAGCTGTGCAGCACATCCCTTGTTCCGCTCGCCACTTCCCTGACTCTTAGGCAAAGCCCATCTCAGCTGGCTTGTAGGCGTGCCTCCGTGCTCAGAAGCAGCCCCGTGGCAGGCAGGACAGTGCGAGATGTCTTCTGGGCACGCAGCATGCTGCTTCCCATGCCCGGGACAAACTGCGAGCAGGTGCCTGGCTTGCGCTTCTATGTGCCGAGACTTGGAGCTGGCCAGCGCGCACCTTCCCGCTGTGTGTGCTGCTGTCCGCAAACAGCCTCCAAACAAAGCAGGGCACTAAGGCAGGAGAAGTAAGTGCCCCAGGAGGGAATCTGCCTGCGAGGGAAGCTGTGCAGCACATCCCTTGTTCCGCTCGCCACTTCCCTGACTCTTAGGCAAAGCCCATCTCAGCTGGCTTGTAGGCGTGCCTCCGTGCTCAGAAGCAGCCCCGTGGCAGGCAGGACAGTGCGAGATGTCTTCTGGGCACGCAGCATGCTGCTTCCCATGCCTGGGACAAACCGCGAGCAGGTGCCTGGCTTGCGCTTCAATCTGCCGAGACTTGGAGCTGACCAGCGCGCACCTTCCCTCTGTGTGTGCTGCTGTCCGCAAACAGCCTCCAAACAAAGCAGGGCACTAAGGCAAGAGAAGTAAGCGCCCCAGGAGGGAATCTGCCTGCGAGGGAAGCTGTGCAGCACATCCCTTGTTCCGCTCGCCACTTCCCTGATTCTTAGGCAAAGCCCATCTCAGCTGGCTTGTAGGCGTGCCTCCGTGCTCAGAAGCAGCCCCGTGGCAGGCAGGACAGTGCGAGATGTCTTCTGGGCACGCAGCATGCTGCTTCCCATGCCCGGGACAAACTGCGAGCAGGTGCCTGGCTTGCGCTTCTATCTGCCGAGACTTGGAGCTGACCAGCGCGCACCTTCCCGCTGTGTGTGCTGCTGTCCGCAAACAGCCTCCAAACAAAGCAGGGCACTAAGGCAAGAGAAGTAAGCGCCCCAGGAGGGAATCTGCCTGCGAGGGAAGCTGTGCAGCACATCCCTTGTTCCGCTCGCCGCTTCCTGACTCTTAGGCAAAGCCCATCTCAGCTGGCTTGTAGGCGTGCCTCCGTGCTCAGAAGCAGCCCCGTGGAAGGCAGGACAGTGCGAGATGTTTTCTGGGCATGCAGCATGCTGCTTCCCATGCCTGGAACAAACCGCGAGCAGGTGCCTCGCTTGCGCTTCAATCTGCCGAGACTTGGAGCTGACCAGCGCGCACCTTCCCGCAGTGTGTGCTGCTGTCCGCAACCAGCCTCCAAACAAAGCAGGGCACTAAGGCAAGAGAAGTAAGCGCCCCAGGAGGGAATCTGCCTGCGAGGGAAGCTGTGCAGCACATCCCTTGTTCCGCTCGCCACTTCCCTGATTCTTAGGCAAAGCCCATCTCAGCTGGCTTGTAGGCGTGCCTGCGTGCTCAGAAGCAGCCCCGTGGCAGGCAGGACAGTGCGAGATGTCTTCTGGGCACGCAGCATGCTGCTTCACATGCCCGGGACAAACCGCGAGCAGGTGCCTGGCTTGCGCTTCTATGTGCCGAGACTTGGAGCTGGCCAGCGCGCACCTTCCCACTGTGTGTGCTGCTGTCCGCAAACAGCCTCCAAACAAAGCAGGGCACTAAGGCAGGAGAAGTAAGCGCCCCAGGAGGGAATCTGCCTGCGACGGAAGCTGTGCAGCACATCCCTTGTTCCGCTCGCCACTTCCCTGACTCTTAGGCAAAGCCCATCTCAGCTTGCTTGTAGGCATGCCTCCATGCTCAGAAGCAGCACCGTGGCAGGCAGGACAGTGCGAGATGTCTTCTGGGCACGCAGCATGCTGCTTCCCATGCCTGGGACAAACCGCGAGCAGGTGCCTGGCTTGCGCTTCAATCTGCCGAGACTTGGAGCTGGCCAGCGCGCACCTTCCCGCTGTGTGTGCTGCTGTCCGCAAACAGCCTCCAAACAAAGCAGAGCACTGAGGCAAGAGAAGTAAGCGCCCCAGGAGGGAATCTGCCTGCGAGGGAACCTGTGCAGCACATCCCTTGTTCCGCTCGCCACTTCCCTGACTCTTAGGCAAAGCCCATCTCAGCTGGCTTGTAGGCGTGCCTGCGTGCTCAGAAGCAGCCCCGTGGCAGGCAGGACAGTGCGGGATGTCTTCTGGGCATGCAGCATGCTGCTTCCCATGCCTGGGACAAACCGCGAGCAGGTGCCTCGCTTGCGCTTCTATGTGCCGAGACTTGGAGCTGGCCAGCGCGCACCTTCCCGCAGTGTGTGCTGCTGTCCGCAAACAGCCTCCAAACAAAGCAGGGCACTAAGGCAAGAGAAGTAAGCGCCCCAGGAGGGAATCTGCCTGCGAGGGAAGCTGTGCAGCACATCCCTTGTTCCGCTCGCCACTTCCCTGACTCTTAGGCAAAGCCCATCTCAGCTGGCTTGTAGGCGTGCCTCCGTGCTCAGAAGCAGCCCCGTGGCAGGCAGGACAGTGCGAGATGTCTTCTGGCCACGCAGCATGCTGCTTCCCATGCCTGCGACAAACCGCGAGCAGGTGCCTGGCTTGCGCTTCTATGTGCCGAGACTTGGAGCTGGCCAGCGCGCACTTCCCGCTGTGTGTGCTGCTGTCCGCAAACAGCCTCCAAACAAATCAGGGCACTAAGGCAAGAGAAGTAAGCGCCCCAGGAGGGAATCTGCCTGCGAGGGAAGCTGTGCAGCACATCCCTTGTTCCGCTCGCCACTTCCCTGACTCTTAGGCAAAGCCCATCTCAGCTTGCTTGTAGGCCTGCCTCCATGCTCAGAAGCAGCCCCGTGGCAGGCAGGACAGTGCGGGATGTCTTCTGGGCACGCAGCATGCTGCTTCCCATGCCTGGGACAAACCGCGAGCAGGTGCCTGGCTTGCGCTTCTATGTGCCGAGACTTGGAGCTGGCCAGCGCGCACCTTCCCTCTGTGTGTGCTGCTGTCCGCAAACAGCCTCCAAACAAAGCAGGGCACTAAGGCAAGAGAAGTAAGCGCCCCAGGAGGGAATCTGCCTGCGAGGGAAGCTGTGCAGCACATCCCTTGTTCCGCTCGCCACTTCCCTGACTCTTAGGCAAAGCCCATCTCAGCTGCCTTGTAGGCGTGCCTCCGTGCTCAGAAGCAGCCCCGTGGCAGGCAGGACAGTGCGAGATGTCTTCTGGCCACGCAGCATGCTGCTTCCCATGCCTGCGACAAACTGCGAGCAGGTGCCTGGCTTGCGCTTCTATGTGCCGAGACTTGGAGCTGGCCAGCGCGCACTTCCCGCTGTGTGTGCTGCTGTCCGCAAACAGCCTCCAAACAAATCAGGGCACTAAGGCAGGAGAAGTAAGAGCCCCAGGAGGGAATCTGCCTGCGAGGGAAGCTGTGCAGCACATCCCTTGTTCCGCTCGCCACTTCCCTGACTCTTAGGCAAAGCCCATCTCAGCTTGCTTGTAGGCATGCCTCCATGCTCAGAAGCAGCCCCGTGGCAGGCAGGACAGTGCGAGATGTCTTCTGGGCACGCAGCATGCTGCTTCCCATGCCCGGGACAAACTGCGAGCAGGTGCCTCGCTTGCGCTTCTATGTGCCGAGACTTGGAGCTGGCCAGCGCGCACCTTCCCAATGTGTGTGCTGCTGTCTGCAAACAGCCTCCAAACAAAGCAGGGCACTAAGGCAAGAGAAGTAAGAGCCCCAGGAGGGAATCTGCCTGCGAGGGAAGCTGTGCAGCACATCCCTTGTTCCGCTCGCCACTTCCCTAACTCTTAGGCAAAGCCCATCTCAGCTTGCTTGTAGGCGTGCCTCCGTGCTCAGAAGCAGCCCCGTGGCAGGCAGGACAGTGCGAGAAGTACTCTGGGCATGCAGCATGCTGCTTCCCATGCCCGCGACAAACTGCGAGCAGGTGCCTGGCTTGCGCTTCTATCTGCCGAGACTTGGAGCTGGCCAGCGCGCACCTTCCCGCTGTGTGTGCTGCTGTCCGCAAACAGCCTCCAAACAAAGCAGGGCACTAAGGCAGGAGAAGTAAGCGCCCCAGGAGGGAATCTGCCTGCGAGGGAAGCTGTGCAGCACATCCCTTGTTCCGCTCGCCACTTCCCTGACTCTTAGGCAAAGCCCATCTCAGCTGGCTTGTAGGCGTGCCTCCGTGCTCAGAAGCAGCCCCGTGGCAGGCAGGACAGTGCGAGATGTCTTCTGGGCACGCAGCATGCTGCTTCCCATGCCCGCGACAAACTGCGAGCAGGTGCCTGGCTTGCGCTTCTATGTGCCGAGACTTGGAGCTGGCCAGCGCGCACCTTCCCGCTGTGTGTGCTGCTGTCCGCAAACAGCCTCCAAACAAAGCAGGGCACTAAGGCAGGAGAAGTAAGTGCCCCAGGAGGGAATCTGCCTGCGAGGGAAGCTGTGCAGCACATCCCTTGTTCCGCTCGCCACTTCCCTGACTCTTAGGCAAAGCCCATCTCAGCTGGCTTGTAGGCGTGCCTCCGTGCTCAGAAGCAGCCCCGTGGCAGGCAGGACAGTGCGAGATGTCTTCTGGGCACGCAGCATGCTGCTTCCCATGCCTGGGACAAACCGCGAGCAGGTGCCTGGCTTGCGCTTCAATCTGCCGAGACTTGGAGCTGACCAGCGCGCACCTTCCCTCTGTGTGTGCTGCTGTCCGCAAACAGCCTCCAAACAAAGCAGGGCACTAAGGCAAGAGAAGTAAGCGCCCCAGGAGGGAATCTGCCTGCGAGGGAAGCTGTGCAGCACATCCCTTGTTCCGCTCGCCACTTCCCTGATTCTTAGGCAAAGCCCATCTCAGCTGGCTTGTAGGCGTGCCTCCGTGCTCAGAAGCAGCCCCGTGGCAGGCAGGACAGTGCGAGATGTCTTCTGGGCACGCAGCATGCTGCTTCCCATGCCCGGGACAAACTGCGAGCAGGTGCCTGGCTTGCGCTTCTATCTGCCGAGACTTGGAGCTGACCAGCGCGCACCTTCCCGCTGTGTGTGCTGCTGTCCGCAACCAGCCTCCAAACAAAGCAGGGCACTAAGGCAAGAGAAGTAAGCGCCCCAGGAGGGAATCTGCCTGCGAGGGAAGCTGTGCAGCACATCCCTTGTTCCGCTCGCCGCTTCCTGACTCTTAGGCAAAGCCCATCTCAGCTGGCTTGTAGGCGTGCCTCCGTGCTCAGAAGCAGCCCCGTGGAAGGCAGGACAGTGCGAGATGTTTTCTGGGCATGCAGCATGCTGCTTCCCATGCCTGGAACAAACCGCGAGCAGGTGCCTCGCTTGCGCTTCAATCTGCCGAGACTTGGAGCTGACCAGCGCGCACCTTCCCGCAGTGTGTGCTGCTGTCCGCAACCAGCCTCCAAACAAAGCAGGGCACTAAGGCAAGAGAAGTAAGCGCCCCAGGAGGGAATCTGCCTGCGAGGGAAGCTGTGCAGCACATCCCTTGTTCCGCTCGCCACTTCCCTGATTCTTAGGCAAAGCCCATCTCAGCTGGCTTGTAGGCGTGCCTGCGTGCTCAGAAGCAGCCCCGTGGCAGGCAGGACAGTGCGAGATGTCTTCTGGGCACGCAGCATGCTGCTTCACATGCCCGGGACAAACCGCGAGCAGGTGCCTGGCTTGCGCTTCTATGTGCCGAGACTTGGAGCTGGCCAGCGCGCACCTTCCCACTGTGTGTGCTGCTGTCCGCAAACAGCCTCCAAACAAAGCAGGGCACTAAGGCAGGAGAAGTAAGCGCCCCAGGAGGGAATCTGCCTGCGACGGAAGCTGTGCAGCACATCCCTTGTTCCGCTCGCCACTTCCCTGACTCTTAGGCAAAGCCCATCTCAGCTTGCTTGTAGGCATGCCTCCATGCTCAGAAGCAGCACCGTGGCAGGCAGGACAGTGCGAGATGTCTTCTGGGCACGCAGCATGCTGCTTCCCATGCCTGGGACAAACCGCGAGCAGGTGCCTGGCTTGCGCTTCAATCTGCCGAGACTTGGAGCTGGCCAGCGCGCACCTTCCCGCTGTGTGTGCTGCTGTCCGCAAACAGCCTCCAAACAAAGCAGAGCACTGAGGCAAGAGAAGTAAGCGCCCCAGGAGGGAATCTGCCTGCGAGGGAACCTGTGCAGCACATCCCTTGTTCCGCTCGCCACTTCCCTGACTCTTAGGCAAAGCCCATCTCAGCTGGCTTGTAGGCGTGCCTGCGTGCTCAGAAGCAGCCCCGTGGCAGGCAGGACAGTGCGGGATGTCTTCTGGGCATGCAGCATGCTGCTTCCCATGCCTGGGACAAACCGCGAGCAGGTGCCTCGCTTGCGCTTCTATGTGCCGAGACTTGGAGCTGGCCAGCGCGCACCTTCCCGCAGTGTGTGCTGCTGTCCGCAAACAGCCTCCAAACAAAGCAGGGCACTAAGGCAAGAGAAGTAAGCGCCCCAGGAGGGAATCTGCCTGCGAGGGAAGCTGTGCAGCACATCCCTTGTTCCGCTCGCCACTTCCCTGACTCTTAGGCAAAGCCCATCTCAGCTGGCTTGTAGGCGTGCCTCCGTGCTCAGAAGCAGCCCCGTGGCAGGCAGGACAGTGCGAGATGTCTTCTGGCCACGCAGCATGCTGCTTCCCATGCCTGCGACAAACCGCGAGCAGGTGCCTGGCTTGCGCTTCTATGTGCCGAGACTTGGAGCTGGCCAGCGCGCACTTCCCGCTGTGTGTGCTGCTGTCCGCAAACAGCCTCCAAACAAATCAGGGCACTAAGGCAAGAGAAGTAAGCGCCCCAGGAGGGAATCTGCCTGCGAGGGAAGCTGTGCAGCACATCCCTTGTTCCGCTCGCCACTTCCCTGACTCTTAGGCAAAGCCCATCTCAGCTTGCTTGTAGGCCTGCCTCCATGCTCAGAAGCAGCCCCGTGGCAGGCAGGACAGTGCGGGATGTCTTCTGGGCACGCAGCATGCTGCTTCCCATGCCTGGGACAAACCGCGAGCAGGTGCCTGGCTTGCGCTTCTATGTGCCGAGACTTGGAGCTGGCCAGCGCGCACCTTCCCTCTGTGTGTGCTGCTGTCCGCAAACAGCCTCCAAACAAAGCAGGGCACTAAGGCAAGAGAAGTAAGCGCCCCAGGAGGGAATCTGCCTGCGAGGGAAGCTGTGCAGCACATCCCTTGTTCCGCTCGCCACTTCCCTGACTCTTAGGCAAAGCCCATCTCAGCTGCCTTGTAGGCGTGCCTCCGTGCTCAGAAGCAGCCCCGTGGCAGGCAGGACAGTGCGAGATGTCTTCTGGCCACGCAGCATGCTGCTTCCCATGCCTGCGACAAACTGCGAGCAGGTGCCTGGCTTGCGCTTCTATGTGCCGAGACTTGGAGCTGGCCAGCGCGCACTTCCCGCTGTGTGTGCTGCTGTCCGCAAACAGCCTCCAAACAAATCAGGGCACTAAGGCAGGAGAAGTAAGAGCCCCAGGAGGGAATCTGCCTGCGAGGGAAGCTGTGCAGCACATCCCTTGTTCCGCTCGCCACTTCCCTGACTCTTAGGCAAAGCCCATCTCAGCTTGCTTGTAGGCATGCCTCCATGCTCAGAAGCAGCCCCGTGGCAGGCAGGACAGTGCGAGATGTCTTCTGGGCACGCAGCATGCTGCTTCCCATGCCCGGGACAAACTGCGAGCAGGTGCCTCGCTTGCGCTTCTATGTGCCGAGACTTGGAGCTGGCCAGCGCGCACCTTCCCAATGTGTGTGCTGCTGTCTGCAAACAGCCTCCAAACAAAGCAGGGCACTAAGGCAAGAGAAGTAAGAGCCCCAGGAGGGAATCTGCCTGCGAGGGAAGCTGTGCAGCACATCCCTTGTTCCGCTCGCCACTTCCCTAACTCTTAGGCAAAGCCCATCTCAGCTTGCTTGTAGGCGTGCCTCCGTGCTCAGAAGCAGCCCCGTGGCAGGCAGGACAGTGCGAGAAGTACTCTGGGCATGCAGCATGCTGCTTCCCATGCCCGCGACAAACTGCGAGCAGGTGCCTGGCTTGCGCTTCTATCTGCCGAGACTTGGAGCTGGCCAGCGCGCACCTTCCCACTGTGTGTGCTGCTGTCCGCAAACAGCCTCCAAACAAAGCAGGGCACTAAGGCAAGAGAACTAAGAGCCCCAGGAGGGAATCTGCCTGCGAGGGAAGCTGTGCAGCACATCCCTTGTTCCGCTCGCCACTTCCCTGACTCTTAGGCAAAGCCCATCTCAGCTGGCTTGTAGGCGTGCCTCCGTGCTCAGAAGCAGCCCCGTGGCAGGCAGGACAGTGCGAGAAGTAATCGGGGCATGCAGCATGCTGCTTCCCATGCCCGCGACAAACTGCGAGCAGGTGCCTCGCTTGCGCTTCTATGTGCCGAGACTTGGAGCTGGCCAGCGCGCACCTTCCCGCTGTGTGTGCTGCTGTCCGCAAACAGCCTCCAAACAAAGCAGGGCACTAAGGCAAGAGAACTAAGAGCCCCAGGAGGGAATCTGCCTGCGAGGGAACCTGTGCAGCACATCCCTTGTTCCGCTCGCCACTTCCCTGACTCTTAGGCAAAGCCCATCTCAGCTGGCTTGTAGGTGTGCCTCCGTGCTCAGAAGCAGCCCCGTGGCAGGCAGGACAGTGCGAGAAGTAATCGGGGCATGCAGCATGCTGCTTCCCATGCCTGGGAAAAACCGCGAGCAGGTGCCTGGCTTGCGCTTCTATGTGCCGAGACTTGGAGCTGGCCAGCGCGCACCTTCCCGCTGTGTGTGCTGCTGTCCGCAAACAGCCTCCAAACAAAGCAGGGCACTAAGGCAGGAGAAGTAAGTGCCCCAGGAGGGAATCTGCCTGCGAGGGAAGCTGTGCAGCACATCCCTTGTTCCGCTCGCCACTTCCCTGACTCTTAGGCAAAGCCCATCTCAGCTGGCTTGTAGGCGTGCCTCCGTGCTCAGAAGCAGCCCCGTGGCAGGCAGGACAGTGCGAGATGTCTTCTGGGCACGCAGCATGCTGCTTCCCATGCCTGGGACAAACCGCGAGCAGGTGCCTGGCTTGCGCTTCAATCTGCCGAGACTTGGAGCTGACCAGCGCGCACCTTCCCTCTGTGTGTGCTGCTGTCCGCAAACAGCCTCCAAACAAAGCAGGGCACTAAGGCAAGAGAAGTAAGCGCCCCAGGAGGGAATCTGCCTGCGAGGGAAGCTGTGCAGCACATCCCTTGTTCCGCTCGCCACTTCCCTGACTCTTAGGCAAAGCCCATCTCAGCTGGCTTGTAGGCGTGCCTGCGTGCTCAGAAGCAGCCCCGTGGCAGGCAGGACAGTGCGAGATGTCTTCTGGGCACGCAGCATGCTGCTTCCCATGCCCGGGACAAACCGCGAGCAGGTGCCTGGCTTGCGCTTCTATGTGCCGAGACTTGGAGCTGGCCAGCGCGCACCTTCCCGCTGTGTGTGCTGCTGTCCGCAAACAGCCTCCAAACAAAGCAGAGCACTGAGGCAAGAGAAGTAAGCGCCCCAGGAGGGAATCTGCCTGCGAGGGAACCTGTGCAGCACATCCCTTGTTCCGCTCGCCACTTCCCTGACTCTTAGGCAAAGCCCATCTCAGCTGGCTTGTAGGCGTGCCTGCGTGCTCAGAAGCAGCCCCGTGGCAGGCAGGACAGTGCGGGATGTCTTCTGGGCATGCAGCATGCTGCTTCCCATGCCTGGGACAAACCGCGAGCAGGTGCCTCGCTTGCGCTTCTATGTGCCGAGACTTGGAGCTGGCCAGCGCGCACCTTCCCGCAGTGTGTGCTGCTGTCCGCAAACAGCCTCCAAACAAAGCAGGGCACTAAGGCAAGAGAAGTAAGCGCCCCAGGAGGGAATCTGCCTGCGAGGGAAGCTGTGCAGCACATCCCTTGTTCCGCTCGCCACTTCCCTGACTCTTAGGCAAAGCCCATCTCAGCTGGCTTGTAGGCGTGCCTCCGTGCTCAGAAGCAGCCCCGTGGCAGGCAGGACAGTGCGAGATGTCTTCTGGCCACGCAGCATGCTGCTTCCCATGCCTGCGACAAACCGCGAGCAGGTGCCTGGCTTGCGCTTCTATGTGCCGAGACTTGGAGCTGGCCAGCGCGCACTTCCCGCTGTGTGTGCTGCTGTCCGCAAACAGCCTCCAAACAAATCAGGGCACTAAGGCAAGAGAAGTAAGCGCCCCAGGAGGGAATCTGCCTGCGAGGGAAGCTGTGCAGCACATCCCTTGTTCCGCTCGCCACTTCCCTGACTCTTAGGCAAAGCCCATCTCAGCTTGCTTGTAGGCCTGCCTCCATGCTCAGAAGCAGCCCCGTGGCAGGCAGGACAGTGCGAGATGTCTTCTGGGCACGCAGCATGCTGCTTCCCATGCCTGGGACAAACCGCGAGCAGGTGCCTGGCTTGCGCTTCTATGTGCCGAGACTTGGAGCTGGCCAGCGCGCACCTTCCCTCTGTGTGTGCTGCTGTCCGCAAACAGCCTCCAAACAAAGCAGGGCACTAAGGCAAGAGAAGTAAGCGCCCCAGGAGGGAATCTGCCTGCGAGGGAAGCTGTGCAGCACATCCCTTGTTCCGCTCGCCACTTCCCTGACTCTTAGGCAAAGCCCATCTCAGCTGGCTTGTAGGCGTGCCTCCGTGCTCAGAAGCAGCCCCGTGGCAGGCAGGACAGTGCGAGATGTCTTCTGGCCACGCAGCATGCTGCTTCCCATGCCTGCGACAAACTGCGAGCAGGTGCCTGGCTTGCGCTTCTATGTGCCGAGACTTGGAGCTGGCCAGCGCGCACCTTCCCGCTGTGTGTGCTGCTGTCCGCAAACAGCCTCCAAACAAAGCAGGGCACTAAGGCAAGAGAAGTAAGAGCCCCAGGAGGGAATCTGCCTGCGAGGGAAGCTGTGCAGCACATCCCTTGTTCCGCTCGCCACTTCCCTAACTCTTAGGCAAAGCCCATCTCAGCTTGCTTGTAGGCGTGCCTCCGTGCTCAGAAGCAGCCCCGTGGCAGGCAGGACAGTGCGAGAAGTACTCTGGGCATGCAGCATGCTGCTTCCCATGCCCGCGACAAACTGCGAGCAGGTGCCTGGCTTGCGCTTCTATCTGCCGAGACTTGGAGCTGGCCAGCGCGCACCTTCCCACTGTGTGTGCTGCTGTCCGCAAACAGCCTCCAAACAAAGCAGGGCACTAAGGCAAGAGAACTAAGAGCCCCAGGAGGGAATCTGCCTGCGAGGGAAGCTGTGCAGCACATCCCTTGTTCCGCTCGCCACTTCCCTGACTCTTAGGCAAAGCCCATCTCAGCTGGCTTGTAGGTGTGCCTCCGTGCTCAGAAGCAGCCCCGTGGCAGGCAGGACAGTGCGAGAAGTAATCGGGGCACGCAGCATGCTGCTTCCCATGCCCGGGACAAACTGCGAGCAGGTGCCTGGCTTGCGCTTCTATGTGCCGAGACTTGGAGCTGGCCAGCGCGCACCTTCCCGCTGTGTGTGCTGCTGTCCGCAAAGAGCCTCCAAACAAAGCAGGGCACTAAGGCAAGAGAAGTAAGCGCCCCAGGAGGGAATCTGCCTGCGAGGGAAGCTGTGCAGCACATCCCTTGTTCCGCTCGCCACTTCCCTGACTCTTAGGCAAAGCCCATCTCAGCTGGCTTGTAGGCGTGCCTCCGTGCTCAGAAGCAGCCCCGTGGCAGGCAGGACAGTGCGGGATGTCTTCTGGGCATGCAGCATGCTGCTTCCCATGCCCGGGACAAACTGCGAGCAGGTGCCTGGCTTGCGCTTCAATCTGCCGAGACTTGGAGCTGGCCAGCGCGCACCTTCCCGCTGTGTGTGCTGCTGTCCGCAAACAGCCTCCAAACAAAGCAGGGCACTAAGGCAAGAGAACTAAGAGCCCCAGGAGGGAATCTGCCTGCGAGGGAACCTGTGCAGCACATCCCTTGTTCCGCTCGCCAGTTCCCTAAATCTTAGGCAAAGCCCATCTCAGCTGGCTTGTAGGCGTGCCTCCGTGCTCAGAAGCAGCCCCGTGGCAGGCAGGACAGTGCGAGATGTCTTCTGGGCACGCAGCATGCTGCTTCCCATGCCCGGGACAAACTGCGAGCAGGTGCCTGGCTTGCGCTTCTATGTGCCGAGACTTGGAGCTGGCCAGCGCGCACCTTCCCGCTGTGTGTGCTGCTGTCCGCAAACAGCCTCCAAACAAAGCAGGGCACTAAGGCAAGAGAACTAAGAGCCCCAGGAGGGAATCTGCCTGCGAGGAAAGCTGTGCAGCACATCCCTTGTTCCGCTCGCCACTTCCCTGACTCTTAGGCAAAGCCCATCTCAGCTTGCTTGTAGGCGTGCCTCCGTGCTCAGAAGCAGCCCCGTGGCAGGCAGGACAGTGCGAGATGTCTTCTGGGCACGCAGCATGCTGCTTCCCATGCCTGGGACAAACCGCGAGCAGGTGCCTCGCTTGCGCTTCTATGTGCCGAGACTTGGAGCTGGCCAGCGCGCACCTTCCCTCTGTGTGTGCTGCTGTCCGCAAACAGCCTCCAAACAAAGCAGGGCACTAAGGCAAGAGAAGTAAGCGCCCCAGGAGGGAATCTGCCTGCGAGGGAAGCTGTGCAGCACATCCCTTGTTCCGCTCGCCACTTCCCTGATTCTTAGGCAAAGCCCATCTCAGCTGGCTTGTAGGCGTGCCTCCGTGCTCAGAAGCAGCCCCGTGGCAGGCAGGACAGTGCGAGATGTCTTCTGGGCACGCAGCATGCTGCTTCCCATGCCCGGGACAAACTGCGAGCAGGTGCCTGGCTTGCGCTTCTATCTGCCGAGACTTGGAGCTGACCAGCGCGCACCTTCCCGCTGTGTGTGCTGCTGTCCGCAAACAGCCTCCAAACAAAGCAGGGCACTAAGGCAAGAGAAGTAAGCGCCCCAGGAGGGAATCTGCCTGCGAGGGAAGCTGTGCAGCACATCCCTTGTTCCGCTCGCCGCTTCCTGACTCTTAGGCAAAGCCCATCTCAGCTGGCTTGTAGGCGTGCCTCCGTGCTCAGAAGCAGCCCCGTGGAAGGCAGGACAGTGCGAGATGTTTTCTGGGCATGCAGCATGCTGCTTCCCATGCCTGGAACAAACCGCGAGCAGGTGCCTCGCTTGCGCTTCAATCTGCCGAGACTTGGAGCTGACCAGCGCGCACCTTCCCGCAGTGTGTGCTGCTGTCCGCAAACAGCCTCCAAACAAAGCAGGGCACTAAGGCAAGAGAACTAAGAGCCCCAGGAGGGAATCTGCCTGCGAGGGAAGCTGTGCAGCACATCCCTTGTTCCGCTCGCCACTTCCCTGACTCTTAGGCAAAGCCCATCTCAGCTGGCTTGTAGGCGTGCCTGCGTGCTCAGAAGCAGCCCCGTGGCAGGCAGGACAGTGCGAGATGTCTTCTGGGCACGCAGCATGCTGCTTCCCATGCCCGGGACAAACCGCGAGCAGGTGCCTGGCTTGCGCTTCTATGTGCCGAGACTTGGAGCTGGCCAGCGCGCACCTTCCCGCTGTGTGTGCTGCTGTCCGCAAACAGCCTCCAAACAAAGCAGGGCACTAAGGCAGGAGAAGTAAGCGCCCCAGGAGGGAATCTGCCTGCGACGGAAGCTGTGCAGCACATCCCTTGTTCCGCTCGCCACTTCCCTGACTCTTAGGCAAAGCCCATCTCAGCTTGCTTGTAGGCATGCCTCCATGCTCAGAAGCAGCACCGTGGCAGGCAGGACAGTGCGAGATGTCTTCTGGGCACGCAGCATGCTGCTTCCCATGCCTGGGACAAACCGCGAGCAGGTGCCTGGCTTGCGCTTCAATCTGCCGAGACTTGGAGCTGGCCAGCGCGCACCTTCCCGCTGTGTGTGCTGCTGTCCGCAAACAGCCTCCAAACAAAGCAGAGCACTGAGGCAAGAGAAGTAAGCGCCCCAGGAGGGAATCTGCCTGCGAGGGAACCTGTGCAGCACATCCCTTGTTCCGCTCGCCACTTCCCTGACTCTTAGGCAAAGCCCATCTCAGCTGGCTTGTAGGCGTGCCTGCGTGCTCAGAAGCAGCCCCGTGGCAGGCAGGACAGTGCGGGATGTCTTCTGGGCATGCAGCATGCTGCTTCCCATGCCTGGGACAAACCGCGAGCAGGTGCCTGGCTTGCGCTTCTATGTGCCGAGACTTGGAGCTGGCCAGCGCGCACTTCCCGCTGTGTGTGCTGCTGTCCGCAAACAGCCTCCAAACAAATCAGGGCACTAAGGCAAGAGAAGTAAGAGCCCCAGGAGGGAATCTGCCTGCGAGGGAAGCTGTGCAGCACATCCCTTGTTCCGCTCGCCACTTCCCTGACTCTTAGGCAAAGCCCATCTCAGCTTGCTTGTAGGCCTGCCTCCATGCTCAGAAGCAGCCCCGTGGCAGGCAGGACAGTGCGGGATGTCTTCTGGGCACGCAGCATGCTGCTTCCCATGCCCGGGACAAACTGCGAGCAGGTGCCTGGCTTGCGCTTCTATGTGCCGAGACTTGGAGCTGGCCAGCGCGCACCTTCCTGCTGTGTGTGCTGCTGTCCGCAAACAGCCTCCAAACAAAGCAGGGCACTAAGGCAAGAGAAGTAAGCGCCCCAGGAGGGAATCTGCCTGCGAGGGAAGCTGTGCAGCACATCCCTTGTTCCGCTCGCCGCTTCCTGACTCTTAGGCAAAGCCCATCTCAGCTGGCTTGTAGGCATGCCTCCGTGCTCAGAAGCAGCCCCGTGGAAGGCAGGACAGTGCGAGATGTTTTCTGGGCATGCAGCATGCTGCTTCCCATGCCTGGAACAAACCGCGAGCAGGTGCCTCGCTTGCGCTTCAATCTGCCGAGACTTGGAGCTGACCAGCGCGCACCTTCCCGCAGTGTGTGCTGCTGTCCGCAAACAGCCTCCAAACAAAGCAGGGCACTAAGGCAAGAGAACTAAGAGCCCCAGGAGGGAATCTGCCTGCGAGGGAACCTGTGCAGCACATCCCTTGTTCCGCTCGCCACTTCCCTGACTCTTAGGCAAAGCCCATCTCAGCTGGCTTGTAGGCGTGCCTCCGTGCTCAGAAGCAGCCCCGTGGCAGGCAGGACAGTGCGAGATGTCTTCTGGGCACGCAGCATGCTGCTTCCCATGCCTGGGACAAACCGCGAGCAGGTGCCTGGCTTGCGCTTCTATGTGCCGAGACTTGGAGCTGGCCAGCGCGCACCTTCCCTCTGTGTGTGCTGCTGTCCGCAAACAGCCTCCAAACAAAGCAGGGCACTAAGGCAAGAGAAGTAAGCGCCCCAGGAGGGAATCTGCCTGCGAGGGAAGCTGTGCAGCACATCCCTTGTTCCGCTCGCCACTTCCCTGACTCTTAGGCAAAGCCCATCTCAGCTGGCTTGTAGGCGTGCCTCCGTGCTCAGAAGCAGCCCCGTGGCAGGCAGGACAGTGCGAGATGTCTTCTGGCCACGCAGCATGCTGCTTCCCATGCCTGCGACAAACTGCGAGCAGGTGCCTGGCTTGCGCTTCTATGTGCCGAGACTTGGAGCTGGCCAGCGCGCACTTCCCGCTGTGTGTGCTGCTGTCCGCAAACAGCCTCCAAACAAATCAGGGCACTAAGGCAGGAGAAGTAAGAGCCCCAGGAGGGAATCTGCCTGCGAGGGAAGCTGTGCAGCACATCCCTTGTTCCGCTCGCCACTTCCCTGACTCTTAGGCAAAGCCCATCTCAGCTTGCTTGTAGGCATGCCTCCATGCTCAGAAGCAGCCCCGTGGCAGGCAGGACAGTGCGAGATGTCTTCTGGGCACGCAGCATGCTGCTTCCCATGCCCGGGACAAACTGCGAGCAGGTGCCTCGCTTGCGCTTCTATGTGCCGAGACTTGGAGCTGGCCAGCGCGCACCTTCCCGCTGTGTGTGCTGCTGTCTGCAAACAGCCTCCAAACAAAGCAGGGCACTAAGGCAAGAGAAGTAAGAGCCCCAGGAGGGAATCTGCCTGCGAGGGAAGCTGTGCAGCACATCCCTTGTTCCGCTCGCCACTTCCCTAACTCTTAGGCAAAGCCCATCTCAGCTTGCTTGTAGGCGTGCCTCCGTGCTCAGAAGCAGCCCCGTGGCAGGCAGGACAGTGCGAGAAGTACTCTGGGCATGCAGCATGCTGCTTCCCATGCCCGCGACAAACTGCGAGCAGGTGCCTGGCTTGCGCTTCTATCTGCCGAGACTTGGAGCTGGCCAGCGCGCACCTTCCCACTGTGTGTGCTGCTGTCCGCAAACAGCCTCCAAACAAAGCAGGGCACTAAGGCAAGAGAACTAAGAGCCCCAGGAGGGAATCTGCCTGCGAGGGAAGCTGTGCAGCACATCCCTTGTTCCGCTCGCCACTTCCCTGACTCTTAGGCAAAGCCCATCTCAGCTGGCTTGTAGGCGTGCCTCCGTGCTCAGAAGCAGCCCCGTGGCAGGCAGGACAGTGCGAGAAGTAATCGGGGCATGCAGCATGCTGCTTCCCATGCCCGCGACAAACTGCGAGCAGGTGCCTCGCTTGCGCTTCTATGTGCCGAGACTTGAAGCTGACCAGCGCGCACCTTCCCGCTGTGTGTGCTGCTGTCCGCAAACAGCCTCCAAACAAAGCAGGGCACTAAGGCAAGTGAACTAAGAGCCCCAGGAGGGAATCTGCCTGCGAGGGAAGCTGTGCAGCACATCCCTTGTTCCGCTCGCCACTTCCCTGACTCTTAGGCAAAGCCCATCTCAGCTGGCTTGTAGGTGTGCCTCCGTGCTCAGAAGCAGCCCCGTGGCAGGCAGGACAGTGCGAGAAGTAATCGGGGCACGCAGCATGCTGCTTCCCATGCCCGGGACAAACTGCGAGCAGGTGCCTGGCTTGCGCTTCTATGTGCCGAGACTTGGAGCTGGCCAGCGCGCACCTTCCCGCTGTGTGTGCTGCTGTCCGCAAAGAGCCTCCAAACAAAGCAGGGCACTAAGGCAAGAGAAGTAAGCGCCCCAGGAGGGAATCTGCCTGCGAGGGAAGCTGTGCAGCACATCCCTTGTTCCGCTCGCCACTTCCCTGACTCTTAGGCAAAGCCCATCTCAGCTGGCTTGTAGGCGTGCCTCCGTGCTCAGAAGCAGCCCCGTGGCAGGCAGGACAGTGCGGGATGTCTTCTGGGCATGCAGCATGCTGCTTCCCATGCCCGGGACAAACTGCGAGCAGGTGCCTGGCTTGCGCTTCAATCTGCCGAGACTTGGAGCTGGCCAGCGCGCACCTTCCCGCTGTGTGTGCTGCTGTCCGCAAACAGCCTCCAAACAAAGCAGGGCACTAAGGCAAGAGAACTAAGAGCCCCAGGAGGGAATCTGCCTGCGAGGGAACCTGTGCAGCACATCCCTTGTTCCGCTCGCCACTTCCCTAAATCTTAGGCAAAGCCCAGCTCAGCTGGCTTGTAGGCGTGCCTCCGTGCTCAGAAGCAGCCCCGTGGCAGGCAGGACAGTGCGAGATGTCTTCTGGGCACGCAGCATGCTGCTTCCCATGCCCGGGACAAACTGCGAGCAGGTGCCTGGCTTGCGCTTCTATGTGCCGAGACTTGGAGCTGGCCAGCGCGCACCTTCCCGCTGTGTGTGCTGCTGTCCGCAAACAGCCTCCAAACAAAGCAGGGCACTAAGGCAAGAGAACTAAGAGCCCCAGGAGGGAATCTGCCTGCGAGGGAACCTGTGCAGCACATCCCTTGTTCCGCTCGCCACTTCCCTGACTCTTAGGCAAAGCCCATCTCAGCTTGCTTGTAGGCGTGCCTCCGTGCTCAGAAGCAGCCCCGTGGCAGGCAGGACAGTGCGAGATGTCTTCTGGGCACGCAGCATGCTGCTTCCCATGCCTGGGACAAACCGCGAGCAGGTGCCTCGCTTGCGCTTCTATGTGCCGAGACTTGGAGCTGGCCAGCGCGCACCTTCCCTCTGTGTGTGCTGCTGTCCGCAAACAGCCTCCAAACAAAGCAGGGCACTAAGGCAAGAGAAGTAAGCGCCCCAGGAGGGAATCTGCCTGCGAGGGAAGCTGTGCAGCACATCCCTTGTTCCGCTCGCCACTTCCCTGATTCTTAGGCAAAGCCCATCTCAGCTGGCTTGTAGGCGTGCCTCCGTGCTCAGAAGCAGCCCCGTGGCAGGCAGGACAGTGCGAGATGTCTTCTGGGCACGCAGCATGCTGCTTCCCATGCCCGGGACAAACTGCGAGCAGGTGCCTGGCTTGCGCTTCTATCTGCCGAGACTTGGAGCTGACCAGCGCGCACCTTCCCGCTGTGTGTGCTGCTGTCCGCAAACAGCCTCCAAACAAAGCAGGGCACTAAGGCAAGAGAAGTAAGCGCCCCAGGAGGGAATCTGCCTGCGAGGGAAGCTGTGCAGCACATCCCTTGTTCCGCTCGCCGCTTCCTGACTCTTAGGCAAAGCCCATCTCAGCTGGCTTGTAGGCGTGCCTCCGTGCTCAGAAGCAGCCCCGTGGAAGGCAGGACAGTGCGAGATATTTTCTGGGCATGCAGCATGCTGCTTCCCATGCCTGGAACAAACCGCGAGCAGGTGCCTCGCTTGCGCTTCAATCTGCCGAGACTTGGAGCTGACCAGCGCGCACCTTCCCGCAGTGTGTGCTGCTGTCCGCAAACAGCCTCCAAACAAAGCAGGGCACTAAGGCAAGAGAACTAAGAGCCCCAGGAGGGAATCTGCCTGCGAGGGAAGCTGTGCAGCACATCCCTTGTTCCGCTCGCCACTTCCCTGACTCTTAGGCAAAGCCCATCTCAGCTGGCTTGTAGGCGTGCCTCTGTGCTCAGAAGCAGCCCCGTGGCAGGCAGGACAGTGCGAGATGTCTTCTGGGCACGCAGCATGCTGCTTCCCATGCCTGGGACAAACCGCGAGCAGGTGCCTGGCTTGCGCTTCTATGTGCCGAGACTTGGAGCTGGCCAGCGCGCACCTTCCCGCAGTGTGTGCTGCTGTCCGCAACCAGCCTCCAAACAAAGCAGGGCACTGAGGCAAGAGAAGTAAGCGCCCCAGGAGGGAATCTGCCTGCGAGGGAAGCTGTGCAGCACATCCCTTGTTCCGCTCGCCACTTCCCTGATTCTTAGGCAAAGCCCATCTCAGCTGGCTTGTAGGCGTGCCTGCGTGCTCAGAAGCAGCCCCGTGGCAGGCAGGACAGTGCGAGATGTCTTCTGGGCACGCAGCATGCTGCTTCCCATGCCCGGGACAAACCGCGAGCAGGTGCCTGGCTTGCGCTTCTATGTGCCGAGACTTGGAGCTGGCCAGCGCGCACCTTCCCGCTGTGTGTGCTGCTGTCCGCAAACAGCCTCCAAACAAAGCAGGGCACTAAGGCAGGAGAAGTAAGCGCCCCAGGAGGGAATCTGCCTGCGACGGAAGCTGTGCAGCACATCCCTTGTTCCGCTCGCCACTTCCCTGACTCTTAGGCAAAGCCCATCTCAGCTTGCTTGTAGGCATGCCTCCATGCTCAGAAGCAGCCCCGTGGCAGGCAGGACAGTGCGAGATGTCTTCTGGGCACGCAGCATGCTGCTTCCCATGCCCGGGACAAACTGCGAGCAGGTGCCTCGCTTACGCTTCTATGTGCCGAGACTTGGAGCTGGCCAGCGCGCACCTTCCCGCTGTGTGTGCTGCTGTCTGCAAACAGCCTCCAAACAAAGCAGGGCACTAAGGCAAGAGAAGTAAGAGCCCCAGGAGGGAATCTGCCTGCGAGGGAAGCTGTGCAGCACATCCCTTGTTCCGCTCGCCACTTCCCTAACTCTTAGGCAAAGCCCATCTCAGCTTGCTTGTAGGCGTGCCTCCGTGCTCAGAAGCAGCCCCGTGGCAGGCAGGACAGTGCGAGAAGTACTCTGGGCATGCAGCATGCTGCTTCCCATGCCCGCGACAAACTGCGAGCAGGTGCCTGGCTTGCGCTTCTATCTGCCGAGACTTGGAGCTGGCCAGCGCGCACCTTCCCACTGTGTGTGCTGCTGTCCGCAAACAGCCTCCAAACAAAGCAGGGCACTAAGGCAAGAGAACTAAGAGCCCCAGGAGGGAATCTGCCTGCGAGGGAAGCTGTGCAGCACATCCCTTGTTCCGCTCGCCACTTCCCTGACTCTTAGGCAAAGCCCATCTCAGCTGGCTTGTAGGCGTGCCTCCGTGCTCAGAAGCAGCCCCGTGGCAGGCAGGACAGTGCGAGAAGTAATCGGGGCATGCAGCATGCTGCTTCCCATGCCCGCGACAAACTGCGAGCAGGTGCCTCGCTTGCGCTTCTATGTGCCGAGACTTGAAGCTGACCAGCGCGCACCTTCCCGCTGTGTGTGCTGCTGTCCGCAAACAGCCTCCAAACAAAGCAGGGCACTAAGGCAAGTGAACTAAGAGCCCCAGGAGGGAATCTGCCTGCGAGGGAAGCTGTGCAGCACATCCCTTGTTCCGCTCGCCACTTCCCTGACTCTTAGGCAAAGCCCATCTCAGCTGGCTTGTAGGTGTGCCTCCGTGCTCAGAAGCAGCCCCGTGGCAGGCAGGACAGTGCGAGAAGTAATCGGGGCACGCAGCATGCTGCTTCCCATGCCCGGGACAAACTGCGAGCAGGTGCCTGGCTTGCGCTTCTATGTGCCGAGACTTGGAGCTGGCCAGCGCGCACCTTCCCGCTGTGTGTGCTGCTGTCCGCAAAGAGCCTCCAAACAAAGCAGGGCACTAAGGCAAGAGAAGTAAGCGCCCCAGGAGGGAATCTGCCTGCGAGGGAAGCTGTGCAGCACATCCCTTGTTCCGCTCGCCACTTCCCTGACTCTTAGGCAAAGCCCATCTCAGCTGGCTTGTAGGCGTGCCTCCGTGCTCAGAAGCAGCCCCGTGGCAGGCAGGACAGTGCGGGATGTCTTCTGGGCATGCAGCATGCTGCTTCCCATGCCCGGGACAAACTGCGAGCAGGTGCCTGGCTTGCGCTTCAATCTGCCGAGACTTGGAGCTGGCCAGCGCGCACCTTCCCGCTGTGTGTGCTGCTGTCCGCAAACAGCCTCCAAACAAAGCAGGGCACTAAGGCAAGAGAACTAAGAGCCCCAGGAGGGAATCTGCCTGCGAGGGAACCTGTGCAGCACATCCCTTGTTCCGCTCGCCACTTCCCTAAATCTTAGGCAAAGCCCAGCTCAGCTGGCTTGTAGGCGTGCCTCCGTGCTCAGAAGCAGCCCCGTGGCAGGCAGGACAGTGCGAGATGTCTTCTGGGCACGCAGCATGCTGCTTCCCATGCCCGGGACAAACTGCGAGCAGGTGCCTGGCTTGCGCTTCTATGTGCCGAGACTTGGAGCTGGCCAGCGCGCACCTTCCCGCTGTGTGTGCTGCTGTCCGCAAACAGCCTCCAAACAAAGCAGGGCACTAAGGCAAGAGAACTAAGAGCCCCAGGAGGGAATCTGCCTGCGAGGAAAGCTGTGCAGCACATCCCTTGTTCCGCTCGCCACTTCCCTGACTCTTAGGCAAAGCCCATCTCAGCTGGCTTGTAGGCGTGCCTCCGTGCTCAGAAGCAGCCCCGTGGCAGGCAGGACAGTGCGAGATGTCTTCTGGGCACGCAGCATGCTGCTTCCCATGCCTGGGACAAACCGCGAGCAGGTGCCTCGCTTGCGCTTCTATGTGCCGAGACTTGGAGCTGGCCAGCGCGCACCTTCCCTCTGTGTGTGCTGCTGTCCGCAAACAGCCTCCAAACAAAGCAGGGCACTAAGGCAAGAGAAGTAAGCGCCCCAGGAGGGAATCTGCCTGCGAGGGAAGCTGTGCAGCACATCCCTTGTTCCGCTCGCCACTTCCCTGATTCTTAGGCAAAGCCCATCTCAGCTGGCTTGTAGGCGTGCCTCCGTGCTCAGAAGCAGCCCCGTGGCAGGCAGGACAGTGCGAGATGTCTTCTGGGCACGCAGCATGCTGCTTCCCATGCCCGGGACAAACTGCGAGCAGGTGCCTGGCTTGCGCTTCTATCTGCCGAGACTTGGAGCTGACCAGCGCGCACCTTCCCGCTGTGTGTGCTGCTGTCCGCAAACAGCCTCCAAACAAAGCAGGGCACTAAGGCAAGAGAAGTAAGCGCCCCAGGAGGGAATCTGCCTGCGAGGGAAGCTGTGCAGCACATCCCTTGTTCCGCTCGCCGCTTCCTGACTCTTAGGCAAAGCCCATCTCAGCTGGCTTGTAGGCGTGCCTCCGTGCTCAGAAGCAGCCCCGTGGAAGGCAGGACAGTGCGAGATATTTTCTGGGCATGCAGCATGCTGCTTCCCATGCCTGGAACAAACCGCGAGCAGGTGCCTCGCTTGCGCTTCAATCTGCCGAGACTTGGAGCTGACCAGCGCGCACCTTCCCGCAGTGTGTGCTGCTGTCCGCAAACAGCCTCCAAACAAAGCAGGGCACTAAGGCAAGAGAACTAAGAGCCCCAGGAGGGAATCTGCCTGCGAGGGAAGCTGTGCAGCACATCCCTTGTTCCGCTCGCCACTTCCCTGACTCTTAGGCAAAGCCCATCTCAGCTGGCTTGTAGGCGTGCCTCTGTGCTCAGAAGCAGCCCCGTGGCAGGCAGGACAGTGCGAGATGTCTTCTGGGCACGCAGCATGCTGCTTCCCATGCCTGGGACAAACCGCGAGCAGGTGCCTGGCTTGCGCTTCTATGTGCCGAGACTTGGAGCTGGCCAGCGCGCACCTTCCCGCAGTGTGTGCTGCTGTCCGCAACCAGCCTCCAAACAAAGCAGGGCACTGAGGCAAGAGAAGTAAGCGCCCCAGGAGGGAATCTGCCTGCGAGGGAAGCTGTGCAGCACATCCCTTGTTCCGCTCGCCACTTCCCTGATTCTTAGGCAAAGCCCATCTCAGCTGGCTTGTAGGCGTGCCTGCGTGCTCAGAAGCAGCCCCGTGGCAGGCAGGACAGTGCGAGATGTCTTCTGGGCACGCAGCATGCTGCTTCCCATGCCCGGGACAAACCGCGAGCAGGTGCCTGGCTTGCGCTTCTATGTGCCGAGACTTGGAGCTGGCCAGCGCGCACCTTCCCGCTGTGTGTGCTGCTGTCCGCAAACAGCCTCCAAACAAAGCAGGGCACTAAGGCAGGAGAAGTAAGCGCCCCAGGAGGGAATCTGCCTGCGACGGAAGCTGTGCAGCACATCCCTTGTTCCGCTCGCCACTTCCCTGACTCTTAGGCAAAGCCCATCTCAGCTTGCTTGTAGGCATGCCTCCATGCTCAGAAGCAGCACCGTGGCAGGCAGGACAGTGCGAGATGTCTTCTGGGCACGCAGCATGCTGCTTCCCATGCCTGGGACAAACCGCGAGCAGGTGCCTGGCTTGCGCTTCAATCTGCCGAGACTTGGAGCTGGCCAGCGCGCACCTTCCCGCTGTGTGTGCTGCTGTCCGCAAACAGCCTCCAAACAAAGCAGAGCACTGAGGCAAGAGAAGTAAGCGCCCCAGGAGGGAATCTGCCTGCGAGGGAAGCTGTGCAGCACATCCCTTGTTCCGCTCGCCACTTCCCTGACTCTTAGGCAAAGCCCATCTCAGCTGGCTTGTAGGCGTGCCTCCGTGCTCAGAAGCAGCCCCGTGGCAGGCAGGACAGTGCGGGATGTCTTCTGGGCATGCAGCATGCTGCTTCCCATGCCTGGGACAAACCGCGAGCAGGTGCCTGGCTTGCGCTTCTATGTGCCGAGACTTGGAGCTGGCCAGCGCGCACTTCCCGCTGTGTGTGCTGCTGTCCGCAAACAGCCTCCAAACAAATCAGGGCACTAAGGCAAGAGAAGTAAGAGCCCCAGGAGGGAATCTGCCTGCGAGGGAAGCTGTGCAGCACATCCCTTGTTCCGCTCGCCACTTCCCTGACTCTTAGGCAAAGCCCATCTCAGCTTGCTTGTAGGCGTGCCTCCGTGCTCAGAAGCAGCCCCGTGGCAGGCAGGACAGTGCGGGATGTCTTCTGGGCACGCAGCATGCTGCTTCCCATGCCCGGGACAAACTGCGAGCAGGTGCCTGGCTTGCGCTTCTATGTGCCGAGACTTGGAGCTGGCCAGCGCGCACCTTCCTGCTGTGTGTGCTGCTGTCCGCAAACAGCCTCCAAACAAAGCAGGGCACTAAGGCAAGAGAAGTAAGCGCCCCAGGAGGGAATCTGCCTGCGAGGGAAGCTGTGCAGCACATCCCTTGTTCCGCTCGCCGCTTCCTGACTCTTAGGCAAAGCCCATCTCAGCTGGCTTGTAGGCATGCCTCCGTGCTCAGAAGCAGCCCCGTGGAAGGCAGGACAGTGCGAGATGTTTTCTGGGCATGCAGCATGCTGCTTCCCATGCCTGGGACAAACCGCGAGCAGGTGCCTCGCTTGCGCTTCAATCTGCCGAGACTTGGAGCTGACCAGCGCGCACCTTCCCGCAGTGTGTGCTGCTGTCCGCAAACAGCCTCCAAACAAAGCAGGGCACTAAGGCAAGAGAACTAAGAGCCCCAGGAGGGAATCTGCCTGCGAGGAAAGCTGTGCAGCACATCCCTTGTTCCGCTCGCCACTTCCCTGACTCTTAGGCAAAGCCCATCTCAGCTGGCTTGTAGGCGTGCCTCCGTGCTCAGAAGCAGCCCCGTGGCAGGCAGGACAGTGCGAGATGTCTTCTGGGCACGCAGCATGCTGCTTCCCATGCCTGGGACAAACCGCGAGCAGGTGCCTGGCTTGCGCTTCTATGTGCCGAGACTTGGAGCTGGCCAGCGCGCACCTTCCCGCTGTGTGTGCTGCTGTCCGCAAACAGCCTCCAAACAAAGCAGGGCACTAAGGCAAGAGAACTAAGAGCCCCAGGAGGGAATCTGCCTGCGAGGGAAGCTGTGCAGCACATCCCTTGTTCCGCTCGCCACTTCCCTGACTCTTAGGCAAAGCCCATCTCAGCTGGCTTGTAGGCATGCCTGCGTGCTCAGAAGCAGCCCCGTGGCAGGCAGGACAGTGCGAGATGTCTTCTGGGCACGCAGCATGCTGCTTCCCATGCCCGCGACAAACCGCGAGCAGGTGCCTGGCTTGCGCTTCTATGTGCCGAGACTTGGAGCTGGCCAGCGCGCACCTTCCCGCTGTGTGTGCTGCTGTCCGCAAACAGCCTCCAAACAAAGCAGGGCACTAAGGCAAGAGAAGTAAGCGCCCCAGGAGGGAATCTGCCTGCGAGGGAAGCTGTGCAGCACATCCCTTCTTCCGCTCGCCACTTCCCTGACTCTTAGGCAAAGCCCATCTCAGCTGGCTTGTAGGCGTGCCTCCGTGCTCAGAAGCAGCCCCGTGGCAGGCAGGACAGTGCGAGATGTCTTCTGGGCACGCAGCATGCTGCTTCCCATGCCCGGGACAAACCGCGAGCAGGTGCCTGGCTTGCGCTTCTATGTGCCGAGACTTGGAGCTGGCCAGCGCGCACCTTCCCGCTGTGTGTGCTGCTGTCCGCAAACAGCCTCCAAACAAAGCAGAGCACTGAGGCAAGAGAAGTAAGCGCCCCAGGAGGGAATCTGCCTGCGAGGGAACCTGTGCAGCACATCCCTTGTTCCGCTCGCCACTTCCCTGACTCTTAGGCAAAGCCCATCTCAGCTGGCTTGTAGGCGTGCCTCCGTGCTCAGAAGCAGCCCCGTGGCAGGCAGGACAGTGCGGGATGTCTTCTGGGCATGCAGCATGCTGCTTCCCATGCCTGGGACAAACCGCGAGCAGGTGCCTCGCTTGCGCTTCTATGTGCCGAGACTTGGAGCTGGCCAGCGCGCACCTTCCCTCTGTGTGTGCTGCTGTCCGCAAACAGCCTCCAAACAAAGCAGGGCACTAAGGCAAGAGAAGTAAGCGCCCCAGGAGGGAATCTGCCTGCGAGGGAAGCTGTGCAGCACATCCCTTGTTCCGCTCGCCACTTCCCTGACTCTTAGGCAAAGCCCATCTCAGCTGGCTTGTAGGCGTGCCTCCGTGCTCAGAAGCAGCCCCGTGGCAGGCAGGACAGTGCGAGATGTCTTCTGGCCACGCAGCATGCTGCTTCCCATGCCTGCGACAAACCGCGAGCAGGTGCCTGGCTTGCGCTTCTATGTGCCGAGACTTGGAGCTGGCCAGCGCGCACTTCCCGCTGTGTGTGCTGCTGTCCGCAAACAGCCTCCAAACAAATCAGGGCACTAAGGCAGGAGAAGTAAGAGCCCCAGGAGGGAATCTGCCTGCGAGGGAAGCTGTGCAGCACATCCCTTGTTCCGCTCGCCACTTCCCTGACTCTTAGGCAAAGCCCATCTCAGCTTGCTTGTAGGCATGCCTCCATGCTCAGAAGCAGCCCCGTGGCAGGCAGGACAGTGCGAGATGTCTTCTGGGCACGCAGCATGCTGCTTCCCATGCCCGGGACAAACTGCGAGCAGGTGCCTCGCTTGCGCTTCTATGTGCCGAGACTTGGAGCTGGCCAGCGCGCACCTTCCCGCTGTGTGTGCTGCTGTCTGCAAACAGCCTCCAAACAAAGCAGGGCACTAAGGCAAGAGAAGTAAGAGCCCCAGGAGGGAATCTGCCTGCGAGGGAAGCTGTGCAGCACATCCCTTGTTCCGCTCGCCACTTCCCTAACTCTTAGGCAAAGCCCATCTCAGCTTGCTTGTAGGCGTGCCTCCGTGCTCAGAAGCAGCCCCGTGGCAGGCAGGACAGTGCGGGATGTCTTCTGGGCACGCAGCATGCTGCTTCCCATGCCCGGGACAAACTGCGAGCAGGTGCCTGGCTTGCGCTTCTATCTGCCGAGACTTGGAGCTGGCCAGCGCGCACCTTCCCGCTGTGTGTGCTGCTGTCCGCAAACAGCCTCCAAACAAAGCAGGGCACTAAGGCAAGAGAAGTAAGCGCCCCAGGAGGGAATCTGCCTGCGAGGGAAGCTGTGCAGCACATCCCTTGTTCCGCTCGCCGCTTCCTGACTCTTAGGCAAAGCCCATCTCAGCTGGCTTGTAGGCGTGCCTCCGTGCTCAGAAGCAGCCCCGTGGAAGGCAGGACAGTGCGAGATGTTTTCTGGGCATGCAGCATGCTGCTTCCCATGCCTGGGACAAACCGCGAGCAGGTGCCTCGCTTGCGCTTCAATCTGCCGAGACTTGGAGCTGACCAGCGCGCACCTTCCCGCAGTGTGTGCTGCTGTCCGCAAACAGCCTCCAAACAAAGCAGGGCACTGAGGCAAGAGAACTAAGAGCCCCAGGAGGGAATCTGCCTGCGAGGAAAGCTGTGCAGCACATCCCTTGTTCCGCTCGCCACTTCCCTGACTCTTAGGCAAAGCCCATCTCAGCTGGCTTGTAGGCGTGCCTGCGTGCTCAGAAGCAGCCCCGTGGCAGGCAGGACAGTGCGAGAAGTACTCTGGGCATGCAGCATGCTGCTTCCCATGCCCGCGACAAACTGCGAGCAGGTGCCTGGCTTGCGCTTCTATCTGCCGAGACTTGGAGCTGGCCAGCGCGCACCTTCCCACTGTGTGTGCTGCTGTCCGCAAACAGCCTCCAAACAAAGCAGGGCACTAAGGCAAGAGAACTAAGAGCCCCAGGAGGGAATCTGCCTGCGAGGGAAGCTGTGCAGCACATCCCTTGTTCCGCTCGCCACTTCCCTGACTCTTAGGCAAAGCCCATCTAAGCTGTCTTGTAGGCGTGCCTCCGTGCTCAGAAGCAGCCCCGTGGCAGGCAGGACAGTGCGAGAAGTACTCTGGGCATGCAGCATGCTGCTTCCCATGCCCGCGACAAACTGCGAGCAGGTGCCTGGCTTGCGCTTCTATCTGCCGAGACTTGGAGCTGGCCAGCGCGCACCTTCCCACTGTGTGTGCTGCTGTCCGCAAACAGCCTCCAAACAAAGCAGGGCACTAAGGCAAGAGAACTAAGAGCCCCAGGAGGGAATCTGCCTGCGAGGGAAGCTGTGCAGCACATCCCTTCTTCCGCTCGCCACTTCCCTGACTCTTAGGCAAAGCCCATCTCAGCTGGCTTGTAGGTGTGCCTCCGTGCTCAGAAGCAGCCCCGTGGCAGGCAGGACAGTGCGAGAAGTAATCGGGGCATGCAGCATGCTGCTTCCCATGCCCGCGACAAACTGCGAGCAGGTGCCTGGCTTGCGCTTCTATGTGCCGAGACTTGAAGCTGACCAGCGCGCACCTTCCCGCTGTGTGTGCTGCTGTCCGCAAACAGCCTCCAAACAAAGCAGGGCACTAAGGCAAGAGAAGTAAGCGCCCCAGGAGGGAATCTGCCTGCGAGGGAAGCTGTGCAGCACATCCCTTGTTCCGCTCGCCACTTCCCTGACTCTTAGGCAAAGCCCATCTCAGCTGGCTTGTAGGCGTGCCTGCGTGCTCAGAAGCAGCCCTGTGGCAGGCAGGACAGTGCGAGATGTCTTCTGGGCACGCAGCATGCTGCTTCCCATGCCCGGGACAAACCGCGAGCATTGCCTCGCTTGCGCTTCTATTTGCCGAGACTTGGAGCTGGCCAGCGCGCACCTTCCCACTGTGTGTGCTGCTGTCCGCAAACAGCCTCCAAACAAAGCAGGGCACTAAGGCAAGAGAAGTAAGCGCCCCAGGAGGGAATCTGCCTGCGAGGGAACCTTGCAGCACATCCCTTGTTCCGCTCGCCACTTCCCTGACTCTTAGGCAAAGCCCATCTCAGCTGGCTTGTAGGCGTGCCTGCGTGCTCAGAAGCAGCCCCGTGGCAGGCAGGACAGTGCGGGATGTCTTCTGGGCATGCAGCATGCTGCTTCCCATGCCCGCAACAAACTGCGAGCAGGTGCCTCATTGCGCTTCTATCTGCCGAGACTTGGAGCTGGCCAGCGCGCACCTTCCCGCTGTGTGTGCTGCTGTCCGCAAAGAGCCTCCAAACAAAGCAGGGCACTAAGGCAAGAGAAGTAAGCGCCCCAGGAGGGAATCTGCCTGCGAGGGAAGCTGTGCAGCACATCCCTTCTTCCGCTCGCCACTTCCCTGACTCTTAGGCAAAGCCCATCTCAGCTGGCTTGTAGGCGTGCCTCCGTGCTCAGAAGCAGCCCCGTGGCAGGCAGGACAGTGCGAGATGTCTTCTGGGCACGCAGCATGCTGCTTCCCATGCCCGGGACAAACTGCGAGCAGGTGCCTGGCTTGCGCTTCTATGTGCCGAGACTTGGAGCTGGCCAGCGCGCACCTTCCCGCTGTGTGTGCTGCTGTCCGCAAACAGCCTCCAAACAAAGCAGGGCACTAAGGCAGGAGAAGTAAGAGCCCCAGGAGGGAATCTGCCTGCGAGGGAAGCTGTGCAGCACATCCCTTCTTCCGCTCGCCACTTCCCTGACTCTTAGGCAAAGCCCATCTCAGCTGGCTTGTAGGCGTGCCTCCGTGCTCAGAAGCAGCCCCGTGGCAGGCAGGACAGTGCGAGATGTCTTCTGGGCACGCAGCATGCTGCTTTCCATGCCCGGGACAAACCGCGAGCAGGTGCCTGGCTTGCGCTTCAATCTGCCGAGACTTGGAGCTGACCAGCGCGCACCTTCCCGCAGTGTGTGCTGCTGTCCGCAAACAGCCTCCAAACAAAGCAGGGCACTAAGGCAAGAGAAGTAAGCGCCCCAGGAGGGAATCTGCCTGCGAGGGAAGCTGTGCAGCACATCCCTTGTTCCGCTCGCCGCTTCCTGACTCTTAGGCAAAGCCCATCTCAGCTGGCTTGTAGGCGTGCCTCCGTGCTCAGAAGCAGCCCCGTGGAAGGCAGGACAGTGCGAGGTGTTTTCTGGGCATGCAGCATGCTGCTTCCCATGCCTGGAACAAACCGCGAGCAGGTGCCTCGCTTGCGCTTCAATCTGCCGAGACTTGGAGCTGACCAGCGCGCACCTTCCCGCAGTGTGTGCTGCTGTCCGCAACCAGCCTCCAAACAAAGCAGGGCACTAAGGCAAGAGAAGTAAGCGCCCCAGGAGGGAATCTGCCTGCGAGGGAAGCTGTGCAGCACATCCCTTGTTCCGCTCGCCACTTCCCTGATTCTTAGGCAAAGCCCATCTCAGCTGGCTTGTAGGCGTGCCTGCGTGCTCAGAAGCAGCCCCGTGGCAGGCAGGACAGTGCGAGATGTCTTCTGGGCACGCAGCATGCTGCTTCCCATGCCCGGGACAAACCGCGAGCAGGTGCCTGGCTTGCGCTTCTATGTGCCGAGACTTGGAGCTGGCCAGCGCGCACCTTCCCGCTGTGTGTGCTGCTGTCCGCAAACAGCCTCCAAACAAAGCAGGGCACTAAGGCAAGAGAAGTAAGTGCCCCAGGAGGGAATCTGCCTGCGAGGGAAGCTGTGCAGCACATCCCTTGTTCCGCTCGCCACTTCCCTGACTCTTAGGCAAAGCCCATCTCAGCTGGCTTGTAGGCGTGCCTGCGTGCTCAGAAGCAGCCCTGTGGCAGGCAGGACAGTGCGAGATGTCTTCTGGGCACGCAGCATGCTGCTTCCCATGCCCGGGACAAACTGCGAGCAGGTGCCTGGCTTGCGCTTCTATCTGCCGAGACTTGGAGCTGGCCAGCGCGCACCTTCCCGCTGTGTGTGCTGCTGTCCGCAAAGAGCCTCCAAACAAAGCAGGGCACTAAGGCAAGAGAAGTAAGCGCCCCAGGAGGGAATCTGCCTGCGAGGGAACCTGTGCAGCACATCCCTTCTTCCGCTCGCCACTTCCCTGACTCTTAGGCAAAGCCCATCTCAGCTGGCTTGTAGGCGTGCCTGCGTGCTCAGAAGCAGCCCCGTGGCAGGCAGGACAGTGCGAGAAGTACTCTGGGCATGCAGCATGCTGCTTCCCATGCCCGCGACAAACTGCGAGCAGGTGCCTGGCTTGCGCTTCTATCTGCCGAGACTTGGAGCTGGCCAGCGCGCACCTTCCCACTGTGTGTGCTGCTGTCCGCAAACAGCCTCCAAACAAAGCAGGGCACTAAGGCAAGAGAACTAAGAGCCCCAGGAGGGAATCTGCCTGCGAGGGAAGCTGTGCAGCACATCCCTTCTTCCGCTCGCCACTTCCCTGACTCTTAGGCAAAGCCATCTCAGCTGGCTTGTAGGCGTGCCTCCGTGCTCAGAAGCAGCCCCGTGGCAGGCAGGACAGTGCGAGAAGTAATCGGGGCATGCAGCATGCTGCTTCCCATGCCCGCGACAAACTGCGAGCAGGTGCCTCGCTTGCGCTTCTATGTGCCGAGACTTGAAGCTGACCAGCGCACACCTTCCCGCTGTGTGTGCTGCTGTCCGCAAACAGCCTCCAAACAAAGCAGGGCACTAAGGCAAGAGAAGTAAGCGCCCCAGGAGGGAATCTGCCTGCGAGGGAAGCTGTGCAGCACATCCCTTCTTCCGCTCGCCACTTCCCTGACTCTTAGGCAAAGCCCATCTCAGCTTGCTTGTAGGCGTGCCTCCGTGCTCAGAAGCAGCCCCGTGGCAGGCAGGACAGTGCGAGATGTCTTCTGGGCACGCAGCATGCTGCTTCCCATGCCCGGGACAAACCGCGAGCAGGTGCCTGGCTTGCGCTTCTGTGTGCCGAGACTTGGAGCTGGCCAGCGCGCACCTTCCCGCTGTGTGTGCTGCTGTCCGCAAACAGCCTCCAAACAAAGCAGGGCACTAAGGCAAGAGAACTAAGAGCCCCAGGAGGGAATCTGCCTGCGAGGGAAGCTGTGCAGCACATCCCTTGTTCCGCTCGCCACTTCCCTGACTCTTAGGCAAAGCCCATCTCAGCTGGCTTGTAGGCGTGCCTCCGTGCTCAGAAGCAGCCCCGTGGCAGGCAGGACAGTGCGAGAAGTAATCGGGGCATGCAGCATGCTGCTTCCCATGCCCGCGACAAACTGCGAGCAGGTGCCTCGCTTGCGCTTCTATGTGCCGAGACTTGAAGCTGACCAGCGCGCACCTTCCCGCTGTGTGTGCTGCTGTCCGCAAACAGCCTCCAAACAAAGCAGGGCACTAAGGCAAGAGAACTAAGAGCCCCAGGAGGGAATCTGCCTGCGAGGGAAGCTGTGCAGCACATCCCTTGTTCCGCTCGCCACTTCCCTGACTCTTAGGCAAAGCCCATCTCAGCTGGCTTGTAGGTGTGCCTCCGTGCTCAGAAGCAGCCCCGTGGCAGGCAGGACAGTGCGAGAAGTAATCGGGGCATGCAGCATGCTGCTTCCCATGCCCGCGACAAACTGCGAGCAGGTGCCTGGCTTGCGCTTCTATGTGCCGAGACTTGGAGCTGGCCAGCGCGCACCTTCCCGCTGTGTGTGCTGCTGTCCGCAAAGAGCCTCCAAACAAAGCAGGGCACTAAGGCAAGAGAAGTAAGCGCCCCAGGAGGGAATCTGCCTGCGAGGGAAGCTGTGCAGCACATCCCTTGTTCCGCTTGCCACTTCCCTGACTCTTAGGCAAAGCCCATCTCAGCTGGCTTGTAGGCGTGCCTGCGTGCTCAGAAGCAGCCCCGTGGCAGGCAGGACAGTGCGAGATGTCTTCTGGGCACGCAGCATGCTGCTTCCCATGCCCGGGACAAACCGCGAGCAGGTGCCTGGCTTGCGCTTCAATCTGCCGAGACTTGGAGCTGGCCAGCGCGCACCTTCCCACTGTGTGTGCTGCTGTCCGCAAACAGCCTCCAAACAAAGCAGGGCACTAAGGCAGGAGAAGTAAGCGCCCCAGGAGGGAATCTGCCTGCGAGGGAACCTTGCAGCACATCCCTTGTTCCGCTCGCCACTTCCCTGACTCTTAGGCAAAGCCCATCTCAGCTGGCTTGTAGGCGTGCCTGCGTGCTCAGAAGCAGCCCCGTGGCAGGCAGGACAGTGCGGGATGTCTTCTGGGCATGCAGCATGCTGCTTCCCATGCCCGCAACAAACTGCGAGCATTGCCTGGCTTGCGCTTCTATCTGCCGAGACTTGGAGCTGGCCAGCGCGCACCTTCCCAATGTGTGTGCTGCTGTCCGCAACCAGCCTCCAAACAAAGCAGGGCACTGAGGCAAGAGAAGTAAGCGCCCCAGGAGGGAATCTGCCTGCGAGGGAACCTGTGCAGCACATCCCTTGTTCCGCTCGCCACTTCCCTGACTCTTAGGCAAAGCCCATCTCAGCTGGCTTGTAGGCGTGCCTGCGTGCTCAGAAGCAGCCCCGAGGAAGGCAGGACAGTGCGGGATGTCTTCTGGCCACGCAGCATGCTGCTTCCCATGCCCGGGACAAACTGCGAGCAGGTGCCTGGCTTGCGCTTCTATCTGCCGAGACTTGGAGCTGGCCAGCGCGCACCTTCCCGCTGTGTGTGCTGCTGTCCGCAAAGAGCCTCCAAACAAAGCAGGGCACTAAGGCAAGAGAAGTAAGCGCCCCAGGAGGGAATCTGCCTGCGAGGGAAGCTGTGCAGCACATCCCTTCTTCCGCTCGCCACTTCCCTGACTCTTAGGCAAAGCCCATCTCAGCTGGCTTGTAGGCGTGCCTGCGTGCTCAGAAGCAGCCCCGTGGCAGGCAGGACAGTGCGAGAAGTACTCTGGGCATGCAGCATGCTGCTTCCCATGCCCGCGACAAACTGCGAGCAGGTGCCTGGCTTGCGCTTCAATCTGCCGAGACTTGGAGCTGGCCAGCGCGCACCTTCCCACTGTGTGTGCTGCTGTCCGCAAACAGCCTCCAAACAAAGCAGGGCACTAAGGCAAGAGAACTAAGAGCCCCAGGAGGGAATCTGCCTGCGAGGGAAGCTGTGCAGCACATCCCTTCTTCCGCTCGCCACTTCCCTGACTCTTAGGCAAAGCCCATCTCAGCTGGCTTGTAGGCGTGCCTCCGTGCTCAGAAGCAGCCCCGTGGCAGGCAGGACAGTGCGAGAAGTAATCGGGGCATGCAGCATGCTGCTTCCCATGCCCGCGAAAAACTGCGAGCAGGTGCCTCGCTTGCGCTTCTATGTGCCGAGACTTGAAGCTGACCAGCGCGCACCTTCCCGCTGTGTGTGCTGCTGTCCGCAAACAGCCTCCAAACAAAGCAGGGCACTAAGGCAAGAGAAGTAAGCGCCCCAGGAGGGAATCTGCCTGCGAGGGAAGCTGTGCAGCACATCCCTTCTTCCGCTCGCCACTTCCCTGACTCTTAGGCAAAGCCCATCTCAGCTTGCTTGTAGGCGTGCCTCCGTGCTCAGAAGCAGCCCCGTGGCAGGCAGGACAGTGCGAGATGTCTTCTGGGCACGCAGCATGCTGCTTCCCATGCCCGGGACAAACCGCGAGCATTGCATCGCTTGCGCTTCAATCTGCTGAGACTTGGAGCTGGCCAGCGCGCACCTTCCCAATGTGTGTGCTGCTGTCCGCAAACAGCCTCCAAACAAAGCAGGGCACTAAGGCAAGAGAACTAAGAGCCCCAGGAGGGAATCTGCCTGCGAGGGAAGCTGTGCAGCACATCCCTTGTTCCGCTCGCCACTTCCCTGACTCTTAGGCAAAGCCCATCTCAGCTTGCTTGTAGCCGTGCCTCCGTGCTCAGAAGCAGCCCCGTGGCAGGCAGGACAGTGCGAGATGTCTTCTGGGCACGCAGCATGCTGCTTCCCATGCCTGGGAAAAACCGCGAGCAGGTGCCTGGCTTGCGCTTCTATGTGCCGAGACTTGGAGCTGGCCAGCGCGCACCTTCCCACTGTGTGTGCTGCTGTCCGCAAACAGCCTCCAAACAAAGCAGGGCACTAAGGCAGGAGAAGTAAGCGCCCCAGGAGGGAATCTGCCTGCGAGGGAACCTTGCAGCACATCCCTTGTTCCGCTCGCCACTTCCCTGACTCTTAGGCAAAGCCCATCTCAGCTGGCTTGTAGGCGTGCCTGCGTGCTCAGAAGCAGCCCCGTGGCAGGCAGGACAGTGCGGGATGTCTTCTGGGCACGCAGCATGCTGCTTCCCATGCCCGCGACAAACCGCGAGCAGGTGCCTGGCTCGCGCTTCTATGTGCCGAGACTTGGAGCTGGCCAGTGCGCACCTTCCCGCTGTGTGTGCTGCTGTCCGCAAACAGCCTCCAAACAAAGCAGGGCACTAAGGCAGGAGAAGTAAGCGCCCCAGGAGGGAATCTGCCTGCGACGGAAGCTGTGCAGCACATCCCTTGTTCCGCTCGCCACTTCCCTGACTCTTAGGCAAAGCCCATCTCAGCTGGCTTGTAGGCATGCCTCCATGCTCAGAAGCAGCCCCGTGGCAGGCAGGACAGTGCGAGATGTCTTCTGGGCACGCAGCATGCTGCTTCCCATGCCTGGGACAAACCGCGAGCAGGTGCCTGGCTTGCGCTTCAATCTGCCGAGACTTGGAGCTGGCCAGCGCACACCTTCCCTCTGTGTGTGCTGCTGTCCGCAAACAGCCTCCAAACAAATCAGGGCACTAAGGCAGGAGAAGTAAGCGCCCCAGGAGGGAATCTGCCTGCGAGGGAAGCTGTGCAGCACATCCCTTGTTCCGCTCGCCACTTCCCTGACTCTTAGGCAAAGCCCATCTCAGCTGGCTTGTAGGCGTGCCTCCGTGCTCAGAAGCAGCCCCGAGGAAGGCAGGACAGTGCGAGATGTCTTCTGGGCACGCAGCATGCTGCTTCCCATGCCTGGGACAAACCGCGAGCAGGTGCCTGGCTTGCGCTTCTATGTGCCGAGACTTGGAGCTGGCCAGCGCGCACCTTCCCGCTGTGTGTGCTGCTGTCCGCAAACAGCCTCCAAACAAAGCAGGGCACTAAGGCAGGAGAAGTAAGCGCCCCAGGAGGGAATCTGCCTGCGAGGGAAGCTGTGCAGCACATCCCTTGTTCCGCTCGCCACTTCCCTGACTCTTAGGCAAAGCCCATCTCAGCTGGCTTGTAGGCGTGCCTCCGTGCTCAGAAGCAGCCCCGTGGCAGGCAGGACAGTGCGAGAAGTAATCGGGGCATGCAGCATGCTGCTTCCCATGCCCGCGACAAACTGCGAGCAGGTGCCTCGCTTGCGCTTCAATCTGCCGAGACTTGGAGCTGGCCAGCGCGCACCTTCCCGCTGTGTGTGCTGCTGTCCGCAAACAGCCTCCAAACAAAGCAGGGCACTAAGGCAGGAGAAGTAAGCGCCCCAGGAGGGAATCTGCCTGCGAGGGAAGCTGTGCAGCACATCCCTTGTTCCGCTCGCCGCTTCCTGACTCTTAGGCAAAGCCCATCTCAGCTTGCTTGTAGGCGTGCCTCCGTGCTCAGAAGCAGCCCCGTGGCAGGCAGGACAGTGCGAGATGTCTTCTGGGCACGCAGCATGCTGCTTCCCATGCCCGGGACAAACCGCGAGCAGGTGCCTCGCTTGCGCTTGTATGTGCCGAGACTTGGAGCTGGCCAGCGCGCACCTTCCCGCTGTGTGTGCTGCTGTCCGCAAACAGCCTCCAAACAAAGCAGGGCACTAAGGCAGGAGAAGTAAGCGCCCCAGGAGGGAATCTGCCTGCGAGGGAACCTGTGCAGCACATCCCTTCTTCCGCTCGCCACTTCCCTGACTCTTAGGCAAAGCCCATCTCAGCTGGCTTGTAGGCGTGCCTCCGTGCTCAGAAGCAGCCCCGAGGAAGGCAGGACAGTGCGAGATGTCTTCTGGGCACGCAGCATGCTGCTTCCCATGCCTGGGACAAACCGCGAGCAGGTGCCTAGCTTGCGCTTCTATGTGCCGAGACTTGGAGCTGGCCAGCGCGCACCTTCCCGCTGTGTGTGCTGCTGTCCGCAAACAGCCTCCAAACAAAGCAGGGCACTAAGGCAGGAGAAGTAAGCGCCCCAGGAGGGAATCTGCCTGCGAGGGAAGCTGTGCAGCACATCCCTTGTTCCGCTCGCCACTTCCCTGACTCTTAGGCAAAGCCCATCTCAGCTGGCTTGTAGGCGTGCCTGCGTGCTCAGAAGCAGCCCCGTGGCAGGCAGGACAGTGCGAGAAGTAATCGGGGCATGCAGCATGCTGCTTCCCATGCCCGCGACAAACTGCGAGCAGGTGCCTGGCTTGCGCTTCAATCTGCCGAGACTTGGAGCTGACCAGCGCGCACCTTCCCGCAGTGTGTGCTGCTGTCCGCAAACAGCCTCCAAACAAAGCAGGGCACTAAGGCAAGAGAACTAAGAGCCCCAGGAGGGAATCTGCCTGCGAGGGAAGCTGTGCAGCACATCCCTTGTTCCGCTCGCCACTTCCCTGACTCTTAGGCAAAGCCCATCTCAGCTGGCTTGTAGGCGTGCCTCCGTGCTCAGAAGCAGCCCCGTGGCAGGCAGGACAGTGCGAGATGTCTTCTGGGCACGCAGCATGCTGCTTCCCATGCCTGGGACAAACCGCGAGCAGGTGCCTCGCTTGCGCTTCTATGTGCCGAGACTTGGAGCTGGCCAGCGCGCACCTTCCTGCTGTGTGTGCTGCTGTCCGCAAACAGCCTACAAACAAAGCAGGGCACTAAGGCAAGAGAAGTAAGCGCCCCAGGAGGGAATCTGCCTGCGAGGGAACCTGTGCAGCACATCCCTTGTTCCGCTCGCCACTTCCCTGATTCTTAGGCAAAGCCCATCTCAGCTGGCTTGTAGGCGTGCCTCCGTGCTCAGAAGCAGCCCCGTGGCAGGCAGGACAGTGCGAGATGTCTTCTGGGCACGCAGCATGCTGCTTCCCATGCCCGGGACAAACCGCGAGCAGGTGCCTCGCTTGCGCTTCTATGTGCCGAGACTTGGAGCTGGCCAGCGCGCACTTCCCGCTGTGTGTGCTGCTGTCCGCAAACAGCCTCCAAACAAATCAGGGCACTAAGGCAGGAGAAGTAAGCGCCCCAGGAGGGAATCTGCCTGCGAGGGAAGCTGTGCAGCACATCCCTTGTTCCGCTCGCCACTTCCCTGACTCTTAGGCAAAGCCCATCTCAGCTGGCTTGTAGGCATGCCTCCATGCTCAGAAGCAGCCCCGTGGCAGGCAGGACAGTGCGAGATGTCTTCTGGGCACGCAGCATGCTGCTTCCCATGCCTGGGACAAACCGCGAGCAGGTGCCTCGCTTGCGCTTCTATGTGCCGAGACTTGGAGCTGGCCAGCGCGCACCTTCCCGCTGTGTGTGCTGCTGTCCGCAAACAGCCTCCAAACAAATCAGGGCACTAAGGCAGGAGAAGTCAGCGCCCCAGGAGGGAATCTGCCTGCGAGGGAAGCTGTGCAGCACATCCCTTGTTCCGCTCGCCACTTCCCTGACTCTTAGGCAAAGCCCATCTCAGCTGGCTTGTAGGCGTGCCTCCGTGCTCAGAAGCAGCCCCGTGGCAGGCAGGACAGTGCGAGAAGTAATCGGGGCATGCAGCATGCTGCTTCCCATGCCCGGGACAAATTGCGAGCAGGTGCCTGGCTTGCGCTTCTATGTGCCGAGACTTGGAGCTGGCCAGCGCGCACCTTCCCGCTGTGTGTGCTGCTGTCCGCAAACAGCCTCCAAACAAAGCAGGGCACTAAGGCAGGAGAAGTAAGCGCCCCAGGAGGGAATCTGCCTGCGAGGGAAGCTGTGCAGCACATCCCTTGTTCCGCTCGCCGCTTCCTGACTCTTAGGCAAAGCCCATCTCAGCTTGCTTGTAGGCGTGCCTCCGTGCTCAGAAGCAGCCCCGTGGCAGGCAGGACAGTGCGAGATGTCTTCTGGGCATGCAGCATGCTGCTTCCCATGCCCGGGACAAACTGCGAGCAGGTGCCTCACTTGCGCTTCTATGTGCCGAGACTTGGAGCTGGCCAGCGCGCACCTTCCCGCTGTGTGTGCTGCTGTCCGCAAACAGCCTCCAAACAAAGCAGGGCACTAAGGCAGGAGAAGTAAGCGCCCCAGGAGGGAATCTGCCTGCGAGGGAAGCTGTGCAGCACATCCCTTGTTCCGCTCGCCACTTCCCTGACTCTTAGGCAAAGCCCATCTCAGCTGGCTTGTAGGCGTGCCTCCGTGCTCAGAAGCAGCCCCGTGGCAGGCAGGACAGTGCGAGATGTCTTCTGGGCATGCAGCATGCTGCTTCCCATGCCTGGGACAAACTGCGAGCAGGTGCCTGGCTTGCACTTCTATGTGCCGAGACTTGGAGCTGGCCAGCGCGCACCTTCCCGCTGTGTGTGCTGCTGTCCGCAAACAGCCTCCAAACAAAGCAGGGCACTAAGGCAAGAGAACTAAGAGCCCCAGGAGGGAATCTGCCTGCGAGGGAACCTGTGCAGCACATCCCTTGTTCCGCTCGCCACTTCCCTGACTCTTAGGCAAAGCCCATCTCAGCTGGCTTGTAGGCGTGCCTGCGTGCTCAGAAGCAGCCCCGTGGCAGGCAGGGCAGTGCGAGATGTCTTCTGGGCACGCAGCATGCTGCTTCCCATGCCTGGGACAAACTGCGAGCAGGTGCCTCGCTTGCGCTTCTATGTGCCGAGACTTGGAGCTGGCCAGCGCGCACCTTCCCTCTGTGTGTGCTGCTGTCCGCAAACAGCCTCCAAACAAAGCAGGGCACTAAGGCAAGAGAAGTAAGCGCCCCAGGAGGGAATCTGCCTGCGAGGGAACCTGTGCAGCACATCCCTTGTTCCGCTCGCCACTTCCCTGACTCTTAGGCAAAGCCCATCTCAGCTGGCTTGTAGGCGTGCCTCCGTGCTCAGAAGCAGCCCCGTGGCAGGCAGGACAGTGCGAGATGTCTTCTGGGCACGCAGCATGCTGCTTCCCATGCCCGGGACAAACCGCGAGCAGGTGCCTCGCTTGCGCTTCTATGTGCCGAGACTTGGAGCTGGGCATTGCGCACTTCCCGCAGTGTGTGCTGCTGTCCGCAAACAGCCTCCAAACAAAGCAGGGCACTGAGGCAAGAGAAGTAAGCGCCCCAGGAGGGAATCTGCCTGCGAGGGAAGCTGTGCAGCACATCCCTTGTTCCGCTCGCCACTTCCCTGACTCTTAGGCAAAGCCCATCTCAGCTGGCTTGTAGGCATGCCTCCATGCTCAGAAGCAGCCCCGTGGCAGGCAGGACAGTGCGAGATGTCTTCTGGGCACGCAGCATGCTGCTTCCCATGCCTGGGACAAACCGCGAGCAGGTGCCTCGCTTGCGCTTCAATCTGCCGAGACTTGGAGCTGGCCAGCGCGCACCTTCCCGCTGTGTGTGCTGCTGTCCGCAAACAGCCTCCAAACAAATCAGGGCACTAAGGCAGGAGAAGTAAGCGCCCCAGGAGGGAATCTGCCTGCGAGGGAAGCTGTGCAGCACATCCCTTGTTCTGCTCGCCACTTCCCTGACTCTTAGGCAAAGCCCATCTCAGCTGGCTTGTAGGCATGCCTCCATGCTCAGAAGCAGCCCCGTGGCAGGCAGGACAGTGCGAGATGTCTTCTGGGCACGCAGCATGCTGCTTCCCATGCCTGGGACAAACCGCGAGCAGGTGCCTGGCTTGCGCTTCTATGTGCCGAGACTTGGAGCTGGCCAGCGCGCACCTTCCCGCTGTGTGTGCTGCTGTCCGCAAACAGCCTACAAACAAAGCAGGGCACTAAGGCAAGAGAAGTAAGCGCCCCAGGAGGGAATCTGCCTGCGAGGGAAGCTGTGCAGCACATCCCTTGTTCCGCTCGCCACTTCCCTGATTCTTAGGCAAAGCCCATCTCAGCTGGCTTGTAGGCGTGCCTCCGTGCTCAGAAGCAGCCCCGTGGCAGGCAGGACAGTGCGAGATGTCTTCTGGCAACGCAGCATGCTGCTTCCCATGCCCGGGACAAACCGCGAGCAGGTGCCTCGCTTGCGCTTCTATGTGCCGAGACTTGGAGCTGGCCAGCGCGCACTTCCCGCTGTGTGTGCTGCTGTCCGCAAACAGCCTCCAAACAAAGCAGGGCACTAAGGCAGGAGAAGTAAGCGCCCCAGGAGGGAATCTGCCTGCGAGGGAAGCTGTGCAGCACATCCCTTGTTCCGCTCGCCACTTCCCTGACTCTTAGGCAAAGCCCATCTCAGCTGGCTTGTAGGCGTGCCTCCGTGCTCAGAAGCAGCCCCGTGGCAGGCAGGACAGTGCGAGAAGTAATCGGGGCATGCAGCATGCTGCTTCCCATGCCCGCGACAAACTGCGAGCAGGTGCCTCGCTTGCGCTTCTATGTGCCGAGACTTGGAGCTGGCCAGCGCGCACCTTCCCGCTGTGTGTGCTGCTGTCCGCAAACAGCCTCCAAACAAAGCAGGGCACTAAGGCAGGAGAAGTAAGCGCCCCAGGAGGGAATCTGCCTGCGAGGGAAGCTGTGCAGCACATCCCTTGTTCCGCTCGCCGCTTCCTCACTCTTAGGCAAAGCCCATCTCAGCTTGCTTGTAGGCGTGCCTCCGTGCTCAGAAGCAGCCCCGTGGCAGGCAGGACAGTGCGAGAAGTACTCGGGGCATGCAGCATGCTGCTTCCCATGCCCGCGACAAACTGCGAGCAGGTGCCTGGCTTGCGCTTCTATGTGCCGAGACTTGGAGCTGGCCAGCGCGCACCTTCCCGCTGTGTGTGCTGCTGTCCGCAAACAGCCTCCAAACAAAGCAGGGCACTGAGGCAAGAGAACTAAGAGCCCCAGGAGGGAATCTGCCTGCGAGGGAAGCTGTGCAGCACATCCCTTGTTCCACTCGCCACTTCCCTGACTCTTAGGCAAAGCCCATCTCAGCTGGCTTGTAGGCGTGCCTCCGTGCTCAGAAGCAGCCCCGTGGCAGGCAGGACAGTGCGAGAAGTAATCGGGGCACGCAGCATGCTGCTTCCCATGCCTGGGACAAACTGCGAGCAGGTGCCTGGCTTGCGCTTCTATGTGCCGAGACTTGGAGCTGGCCAGCGCGCACCTTCCCGCTGTGTGTGCTGCTGTCCGCAAACAGCCTCCAAACAAAGCAGGGCACTAAGGCAAGAGAAGTAAGCGCCCCAGGAGGGAATCTGCCTGCGAGGGAAGCTGTGCAGCACATCCCTTGTTCCGCTCGCCACTTCCCTGACTCTTAGGCAAAGCCCATCTCAGCTGGCTTGTAGGTGTGCCTCCGTGCTCAGAAGCAGCCCCGTGGAAGGCAGGACAGTGCGGGATGTCTTCTGGGCACGCAGCATGCTACTTCCCATGCCTGGGACAAACCGCGAGCAGGTGCCTCGCTTGCGCTTCTATGTGCCGAGACTTGGAGCTGGCCAGCGCGCACCTTCCCGCTGTGTGTGCTGCTGTCCGCAAACAGCCTCCAAACAAAGCAGGGCACTAAGGCAGGAGAAGTAAGCGCCCCAGGAGGGAATCTGCCTGCGAGGGAAGCTGTGCAGCACATCCCTTGTTCCGCTCGCCACTTCCCTGACTCTTAGGCAAAGCCCATCTCAGCTTGCTTGTAGGCGTGCCTGCGTGCTCAGAAGCAGCCCCGTGGCAGGCAGGACAGTGCGAGATGTCTTCTGGGCACGCAGCATGCTGCTTCCCATGCCTGGGACAAACCGCGAGCAGGTGCCTCGCTTGCGCTTCTATGTGCCGAGACTTGGAGCTGGCCAGCGCGCACTTCCCGCTGTGTGTGCTGCTGTCCGCAAACAGCCTCCAAACAAATCAGGGCACTAAGGCAAGAGAAGTAAGCGCCCCAGGAGGGAATCTGCCTGCGAGGGAAGCTGTGCAGCACATCCCTTCTTCCGCTCGCCACTTCCCTGACTCTTAGGCAAAGCCCATCTCAGCTGGCTTGTAGGCATGCCTCCATGCTCAGAAGCAGCCCCGTGGCAGGCAGGACAGTGCGAGATGTCTTCTGGGCACGCAGCATGCTGCTTCCCATGCCTGGGACAAACCGCGAGCAGGTGCCTCGCTTGCGCTTCAATCTGCCGAGACTTGGAGCTGGCCAGAGCGCACCTTCCCGCTGTGTGTGCTGCTGTCCGCAAACAGCCTCCAAACAAAGCAGGGCACTAAGGCAGGAGAAGTAAGCGCCCCAGGAGGGAATCTGCCTGCGAGGGAAGCTGTGCAGCACATTCCTTGTTCCGCTCGCCACTTCCCTGACTCTTAGGCAAAGCCCATCTCAGCTGGCTTGTAGGCGTGCCTCCGTGCTCAGAAGCAGCCCCGTGGCAGGCAGGACAGTGCGAGATGTCTTCTGGGCACGCAGCATGCTGCTTCCCATGCCCGGGACAAACTGCGAGCAGGTGCCTCGCTTGCGCTTCTATGTGCCGAGACTTGGAGCTGGCCAGCGCGCACCTTCCCGCTGTGTGTGCTGCTGTCCGCAAACAGCCTCCAAACAAAGCAGGGCACTAAGGCAGGAGAACTAAGAGCCCCAGGAGGGAATCTGCCGGCGAGGGAAGCTGTGCAGCACATCCCTTGTTCCGCTCGCCACTTCCCTGACTCTTAGGCAAAGCCCATCTCAGCTGGCTTGTAGGCGTGCCTGCGTGCTCAGAAGCAGCCCCGTGGCAGGCAGGACAGTGCGAGAAGTAATCGGGGCATGCAGCATGCTGCTTCCCATGCCCGCGACAAACTGCGAGCAGGTGCCTGGCTTGCGCTTCTATGTGCCGAGACTTGGAGCTGGCCAGCGCGCACCTTCCCGCTGTGTGTGCTGCTGTCCGCAAAGAGCCTCCAAACAAAGCAGGGCACTAAGGCAGGAGAAGTAAGCGCCCCAGGAGGGAATCTGCCTGCGAAGGAAGCTGTGCAGCACATCCCTTGTTCCACTCGCCACTTCCCTGACTCTTAGGCAAAGCCCATCTCAGCTGGCTTGTAGGCGTGCCTCCGTGCTCAGAAGCAGCCCCGTGGCAGGCAGGACAGTGCGAGATGTCTTCTGGGCACGCAGCATGCTGCTTCCCATGCCCGGGACAAACTGCGAGCAGGTGCCTGGCTTGCGCTTCTATGTGCCGAGACTTGGAGCTGGCCAGCGCGCACCTTCCCACTGTGTGTGCTGCTGTCCGCAAACAGCCTCCAAACAAAGCAGGGCACTAAGGCAGGAGAAGTAAGCGCCCCAGGAGGGAATCTGCCTGCGAGGGAAGCTGTGCAGCACATCCCTTGTTCTGCTCGCCACTTCCCTGACTCTTAGGCAAAGCCCATCTCAGCTTGCTTGTAGGCGTGCCTCCGTGCTCAGAAGCAGCCCCGTGGCAGGCAGGACAGTGCGGGATGTCTTCTGGGCACGCAGCATGCTGCTTCCCATGCCCGCGACAAACTGCGAGCAGGTGCCTGGCTTGTGCTTCTATCTGCCGAGACTTGGAGCTGGCCAGCGCGCACCTTCCCGCTGTGTGTGCTGCTGTCCGCAAACAGCCTCCAAACAAAGCAGGGCACTAAGGCAAGAGAACTAAGAGCCCCAGGAGGGAATCTGCCTGCGAGGGAACCTGTGCAGCACATCCCTTGTTCCGCTCGCCACTTCCCTGACTCTTAGGCAAAGCCCATCTCAGCTGGCTTGTAGGCGTGCCTCCGTGCTCAGAAGCAGCCCCGTGGCAGGCAGGACAGTGCGAGAAGTAATCGGGGCATGCAGCATGCTGCTTCCCATGCCCGGGACAAACTGCGAGCAGGTGCCTGGCTTGCGCTTCTATCTGCCGAGACTTGGAGCTGGCCAGCGCGCACCTTCCCGCTGTGTGTGCTGCTGTCCGCAAACAGCCTCCAAACAAAGCAGGGCACTAAGGCAAGAGAAGTAAGCGCCCCAGGAGGGAATCTGCCTGCGAGGGAAGCTGTGCAGCACATCCCTTGTTCCGCTCGACACTTCCCTGACTCTTAGGCAAAGCCCATCTCAGCTGGCTTGTAGGCGTGCCTCCGTGCTCAGAAGCAGCCCCGTGGAAGGCAGGACAGTGCGAGATGTCTTCTGGGCACGCAGCATGCTGCTTCCCATGCCCGGGAAAAACCGCGAGCAGGTGCCTGGCTTGCGCTTCTATGTGCCGAGACTTGGAGCTGGCCAGCGCGCACCTTCCCGCTGTGTGTGCTGCTGTCCGCAAACAGCCTCCAAACAAAGCAGGTCACTAAGGCAGGAGAAGTAAGCGTCCCAGGAGGGAATCTGACTGCGAGGGAAGCTGTGCAGCACATCCCTTGTTCCGCTCGCCACTTCCCTAACTCTTAGGCAAAGCCCATCTCAGCTGGCTTGTAGGCGTGCCTGCGTGCTCAGAAGCAGCCCCGTGGCAGGCAGGACAGTGCGAGATGTCTTCTGGGCACGCAGCATGCTGCTTCCCATGCCCGGGACAAACTGCGAGCAGGTGCCTGGCTTGTGCTTCTATGTGCCGAGACTTGGAGCTGGCCAGCGCGCACCTTCCCGCTGTGTGTGCTGCTGTCCGCAACCAGCCTCCAAACAAAGCAGGGCACTAAGGCAAGAGAAGTAAGCGCCCCAGGAGGGAATCTGCCTGCGAGGGAAGCTGTGCAGCACATCCCTTGTTCTGCTCGCCACTTCCCTGACTCTTAGGCAAAGCCCATCTCAGCTGGCTTGTAGGCGTGCCTCCGTGCTCAGAAGCAGCCCCGTGGCAGGCAGGACAGTGCGAGATGTCTTCTGGGCACGCAGCATGCTGCTTCCCATGCCCGGGACAAACTGCGAGCAGGTGCCTGGCTTGCGCTTCTATCTGCCGAGACTTGGAGCTGGCCAGCGCGCACCTTCCCGCTGTGTGTGCTGCTATCCGCAAACAGCCTCCAAACAAAGCAGGGCACTAAGGCAAGAGAAGTAAGCGCCCCAGGAGGGAATCTGCCTGCAGAGAACCTGTGCAGCACATCCCTTGTTCCGCTCGACACTTCCCTGACTCTTAGGCAAAGCCCATCTCAGCTGGCTTGTAGGCGTGCCTCCGTGCTCAGAAGCAGCCCCGTGGAAGGCAGGACAGTGCGAGATGTCTTCTGGGCACGCAGCATGCTGCTTCCCATGCCCGGGACAAACCGCGAGCAGGTGCCTGGCTTGTGCTTCTATGTGCCGAGACTTGGAGCTGGCCAGCGCGCACCTTCCCGCAGTGTGTGCTGCTGTCCGCAAACAGCCTCCAAACAAAGCAGGGCACTGAGGCAAGAGAAGTAAGCGCCCCAGGAGGGAATCTGCCTGCGAGGGAAGCTGTGCAGCACATCCCTTGTTCCGCTCGCCGCTTCCTGACTCTTAGGCTAAGCCCATCTCAGCTGGCTTGTAGGCGTGCCTCCGTGCTCAGAAGCAGCCCCGTGGCAGGCAGGACAGTGCGAGAAGTAATCGGGGCATGCAGCATGCTGCTTCCCATGCCCGCGACAAACTGCGAGCAGGTGCCTCGCTTGCGCTTCTATGTGCCGAGACTTGGAGCTGGCCAGCGCGCACCTTCCCGCTGTGTGTGCTGCTGTCCGCAAACAGCCTCCAAACAAAGCAGGGCACTAAGGCAGGAGAAGTAAGCGCCCCAGGAGGGAATCTGCCTGCGAGGGAAGCTGTGCAGCACATCCCTTGTTCCGCTCGCCGCTTCCTCACTCTTAGGCAAAGCCCATCTCAGCTTGCTTGTAGGCGTGCCTGCGTGCTCAGAAGCAGCCCCGTGGCAGGCAGGACAGTGCGAGAAGTACTCGGGGCATGCAGCATGCTGCTTCCCATGCCCGCGACAAACTGCGAGCAGGTGCCTGGCTTGCGCTTCTATGTGCCGAGACTTGGAGCTGGCCAGCGCGCACCTTCCCGCTGTGTGTGCTGCTGTCCGCAAACAGCCTCCAAACAAAGCAGGGCACTGAGGCAAGAGAACTAAGAGCCCCAGGAGGGAATCTGCCTGCGAGGGAAGCTGTGCAGCACATCCCTTGTTCCACTCGCCACTTCCCTGACTCTTAGGCAAAGCCCATCTCAGCTGGCTTGTAGGCGTGCCTCCGTGCTCAGAAGCAGCCCCGTGGCAGGCAGGACAGTGCGAGAAGTAATCGGGGCACGCAGCATGCTGCTTCCCATGCCTGGGACAAACTGCGAGCAGGTGCCTGGCTTGCGCTTCTATGTGCCGAGACTTGGAGCTGGCCAGCGCGCACCTTCCCGCTGTGTGTGCTGCTGTCCGCAAACAGCCTCCAAACAAAGCAGGGCACTAAGGCAAGAGAAGTAAGCGCCCCAGGAGGGAATCTGCCTGCGAGGGAAGCTGTGCAGCACATCCCTTGTTCCGCTCGCCACTTCCCTGACTCTTAGGCAAAGCCCATCTCAGCTGGCTTGTAGGTGTGCCTCCGTGCTCAGAAGCAGCCCCGTGGAAGGCAGGACAGTGCGGGATGTCTTCTGGGCACGCAGCATGCTACTTCCCATGCCTGGGACAAACCGCGAGCAGGTGCCTCGCTTGCGCTTCTATGTGCCGAGACTTGGAGCTGGCCAGCGCGCACCTTCCCGCTGTGTGTGCTGCTGTCCGCAAACAGCCTCCAAACAAAGCAGGGCACTAAGGCAGGAGAAGTAAGCGCCCCAGGAGGGAATCTGCCTGCGAGGGAAGCTGTGCAGCACATCCCTTGTTCCGCTCGCCACTTCCCTGACTCTTAGGCAAAGCCCATCTCAGCTTGCTTGTAGGCGTGCCTGCGTGCTCAGAAGCAGCCCCGTGGCAGGCAGGACAGTGCGAGATGTCTTCTGGGCACGCAGCATGCTGCTTCCCATGCCTGGGACAAACCGCGAGCAGGTGCCTCGCTTGCGCTTCTATGTGCCGAGACTTGGAGCTGGCCAGAGCGCACCTTCCCGCTGTGTGTGCTGCTGTCCGCAAACAGCCTCCAAACAAAGCAGGGCACTAAGGCAGGAGAAGTAAGCGCCCCAGGAGGGAATCTGCCTGCGAGGGAAGCTGTGCAGCACATTCCTTGTTCCGCTCGCCACTTCCCTGACTCTTAGGCAAAGCCCATCTCAGCTGGCTTGTAGGCGTGCCTCCGTGCTCAGAAGCAGCCCCGTGGCAGGCAGGACAGTGCGAGATGTCTTCTGGGCACGCAGCATGCTGCTTCCCATGCCCGGGACAAACTGCGAGCAGGTGCCTCGCTTGCGCTTCTATGTGCCGAGACTTGGAGCTGGCCAGCGCGCACCTTCCCGCTGTGTGTGCTGCTGTCCGCAAACAGCCTCCAAACAAAGCAGGGCACTAAGGCAGGAGAACTAAGAGCCCCAGGAGGGAATCTGCCGGCGAGGGAAGCTGTGCAGCACATCCCTTGTTCCGCTCGCCACTTCCCTGACTCTTAGGCAAAGCCCATCTCAGCTGGCTTGTAGGCGTGCCTGCGTGCTCAGAAGCAGCCCCGTGGCAGGCAGGACAGTGCGAGAAGTAATCGGGGCATGCAGCATGCTGCTTCCCATGCCCGCGACAAACTGCGAGCAGGTGCCTGGCTTGCGCTTCTATGTGCCGAGACTTGGAGCTGGCCAGCGCGCACCTTCCCGCTGTGTGTGCTGCTGTCCGCAAAGAGCCTCCAAACAAAGCAGGGCACTAAGGCAGGAGAAGTAAGCGCCCCAGGAGGGAATCTGCCTGCGAAGGAAGCTGTGCAGCACATCCCTTGTTCCGCTCGCCACTTCCCTGACTCTTAGGCAAAGCCCATCTCAGCTGGCTTGTAGGCGTGCCTCCGTGCTCAGAAGCAGCCCCGTGGCAGGCAGGACAGTGCGAGATGTCTTCTGGGCACGCAGCATGCTGCTTCCCATGCCCGGGACAAACTGCGAGCAGGTGCCTGGCTTGCGCTTCTATGTGCCGAGACTTGGAGCTGGCCAGCGCGCACCTTCCCACTGTGTGTGCTGCTGTCCGCAAACAGCCTCCAAACAAAGCAGGGCACTAAGGCAGGAGAAGTAAGCGCCCCAGGAGGGAATCTGCCTGCGAGGGAAGCTGTGCAGCACATCCCTTGTTCTGCTCGCCACTTCCCTGACTCTTAGGCAAAGCCCATCTCAGCTTGCTTGTAGGCGTGCCTCCGTGCTCAGAAGCAGCCCCGTGGCAGGCAGGACAGTGCGGGATGTCTTCTGGGCACGCAGCATGCTGCTTCCCATGCCCGCGACAAACTGCGAGCAGGTGCCTGGCTTGTGCTTCTATCTGCCGAGACTTGGAGCTGGCCAGCGCGCACCTTCCCGCTGTGTGTGCTGCTGTCCGCAAACAGCCTCCAAACAAAGCAGGGCACTAAGGCAAGAGAACTAAGAGCCCCAGGAGGGAATCTGCCTGCGAGGGAACCTGTGCAGCACATCCCTTGTTCCGCTCGCCACTTCCCTGACTCTTAGGCAAAGCCCATCTCAGCTGGCTTGTAGGCGTGCCTCCGTGCTCAGAAGCAGCCCCGTGGCAGGCAGGACAGTGCGAGAAGTAATCGGGGCATGCAGCATGCTGCTTCCCATGCCCGGGACAAACTGCGAGCAGGTGCCTGGCTTGCGCTTCTATCTGCCGAGACTTGGAGCTGGCCAGCGCGCACCTTCCCGCTGTGTGTGCTGCTGTCCGCAAACAGCCTCCAAACAAAGCAGGGCACTAAGGCAAGAGAAGTAAGCGCCCCAGGAGGGAATCTGCCTGCGAGGGAAGCTGTGCAGCACATCCCTTGTTCCGCTCGACACTTCCCTGACTCTTAGGCAAAGCCCATCTCAGCTGGCTTGTAGGCGTGCCTCCGTGCTCAGAAGCAGCCCCGTGGAAGGCAGGACAGTGCGAGATGTCTTCTGGGCACGCAGCATGCTGCTTCCCATGCCCGGGAAAAACCGCGAGCAGGTGCCTGGCTTGCGCTTCTATGTGCCGAGACTTGGAGCTGGCCAGCGCGCACCTTCCCGCTGTGTGTGCTGCTGTCCGCAAACAGCCTCCAAACAAAGCAGGTCACTAAGGCAGGAGAAGTAAGCGTCCCAGGAGGGAATCTGACTGCGAGGGAAGCTGTGCAGCACATCCCTTGTTCCGCTCGCCACTTCCCTAACTCTTAGGCAAAGCCCATCTCAGCTGGCTTGTAGGCGTGCCTGCGTGCTCAGAAGCAGCCCCGTGGCAGGCAGGACAGTGCGAGATGTCTTCTGGGCACGCAGCATGCTGCTTCCCATGCCCGGGACAAACTGCGAGCAGGTGCCTGGCTTGTGCTTCTATGTGCCGAGACTTGGAGCTGGCCAGCGCGCACCTTCCCGCTGTGTGTGCTGCTGTCCGCAACCAGCCTCCAAACAAAGCAGGGCACTAAGGCAAGAGAAGTAAGCGCCCCAGGAGGGAATCTGCCTGCGAGGGAAGCTGTGCAGCACATCCCTTGTTCTGCTCGCCACTTCCCTGACTCTTAGGCAAAGCCCATCTCAGCTGGCTTGTAGGCGTGCCTCCGTGCTCAGAAGCAGCCCCGTGGCAGGCAGGACAGTGAGAGATGTCTTCTGGGCACGCAGCATGCTGCTTCCCATGCCCGGGACAAACTGCGAGCAGGTGCCTGGCTTGCGCTTCTATCTGCCGAGACTTGGAGCTGGCCAGCGCGCACCTTCCCGCTGTGTGTGCTGCTATCCGCAAACAGCCTCCAAACAAAGCAGGGCACTAAGGCAAGAGAAGTAAGCGCCCCAGGAGGGAATCTGCCTGCAGAGAACCTGTGCAGCACATCCCTTGTTCCGCTCGACACTTCCCTGACTCTTAGGCAAAGCCCATCTCAGCTGGCTTGTAGGCGTGCCTCCGTGCTCAGAAGCAGCCCCGTGGCAGGCAGGACAGTGCGAGATGTCTTCTGGGCACGCAGCATGCTGCTTCCCATGCCCGGGACAAACCGCGAGCAGGTGCCTGGCTTGTGCTTCTATGTGCCGAGACTTGGAGCTGGCCAGCGCGCACCTTCCCGCAGTGTGTGCTGCTGTCCGCAAACAGCCTCCAAACAAAGCAGGGCACTGAGGCAAGAGAAGTAAGCGCCCCAGGAGGGAATCTGCCTGCGAGGGAAGCTGTGCAGCACATCCCTTGTTCCGCTCGCCGCTTCCTGACTCTTAGGTTAAGCCCATCTCAGCTGGCTTGTAGGCGTGCCTGCGTGCTCAGAAGCAGCCCCGTGGCAGGCAGGACAGTGCGAGATGTCTTCTGGGCACGCAGCATGCTGCTTCCCATGCCCGGGACAAACCGCGAGCAGGTGCCTCGCTTGCGCTTCAATCTGCCGAGACTTGGAGCTGGCCAGCGCGCACCTTCCCGCTGTGTGTGCTGCTGTCCACAAACAGCCTCCAAACAAAGCAGGGCACTAAGGCAAGAGAACTAAGAGCCCCAGGAGGGAATCTGCCTGCGAGGGAAGCTGTGCAGCACATCCCTTGTTCCGCTCGCGACTTCCCTGACTCTTAGGCAAAGCCCATCTCAGCTGGCTTGTAGGCATGCCTCCGTGCTCAGAAGCAGCCCCGTGGCAGGCAGGACAGTGCGAGATGTCTTCTGGGCATGCAGCATGCTGCTTCCCATGCCTGGGACAAACTGCGAGCAGGTGCCTGGCTTGCGCTTCTATGTGCCGAGACTTGGAGCTGGCCAGCGCGCACCTTCCCGCTGTGTGTGCTGCTGTCCGCAAACAGCCTCCAAACAAAGCAGGGCACTAAGGCAAGAGAAGTAAGCATCCCAGGAGGGAATCTGCCTGCGAGGGAAGCTGTGCAGCACATCCCTTGTTCCGCTCGCCACTTCCCTGACTCTTAGGCAAAGCCCATCTCAGCTGGCTTGTAGGCGTGCCTCCGTGCTCAGAAGCAGCCCCGTGGCAGGCAGGACAGTGCGAGATGTCTTCTGGGCACGCAGCATGCTGCTTCCCATGCCTGGGACAAACCGCGAGCAGGTGCCTCGCTTGCGCTTCTATGTGCCGAGACTTGGAGCTGGCCAGCGCGCACCTTCCCTCTGTGTGTGCTGCTGTCCGCAAACAGCCTCCAAACAAAGCAGGGCACTAAGGCAAGAGAAGTAAGCGCCCCAGGAGGGAATCTGCCTGCGAGGGAACCTGTGCAGCACATCCCTTGTTCCGCTCGCCACTTCCCTGACTCTTAGGCAAAGCCCATCTCAGCTGGCTTGTAGGCGTGCCTCCGTGCTCAGAAGCAGCCCCGTGGCAGGCAGGACAGTGCGAGATGTCTTCTGGCCACGCAGCATGCTGCTTCCCATGCCCGGGACAAACCGCGAGCAGGTGCCTCGCTTGCGCTTCTATGTGCCGAGACTTGGAGCTGGCCAGCGCGCACTTCCCGCAGTGTGTGCTGCTGTCCGCAAACAGCCTCCAAACAAAGCAGGGCACTGAGGCAAGAGAAGTAAGCGCCCCAGGAGGGAATCTGCCTGCGAGGGAAGCTGTGCAGCACATCCCTTGTTCCGCTCGCCACTTCCCTGACTCTTAGGCAAAGCCCATCTCAGCTGGCTTGTAGGCATGCCTCCATGCTCAGAAGCAGCCCCGTGGCAGGCAGGACAGTGCGAGATGTCTTCTGGGCACGCAGCATGCTGCTTCCCATGCCCGCGACAAACTGCGAGCAGGTGCCTGGCTTGCGCTTCAATCTGCCGAGACTTGGAGCTGGCCAGCGCGCACCTTCCCGCTGTGTGTGCTGCTGTCCGCAAACAGCCTCCAAACAAAGCAGGGCACTGAGGCAAGAGAAGTAAGCGCCCCAGGAGGGAATCTGCCTGCGAGGGAAGCTGTGCAGCACATCCCTTGTTCCGCTCGCCGCTTCCTGACTCTTAGGCAAAGCCCATCTCAGCTTGCTTGTAGGCGTGCCTCCGTGCTCAGAAGCAGCCCCGTGGCAGGCAGGACAGTGCGAGATGTCTTCTGGGCACGCAGCATGCTGCTTCCCATGCCTGGGACAAACCGCGAGCAGGTGCCTGGCTTGCGCTTCTATGTGCCGAGACTTGGAGCTGGCCAGCGCGCACCTTCCCACTGTGTGTGCTGCTGTCCGCAAACAGCCTCCAAACAAAGCAGGGCACTAAGGCAGGAGAAGTAAGCGCCCCAGGAGGGAATCTGCCTGCGAGGGAACCTGTGCAGCACATCCCTTGTTCCGCTCGCCACTTCCCTGACTCTTAGGCAAAGCCCATCTCAGCTGGCTTGTAGGCGTGCCTCCGTGCTCAGAAGCAGCCCCGTGGCAGGCAGGACAGTGCGGGATGTCTTCTGGGCACGCAGCATGCTGCTTCCCATGCCCGCGACAAACTGCGAGCAGGTGCCTGGCTTGCGCTTCTATGTGCCGAGACTTGGAGCTGGCCAGCGCGCACCTTCCCGCTGTGTGTGCTGCTGTCCGCAAAGAGCCTCCAAACAAAGCAGGGCACTAAGGCAAGAGAAGTAAGCGCCCCAGGAGGGAATCTGCCTGCGAGGGAACCTGTGCAGCACATCCCTTGTTCCGCTCGCCACTTCCCTGACTCTTAGGCAAAGCCCATCTCAGCTGGCTTGTAGGCGTGCCTCCGTGCTCAGAAGCAGCCCCGTGGCAGGCAGGACAGTGCGAGATGTCTTCTGGGCACGCAGCATGCTGCTTCCCATGCCCGGGACAAACTGCGAGCAGGTGCCTGGCTTGCGCTTCTATGTGCCGAGACTTGGAGCTGGCCAGCGCGCACCTTCCCGCTGTGTGTGCTGCTGTCCGCAAACAGCCTCCAAACAAAGCAGGGCACTGAGGCAAGAGAAGTAAGCGCCCCAGGAGGGAATCTGCCTGCGAGGGAAGCTGTGCAGCACATCCCTTGTTCCGCTCGCCACTTCCCTAACTCTTAGGCAAAGCCCATCTCAGCTGGCTTGTAGGCGTGCCTCCGTGCTCAGAAGCAGCCCCGTGGCAGGCAGGACAGTGCGAGTAGTACTCGGGGCATGCAGCATGCTGCTTCCCATGCCCGGGACAAACTGCGAGCAGGTGCCTGGCTTGCGCTTCTATCTGCCGAGACTTGGAGCTGGCCAGCGCGCACCTTCCCGCTGTGTGTGCTGCTGTCCGCAAACAGCCTCCAAACAAAGCAGGGCACTGAGGCAAGAGAAGTCAGCGCCCCAGGAGGGAATCTGCCTGCGAGGGAAGCTGTGCAGCACATCCCTTGTTCCGCTCGCCGCTTCCTGACTCTTAGGCAAAGCCCATCTCAGCTGGCTTGTAGGCGTGCCTCCGTGCTCAGAAGCAGCCCCGTGGCAGGCAGGACAGTGCGAGATGTCTTCTGGGCACGCAGCATGCTGCTTCCCATGCCCGGGACAAACCGCGAGCAGGTGCCTGGCTTGCGCTTCAATCTGCCGAGACTTGGAGCTGGCCAGCGCGCACCTTCCCGCTGTGTGTGCTGCTGTCCGCAAACAGCCTCCAAACAAAGCAGGGCACTAAGGCAGGAGAAGTAAGCGCCCCAGGAGGGAATCTGCCTGCGAGGGAAGCTGTGCAGCACATCCCTTGTTCCGCTCGCCACTTCCCTAACTCTTAGGCAAAGCCCATCTCAGCTGGCTTGTAGGCGTGCCTCCGTGTTCAGAAGCAGCCCCGTGGCAGGCAGGACAGTGCGAGAAGTACTCGGGGCATGCAGCATGCTGCTTCCCATGCCCGCGACAAACTGCGAGCAGGTGCCTCGCTTGCGCTTCTATGTGCCGAGACTTGAAGCTGACCAGCGCGCACCTTCCCGCTGTGTGTGCTGCTGTCCGCAAACAGCCTCCAAACAAAGCAGGGCACTAAGGCAGGAGAAGTAAGCGCCCCAGGAGGGAATCTGCCTGCGAGGGAACCTGTGCAGCACATCCCTTGTTCCGCTCGCCACTTCCCTGACTCTTAGGCAAAGCCCATCTCAGCTGGCTTGTAGGCGTGCCTGCGTGCTCAGAAGCAGCCCCGTGGCAGGCAGGACAGTGCGAGATGTCTTCTGGGCACGCAGCATGCTGCTTCCCATGCCCGCGACAAACTGCGAGCAGGTGCCTGGCTTGCGCTTCAATCTGCCGAGACTTGGAGCTGGCCAGCGCGCACCTTCCCGCTGTGTGTGCTGCTGTCCGCAAACAGCCTCCAAACAAAGCAGGGCACTAAGGCAAGAGAAGTAAGCGCCCCAGGAGGGAATCTGCCTGCGAGGGAAGCTGTGCAGCACATCCCTTGTTCCGCTCGCCACTTCCCTGACTCTTAGGCAAAGCCCATCTCAGCTGGCTTGTAGGCGTGCCTCCGTGCTCAGAAGCAGCCCCGTGGCAGGCAGGACAGTGCGAGATGTCTTCTGGGCACGCAGCATGCTGCTTCCCATGCCCGGGACAAACTGCGAGCAGGTGCCTGGCTTGCGCTTCTATCTGCCGAGACTTGGAGCTGGCCAGCGCGCACCTTCCCGCTGTGTGTGCTGCTGTCCGCAAACAGCCTCCAAACAAAGCAGGGCACTGAGGCAAGAGAAGTAAGCGCCCCAGGAGGGAATCTGCCTGCGAGGGAACCTGTGCAGCACATCCCTTGTTCCGCTCGCCACTTCCCTGACTCTTAGGCAAAGCCCATCTCAGCTGGCTTGTAGGCGTGCCTCCGTGCTCAGAAGCAGCCCCGTGGAAGGCAGGACAGTGCGAGATGTCTTCTGGGCACGCAGCATGCTGCTTCCCATGCCCGGGACAAACCGCGAGCAGGTGCCTCGCTTGCGCTTCTATGTGCCGAGACTTGGAGCTGGCCAGCGCGCACCTTCCCACTGTGTGTGCTGCTGTCCGCAAACAGCCTCCAAACAAAGCAGGGCACTAAGGCAGGAGAAGTAAGCGCCCCAGGAGGGAATCTGCCTGCGAGGGAACCTGTGCAGCACATCCCTTGTTCCGCTCGCCTCTTCCTGACTCTTAGGCTAAGCCCATCTCAGCTGGCTTGTAGGCGTGCCTCCGTGCTCAGAAGCAGCCCCGTGGCAGGCAGGACAGTGCGAGATGTCTTCTGGGCACGCAGCATGCTGCTTCCCATGCCCGGGACAAACCGCGAGCAGGTGCCTCGCTTGCGCTTCTATGTGCCGAGACTTGGAGCTGGCCAGCGCGCACCTTCCCGCTGTGTGTGCTGCTGTCCGCAAACAGCCTCCAAACAAAGCAGGGCACTGAGGCAAGAGAAGTAAGCGCCCCAGGAGGGAATCTGCCTGCGAGGGAACCTGTGCAGCACATCCCTTGTTCCGCTCGCCACTTCCCTGACTCTTAGGCAAAGCCCATCTCAGCTGGCTTGTAGGCGTGCCTCCGTGCTCAGAAGCAGCCCCGTGGAAGGCAGGACAGTGCGAGATGTCTTCTGGGCACGCAGCATGCTGCTTCCCATGCCCGGGACAAACCGCGAGCAGGTGCCTCGCTTGCGCTTCTATGTGCCGAGACTTGGAGCTGGCCAGCGCGCACCTTCCCACTGTGTGTGCTGCTGTCCGCAAACAGCCTCCAAACAAAGCAGGGCACTAAGGCAGGAGAAGTAAGCGCCCCAGGAGGGAATCTGCCTGCGAGGGAAGCTGTGCAGCACATCCCTTGTTCCGCTCGCCTCTTCCTGACTCTTAGGCTAAGCCCATCTCAGCTGGCTTGTAGGCGTGCCTCCGTGCTCAGAAGCAGCCCCGTGGCAGGCAGGACAGTGCGAGATGTCTTCTGGGCACGCAGCATGCTGCTTCCCATGCCCGGGACAAACCGCGAGCAGGTGCCTGGCTTGCGCTTCTATGTGCCGAGACTTGGAGCTGGCCAGCGCGCACCTTCCCGCTGTGTGTGCTGCTGTCCGCAAACAGCCTCCAAACAAAGCAGGGCACTGAGGCAAGAGAAGTAAGCGCCCCAGGAGGGAATCTGCCTGCGAGGGAACCTGTGCAGCACATCCCTTGTTCCGCTCGCCACCTCCCTAACTCTTAGGCAAAGCCCATCTCAGCTGGCTTGTAGGCGTGCCTGCGTGCTCAGAAGCAGCCCCGTGGCAGGCAGGACAGTGCGAGAAGTACTCGGGGCATGCAGCATGCTGCTTCCCATGCCCGGGACAAACCGCGAGCAGGTGCCTCGCTTGTGCTTCTATGTGCCGAGACTTGGAGCTGGCCAGCGCGCACCTTCCCGCTGTGTGTGCTGCTGTCCGCAAACAGCCTCCAAACAAAGCAGGGCACTAAGGCAGGAGAAGTAAGCACCCCAGGAGGGAATCTGCCTGCGAGGGAAGCTGTGCAGCACATCCCTTGTTCCGCTCGCCACTTCCCTGACTCTTAGGCAAAGCCCATCTCAGCTGGCTTGTAGGCGTGCCTCCGTGCTCAGAAGCAGCCCCGAGGAAGGCAGGACAGTGCGGGATGTCTTCTGGGCACGCAGCATGCTGCTTCCCATGCCCGAGACAAACTGCGAGCAGGTGCCTGGCTTGCGCGTCTATGTGCCGAGACTTGGAGCTGGCCAGCGCGCACCTTCCCGCTGTGTGTGCTGCTGTCCGCAAACAGCCTACAAACAAAGCAGGGCACTGAGGCAAGAGAAGTAAGCGCCCCAGGAGGGAATCTGCCTGCGAGGGAAGCTGTGCAGCACATCCCTTGTTCCGCTCGCCACTTCCCTAACTCTTAGGCAAAGCCCATCTCAGCTGGCTTGTAGGCGTGCCTCCGTGCTCAGAAGCAGCCCCGTGGCAGGCAGGACAGTGCGAGAAGTACTCGGGGCATGCAGCATGCTGCTTCCCATGCCCGGGACAAACTGCGAGCAGGTGCCTGGCTTGCGCTTCTATCTGCCGAGACTTGGAGCTGGCCAGCGCGCACCTTCCCGCTGTGTGTGCTGCTGTCCGCAAACAGCCTCCAAACAAATCAGGGCACTAAGGCAAGAGAAGTAAGCGCCCCAGGAGGGAATCTGCCTGCGAGGGAAGCTGTGCAGCACATCCCTTGTTCCGCTCGCCACTTCCCTGACTCTTAGGCAAAGCCCATCTCAGCTTGCTTGTAGGCGTGCCTGCGTGCTCAGAAGCAGCCCCGAGGAAGGCAGGACAGTGCGGGATGTCTTCTGGGCACGCAGCATGCTGCTTCCCATGCCCGAGACAAACTGCGAGCAGGTGCCTCGCTTGTGCTTCTATGTGCCGAGACTTGAAGCTGGCCAGCGCGCACCTTCCCGCTGTGTGTGCTGCTGTCCGCAAACAGCCTCCAAACAAATCAGGGCACTAAGGCAGGAGAAGTAAGCGCCCCAGGAGGGAATCTGCCTGCGAGGGAAGCTGTGCAGCACATCCCTTGTTCCGCTCGCCACTTCCCTGACTCTTAGGCAAAGCCCATCTCAGCTGGCTTGTAGGCGTGCCTCCGTGCTCAGAAGCAGCCCCGTGGCAGGCAGGACAGTGCGAGAAGTACTCGGGGCATGCAGCATGCTGCTTCCCATGCCCGAGACAAACTGCGAGCAGGTGCCTGGCTTGCGCTTCAATCTGCCGAGACTTGGAGCTGGCCAGCGCGCACCTTCCCGCTGTGTGTGCTGCTGTCCGCAAACAGCCTCCAAACAAAGCAGGGCACTGAGGCAAGAGAAGTCAGCGCCCCAGGAGGGAATCTGCCTGCGAGGGAAGCTGTGCAGCACATCCCTTGTTCCGCTCGCCGCTTCCTGACTCTTAGGCAAAGCCCATCTCAGCTGGCTTGTAGGCGTGCCTCCGTGCTCAGAAGCAGCCCCGTGGCAGGCAGGACAGTGCGAGATGTCTTCTGGGCACGCAGCATGCTGCTTCCCATGCCCGGGACAAACCGCGAGCAGGTGCCTCGCTTGCGCTTCTATGTGCCGAGACTTGGAGCTGGCCAGCGCGCACCTTCCCGCTGTGTGTGCTGCTGTCCGCAAACAGCCTCCAAACAAAGCAGGGCACTAAGGCAGGAGAAGTAAGCGCCCCAGGAGGGAATCTGCCTGCGAGGGAACCTGTGCAGCACATCCCTTGTTCCGCTCGCCACTTCCCTAACTCTTAGGCAAAGCCCATCTCAGCTGGCTTGTAGGCGTGCCTCCGTGCTCAGAAGCAGCCCCGTGGCAGGCAGGACAGTGCGAGAAGTACTCGGGGCATGCAGCATGCTGCTTCCCATGCCCGCGACAAACTGCGAGCAGGTGCCTCGCTTGCGCTTCTATGTGCCGAGACTTGAAGCTGACCAGCGCGCACCTTCCCGCTGTGTGTGCTGCTGTCCGCAAACAGCCTCCAAACAAAGCAGGGCACTAAGGCAGGAGAAGTAAGCGCCCCAGGAGGGAATCTGCCTGCGAGGGAACCTGTGCAGCACATCCCTTGTTCCGCTCGCCACTTCCCTGACTCTTAGGCAAAGCCCATCTCAGCTTGCTTGTAGGCGTGCCTGCGTGCTCAGAAGCAGCCCCGTGGCAGGCAGGACAGTGCGAGATGTCTTCTGGGCACGCAGCATGCTGCTTCCCATACCCGCGACAAACTGCGAGCAGGTGCCTGGCTTTCGCTTCTATCTGCCGAGACTTGGAGCTGGCCAGCGCGCACCTTCCTGCTGTGTGTGCTGCTGTCCACAAACAGCCTCCAAACAAAGCAGGGCACTAAGGCAAGAGAACTAAGAGCCCCAGGAGGGAATCTGCCTGCGAGGGAAGCTGTGCAGCACATCCCTTGTTCCGCTCGCCACTTCCCTGACTCTTAGGCAAAGCCCATCTCAGCTGGCTTGTAGGCGTGCCTCCGTGCTCAGAAGCAGCCCCGTGGCAGGCAGGACAGTGCGAGATGTCTTCTGGGCACGCAGCATGCTGCTTCCCATGCCCGGGACAAACTGCGAGCAGGTGCCTGGCTTGCGCTTCTATGTGCCGAGACTTGGAGCTGGCCAGCGCGCACCTTCCCGCTGTGTGTGCTGCTGTCTGCAAACAGCCTCCAAACAAAGCAGGGCACTAAGGCAAGAGAAGTAAGAGCCCCAGGAGGGAATCTGCCTGCGAGGGAACCTGTGCAGCACATCCCTTGTTCCGCTCGCCACTTCCCTAACTCTTAGGCAAAGCCCATCTCAGCTTGCTTGTAGGCGTGCCTCCGTGCTCAGAAGCAGCCCCGTGGCAGGCAGGACAGTGCGGGATGTCTTCTGGGCACGCAGCATGCTGCTTCCCATGCCCGGGACAAACTGCGAGCAGGTGCCTGGCTTGCGCTTCTATCTGCCGAGACTTGGAGCTGGCCAGCGCGCACCTTCCCGCTGTGTGTGCTGCTGTCCGCAAACAGCCTCCAAACAAAGCAGGGCACTAAGGCAAGAGAAGTAAGCGCCCCAGGAGGGAATCTGCCTGCGAGGGAAGCTGTGCAGCACATCCCTTGTTCCGCTCGCCGCTTCCTGACTCTTAGGCAAAGCCCATCTCAGCTGGCTTGTAGGCGTGCCTCCGTGCTCAGAAGCAGCCCCGTGGAAGGCAGGACAGTGCGAGATGTTTTCTGGGCATGCAGCATGCTGCTTCCCATGCCTGGGACAAACCGCGAGCAGGTGCCTCGCTTGCGCTTCAATCTGCCGAGACTTGGAGCTGCCCAGCGCGCACCTTCCCGCAGTGTGTGCTGCTGTCCGCAAACAGCCTCCAAACAAAGCAGGGCACTAAGGCAAGAGAACTAAGAGCCCCAGGAGGGAATCTGCCTGCGAGGAAAGCTGTGCAGCACATCCCTTGTTCCGCTTGCCACTTCCCTGACTCTTAGGCAAAGCCCATCTCAGCTGGCTTGTAGGCGTGCCTCCGTGCTCAGAAGCAGCCCCGTGGCAGGCAGGACAGTGCGAGATGTCTTCTGGGCACGCAGCATGCTGCTTCCCATGCCTGGGACAAACCGCGAGCAGGTGCCTGGCTTGCGCTTCTATGTGCCGAGACTTGGAGCTGGCCAGCGCGCACCTTCCCAATGTGTGTGCTGCTGTCCGCAAACAGCCTCCAAACAAAGCAGGGCACTAAGGCAAGAGAAGTAAGCGCCCCAGGAGGGAATCTGCCTGCGAGGGAAGCTGTGCAGCACATCCCTTGTTCCGCTCGCCACTTCCCTGACTCTTAGGCAAAGCCCATCTCAGCTGGCTTGTAGGCGTGCCTGCGTGCTCAGAAGCAGCCCCGTGGCAGGCAGGACAGTGCGAGATGTCTTCTGGGCATGCAGCATGCTGCTTCCCATGCCTGGGACAAACCGCGAGCAGGTGCCTGGCTTGCGCTTCAATCTGCCGAGACTTGGAGCTGACCAGCGCGCACCTTCCCAATGTGTGTGCTGCTGTCCGCAAACAGCCTCCAAACAAAGCAGGGCACTAAGGCAAGAGAACTAAGAGCCCCAGGAGGGAATCTGCCTGCGAGGAAAGCTGTGCAGCACATCCCTTGTTCCGCTCGCGACTTCCCTGACTCTTAGGCAAAGCCCATCTCAGCTGGCTTGTAGGCGTGCCTGCGTGCTCAGAAGCAGCCCCGTGGCAGGCAGGACAGTGCGAGATGTCTTCTGGGCACGCAGCATGCTGCTTCCCATGCCCGGGACAAACTGCGAGCAGGTGCCTGGCTTGCGCTTCTATCTGCCGAGACTTGGAGCTGGCCAGCGCGCACCTTCCCGCTGTGTGTGCTGCTGTCTGCAAACAGCCTCCAAACAAAGCAGGGCACTAAGGCAAGAGAAGTAAGCGCCCCAGGAGGGAATCTGCCTGCGAGGGAAGCTGTGCAGCACATCCCTTGTTCCGCTCGCCACTTCCCTGACTCTTAGGCAAAGCCCATCTCAGCTGGCTTGTAGGCGTGCCTGCGTGCTCAGAAGCAGCCCCGTGGCAGGCAGGACAGTGCGAGATGTCTTCTGGGCACGCAGCATGCTGCTTCCCATGCCCGGGACAAACCGCGAGCAGGTGCCTGGCTTGCGCTTCTATGTGCCGAGACTTGGAGGTTGCCAGCGCGCACCTTCCCTCTGTGTGTGCTGCTGTCCGCAAACAGCCTCCAAACAAAGCAGGGCACTAAGGCAGGAGAAGTAAGCGCCCCAGGAGGGAATCTGCCTGCGAGGGAAGCTGTGCAGCACATCCCTTGTTCCGCTCGCCACTTCCCTGACTCTTAGGCAAAGCCCATCTCAGCTTGCTTGTAGGCGTGCCTCCGTGCTCAGAAGCAGCCCCGTGGCAGGCAGGACAGTGCGAGATGTCTTCTGGGCATGCAGCATGCTGCTTCCCATGCCCGCGACAAACTGCGAGCAGGTGCCTGGCTTGCGCTTCTATCTGCCGAGACTTGGAGCTGGCCAGCGCGCACCTTCCCGCTGTGTGTGCTGCTGTCCGCAAACAGCCTCCAAACAAAGCAGGGCACTAAGGCAAGAGAACTAAGAGCCCCAGGAGGGAATCTGCCTGCGAGGGAAGCTGTGCAGCACATCCCTTGTTCCGCTCGCCACTTCCCTAACTCTTAGGCAAAGCCCATCTCAGCTGGCTTGTAGGCGTGCCTCCGTGCTCAGAAGCAGCCCCGTGGCAGGCAGGACAGTGCGAGAAGTAATCGGGGCATGCAGCATGCTGCTTCCCATGCCCGCGACAAACTGCGAGCAGGTGCCTGGCTTGCGCTTCAATCTGCCGAGACTTGAAGCTGACCAGCGCGCACCTTCCCGCTGTGTGTGCTGCTGTCCGCAAACAGCCTCCAAACAAAGCAGGGCACTGAGGCAAGAGAAGTAAGCGCCCCAGGAGGGAATCTGCCTGCGAGGGAACCTGTGCAGCACATCCCTTGTTCCGCTCGCCACTTCCCTGACTCTTAGGCAAAGCCCATCTCAGCTGGCTTGTAGGCGTGCCTGCGTGCTCAGAAGCAGCCCCGTGGCAGGCAGGACAGTGCGAGATGTCTTCTGGGCACGCAGCATGCTGCTTCCCATGCCCGCGACAAACCGCGAGCAGGTGCCTGGCTTGTGCTTCTATGTGCCGAGACTTGGAGCTGGCCAGCGCGCACCTTCCCGCTGTGTGTGCTGCTGTCCGCATACAGCCTCCAAACAAAGCAGGGCACTAAGGCAAGAGAAGTAAGCGCCCCAGGAGGGAATCTGCCTGCGAGGGAAGCTGTGCAGCACATCCCTTGTTCCGCTCGCCACTTCCCTAACTCTTAGGCAAAGCCCATCTCAGCTGGCTTGTAGGCGTGCCTCCGTGTTCAGAAGCAGCCCCGTGGCAGGCAGGACAGTGCGAGAAGTACTCGGGGCATGCAGCATGCTGCTTCCCATGCCCGCGACAAACTGCGAGCAGGTGCCTCGCTTGCGCTTCTATGTGCCGAGACTTGAAGCTGACCAGCGCGCACCTTCCCGCTGTGTGTGCTGCTGTCCGCAAACAGCCTCCAAACAAAGCAGGGCACTAAGGCAGGAGAAGTAAGCGCCCCAGGAGGGAATCTGCCTGCGAGGGAACCTGTGCAGCACATCCCTTGTTCCGCTCGCCACTTCCCTGACTCTTAGGCAAAGCCCATCTCAGCTGGCTTGTAGGCGTGCCTGCGTGCTCAGAAGCAGCCCCGTGGCAGGCAGGACAGTGCGAGATGTCTTCTGGGCACGCAGCATGCTGCTTCCCATGCCCGCGACAAACTGCGAGCAGGTGCCTGGCTTGCGCTTCAATCTGCCGAGACTTGGAGCTGGCCAGCGCGCACCTTCCCGCTGTGTGTGCTGCTGTCCGCAAACAGCCTCCAAACAAAGCAGGGCACTAAGGCAAGAGAAGTAAGCGCCCCAGGAGGGAATCTGCCTGCGAGGGAAGCTGTGCAGCACATCCCTTGTTCCGCTCGCCACTTCCCTGACTCTTAGGCAAAGCCCATCTCAGCTGGCTTGTAGGCGTGCCTCCGTGCTCAGAAGCAGCCCCGTGGCAGGCAGGACAGTGCGAGATGTCTTCTGGGCACGCAGCATGCTGCTTCCCATGCCCGGGACAAACTGCGAGCAGGTGCCTGGCTTGCGCTTCTATCTGCCGAGACTTGGAGCTGGCCAGCGCGCACCTTCCCGCTGTGTGTGCTGCTGTCCGCAAACAGCCTCCAAACAAAGCAGGGCACTGAGGCAAGAGAAGTAAGCGCCCCAGGAGGGAATCTGCCTGCGAGGGAACCTGTGCAGCACATCCCTTGTTCCGCTCGCCACTTCCCTGACTCTTAGGCAAAGCCCATCTCAGCTGGCTTGTAGGCGTGCCTCCGTGCTCAGAAGCAGCCCCGTGGAAGGCAGGACAGTGCGAGATGTCTTCTGGGCACGCAGCATGCTGCTTCCCATGCCCGGGACAAACCGCGAGCAGGTGCCTCGCTTGCGCTTCTATGTGCCGAGACTTGGAGCTGGCCAGCGCGCACCTTCCCACTGTGTGTGCTGCTGTCCGCAAACAGCCTCCAAACAAAGCAGGGCACTAAGGCAGGAGAAGTAAGCGCCCCAGGAGGGAATCTGCCTGCGAGGGAACCTGTGCAGCACATCCCTTGTTCCGCTCGCCTCTTCCTGACTCTTAGGCTAAGCCCATCTCAGCTGGCTTGTAGGCGTGCCTCCGTGCTCAGAAGCAGCCCCGTGGCAGGCAGGACAGTGCGAGATGTCTTCTGGGCACGCAGCATGCTGCTTCCCATGCCCGGGACAAACCGCGAGCAGGTGCCTCGCTTGCGCTTCTATGTGCCGAGACTTGGAGCTGGCCAGCGCGCACCTTCCCGCTGTGTGTGCTGCTGTCCGCAAACAGCCTCCAAACAAAGCAGGGCACTGAGGCAAGAGAAGTAAGCGCCCCAGGAGGGAATCTGCCTGCGAGGGAACCTGTGCAGCACATCCCTTGTTCCGCTCGCCACTTCCCTGACTCTTAGGCAAAGCCCATCTCAGCTGGCTTGTAGGCGTGCCTCCGTGCTCAGAAGCAGCCCCGTGGAAGGCAGGACAGTGCGAGATGTCTTCTGGGCACGCAGCATGCTGCTTCCCATGCCCGGGACAAACCGCGAGCAGGTGCCTCGCTTGCGCTTCTATGTGCCGAGACTTGGAGCTGGCCAGCGCGCACCTTCCCACTGTGTGTGCTGCTGTCCGCAAACAGCCTCCAAACAAAGCAGGGCACTAAGGCAGGAGAAGTAAGCGCCCCAGGAGGGAATCTGCCTGCGAGGGAAGCTGTGCAGCACATCCCTTGTTCCGCTCGCCTCTTCCTGACTCTTAGGCTAAGCCCATCTCAGCTGGCTTGTAGGCGTGCCTCCGTGCTCAGAAGCAGCCCCGTGGCAGGCAGGACAGTGCGAGATGTCTTCTGGGCACGCAGCATGCTGCTTCCCATGCCCGGGACAAACCGCGAGCAGGTGCCTGGCTTGCGCTTCTATGTGCCGAGACTTGGAGCTGGCCAGCGCGCACCTTCCCGCTGTGTGTGCTGCTGTCCGCAAACAGCCTCCAAACAAAGCAGGGCACTGAGGCAAGAGAAGTAAGCGCCCCAGGAGGGAATCTGCCTGCGAGGGAACCTGTGCAGCACATCCCTTGTTCCGCTCGCCACCTCCCTAACTCTTAGGCAAAGCCCATCTCAGCTGGCTTGTAGGCGTGCCTGCGTGCTCAGAAGCAGCCCCGTGGCAGGCAGGACAGTGCGAGAAGTACTCGGGGCATGCAGCATGCTGCTTCCCATGCCCGGGACAAACCGCGAGCAGGTGCCTCGCTTGTGCTTCTATGTGCCGAGACTTGGAGCTGGCCAGCGCGCACCTTCCCGCTGTGTGTGCTGCTGTCCGCAAACAGCCTCCAAACAAAGCAGGGCACTAAGGCAGGAGAAGTAAGCACCCCAGGAGGGAATCTGCCTGCGAGGGAAGCTGTGCAGCACATCCCTTGTTCCGCTCGCCACTTCCCTGACTCTTAGGCAAAGCCCATCTCAGCTGGCTTGTAGGCGTGCCTCCGTGCTCAGAAGCAGCCCCGAGGAAGGCAGGACAGTGCGGGATGTCTTCTGGGCACGCAGCATGCTGCTTCCCATGCCCGAGACAAACTGCGAGCAGGTGCCTGGCTTGCGCGTCTATGTGCCGAGACTTGGAGCTGGCCAGCGCGCACCTTCCCGCTGTGTGTGCTGCTGTCCGCAAACAGCCTACAAACAAAGCAGGGCACTGAGGCAAGAGAAGTAAGCGCCCCAGGAGGGAATCTGCCTGCGAGGGAAGCTGTGCAGCACATCCCTTGTTCCGCTCGCCACTTCCCTAACTCTTAGGCAAAGCCCATCTCAGCTGGCTTGTAGGCGTGCCTCCGTGCTCAGAAGCAGCCCCGTGGCAGGCAGGACAGTGCGAGAAGTACTCGGGGCATGCAGCATGCTGCTTCCCATGCCCGGGACAAACTGCGAGCAGGTGCCTGGCTTGCGCTTCTATCTGCCGAGACTTGGAGCTGGCCAGCGCGCACCTTCCCGCTGTGTGTGCTGCTGTCCGCAAACAGCCTCCAAACAAATCAGGGCACTAAGGCAAGAGAAGTAAGCGCCCCAGGAGGGAATCTGCCTGCGAGGGAAGCTGTGCAGCACATCCCTTGTTCCGCTCGCCACTTCCCTGACTCTTAGGCAAAGCCCATCTCAGCTTGCTTGTAGGCGTGCCTGCGTGCTCAGAAGCAGCCCCGAGGAAGGCAGGACAGTGCGGGATGTCTTCTGGGCACGCAGCATGCTGCTTCCCATGCCCGAGACAAACTGCGAGCAGGTGCCTCGCTTGTGCTTCTATGTGCCGAGACTTGAAGCTGGCCAGCGCGCACCTTCCCGCTGTGTGTGCTGCTGTCCGCAAACAGCCTCCAAACAAATCAGGGCACTAAGGCAGGAGAAGTAAGCGCCCCAGGAGGGAATCTGCCTGCGAGGGAAGCTGTGCAGCACATCCCTTGTTCCGCTCGCCACTTCCCTGACTCTTAGGCAAAGCCCATCTCAGCTGGCTTGTAGGCGTGCCTCCGTGCTCAGAAGCAGCCCCGTGGCAGGCAGGACAGTGCGAGAAGTACTCGGGGCATGCAGCATGCTGCTTCCCATGCCCGAGACAAACTGCGAGCAGGTGCCTGGCTTGCGCTTCAATCTGCCGAGACTTGGAGCTGGCCAGCGCGCACCTTCCCGCTGTGTGTGCTGCTGTCCGCAAACAGCCTCCAAACAAAGCAGGGCACTGAGGCAAGAGAAGTCAGCGCCCCAGGAGGGAATCTGCCTGCGAGGGAAGCTGTGCAGCACATCCCTTGTTCCGCTCGCCGCTTCCTGACTCTTAGGCAAAGCCCATCTCAGCTGGCTTGTAGGCGTGCCTCCGTGCTCAGAAGCAGCCCCGTGGCAGGCAGGACAGTGCGAGATGTCTTCTGGGCACGCAGCATGCTGCTTCCCATGCCCGGGACAAACCGCGAGCAGGTGCCTCGCTTGCGCTTCTATGTGCCGAGACTTGGAGCTGGCCAGCGCGCACCTTCCCGCTGTGTGTGCTGCTGTCCGCAAACAGCCTCCAAACAAAGCAGGGCACTAAGGCAGGAGAAGTAAGCGCCCCAGGAGGGAATCTGCCTGCGAGGGAACCTGTGCAGCACATCCCTTGTTCCGCTCGCCACTTCCCTAACTCTTAGGCAAAGCCCATCTCAGCTGGCTTGTAGGCGTGCCTCCGTGCTCAGAAGCAGCCCCGTGGCAGGCAGGACAGTGCGAGAAGTACTCGGGGCATGCAGCATGCTGCTTCCCATGCCCGCGACAAACTGCGAGCAGGTGCCTCGCTTGCGCTTCTATGTGCCGAGACTTGAAGCTGACCAGCGCGCACCTTCCCGCTGTGTGTGCTGCTGTCCGCAAACAGCCTCCAAACAAAGCAGGGCACTAAGGCAGGAGAAGTAAGCGCCCCAGGAGGGAATCTGCCTGCGAGGGAACCTGTGCAGCACATCCCTTGTTCCGCTCGCCACTTCCCTGACTCTTAGGCAAAGCCCATCTCAGCTTGCTTGTAGGCGTGCCTGCGTGCTCAGAAGCAGCCCCGTGGCAGGCAGGACAGTGCGAGATGTCTTCTGGGCACGCAGCATGCTGCTTCCCATACCCGCGACAAACTGCGAGCAGGTGCCTGGCTTTCGCTTCTATCTGCCGAGACTTGGAGCTGGCCAGCGCGCACCTTCCTGCTGTGTGTGCTGCTGTCCACAAACAGCCTCCAAACAAAGCAGGGCACTAAGGCAAGAGAACTAAGAGCCCCAGGAGGGAATCTGCCTGCGAGGGAAGCTGTGCAGCACATCCCTTGTTCCGCTCGCCACTTCCCTGACTCTTAGGCAAAGCCCATCTCAGCTGGCTTGTAGGCGTGCCTCCGTGCTCAGAAGCAGCCCCGTGGCAGGCAGGACAGTGCGAGATGTCTTCTGGGCACGCAGCATGCTGCTTCCCATGCCCGGGACAAACTGCGAGCAGGTGCCTGGCTTGCGCTTCTATGTGCCGAGACTTGGAGCTGGCCAGCGCGCACCTTCCCGCTGTGTGTGCTGCTGTCTGCAAACAGCCTCCAAACAAAGCAGGGCACTAAGGCAAGAGAAGTAAGAGCCCCAGGAGGGAATCTGCCTGCGAGGGAACCTGTGCAGCACATCCCTTGTTCCGCTCGCCACTTCCCTAACTCTTAGGCAAAGCCCATCTCAGCTTGCTTGTAGGCGTGCCTCCGTGCTCAGAAGCAGCCCCGTGGCAGGCAGGACAGTGCGGGATGTCTTCTGGGCACGCAGCATGCTGCTTCCCATGCCCGGGACAAACTGCGAGCAGGTGCCTGGCTTGCGCTTCTATCTGCCGAGACTTGGAGCTGGCCAGCGCGCACCTTCCCGCTGTGTGTGCTGCTGTCCGCAAACAGCCTCCAAACAAAGCAGGGCACTAAGGCAAGAGAAGTAAGCGCCCCAGGAGGGAATCTGCCTGCGAGGGAAGCTGTGCAGCACATCCCTTGTTCCGCTCGCCGCTTCCTGACTCTTAGGCAAAGCCCATCTCAGCTGGCTTGTAGGCGTGCCTCCGTGCTCAGAAGCAGCCCCGTGGAAGGCAGGACAGTGCGAGATGTTTTCTGGGCATGCAGCATGCTGCTTCCCATGCCTGGGACAAACCGCGAGCAGGTGCCTCGCTTGCGCTTCAATCTGCCGAGACTTGGAGCTGCCCAGCGCGCACCTTCCCGCAGTGTGTGCTGCTGTCCGCAAACAGCCTCCAAACAAAGCAGGGCACTAAGGCAAGAGAACTAAGAGCCCCAGGAGGGAATCTGCCTGCGAGGAAAGCTGTGCAGCACATCCCTTGTTCCGCTTGCCACTTCCCTGACTCTTAGGCAAAGCCCATCTCAGCTGGCTTGTAGGCGTGCCTCCGTGCTCAGAAGCAGCCCCGTGGCAGGCAGGACAGTGCGAGATGTCTTCTGGGCACGCAGCATGCTGCTTCCCATGCCTGGGACAAACCGCGAGCAGGTGCCTGGCTTGCGCTTCTATGTGCCGAGACTTGGAGCTGGCCAGCGCGCACCTTCCCAATGTGTGTGCTGCTGTCCGCAAACAGCCTCCAAACAAAGCAGGGCACTAAGGCAAGAGAAGTAAGCGCCCCAGGAGGGAATCTGCCTGCGAGGGAAGCTGTGCAGCACATCCCTTGTTCCGCTCGCCACTTCCCTGACTCTTAGGCAAAGCCCATCTCAGCTGGCTTGTAGGCGTGCCTGCGTGCTCAGAAGCAGCCCCGTGGCAGGCAGGACAGTGCGAGATGTCTTCTGGGCATGCAGCATGCTGCTTCCCATGCCTGGGACAAACCGCGAGCAGGTGCCTGGCTTGCGCTTCAATCTGCCGAGACTTGGAGCTGACCAGCGCGCACCTTCCCAATGTGTGTGCTGCTGTCCGCAAACAGCCTCCAAACAAAGCAGGGCACTAAGGCAAGAGAACTAAGAGCCCCAGGAGGGAATCTGCCTGCGAGGAAAGCTGTGCAGCACATCCCTTGTTCCGCTCGCGACTTCCCTGACTCTTAGGCAAAGCCCATCTCAGCTGGCTTGTAGGCGTGCCTGCGTGCTCAGAAGCAGCCCCGTGGCAGGCAGGACAGTGCGAGATGTCTTCTGGGCACGCAGCATGCTGCTTCCCATGCCCGGGACAAACTGCGAGCAGGTGCCTGGCTTGCGCTTCTATCTGCCGAGACTTGGAGCTGGCCAGCGCGCACCTTCCCGCTGTGTGTGCTGCTGTCTGCAAACAGCCTCCAAACAAAGCAGGGCACTAAGGCAAGAGAAGTAAGCGCCCCAGGAGGGAATCTGCCTGCGAGGGAAGCTGTGCAGCACATCCCTTGTTCCGCTCGCCACTTCCCTGACTCTTAGGCAAAGCCCATCTCAGCTGGCTTGTAGGCGTGCCTGCGTGCTCAGAAGCAGCCCCGTGGCAGGCAGGACAGTGCGAGATGTCTTCTGGGCACGCAGCATGCTGCTTCCCATGCCCGGGACAAACCGCGAGCAGGTGCCTGGCTTGCGCTTCTATGTGCCGAGACTTGGAGGTTGCCAGCGCGCACCTTCCCTCTGTGTGTGCTGCTGTCCGCAAACAGCCTCCAAACAAAGCAGGGCACTAAGGCAGGAGAAGTAAGCGCCCCAGGAGGGAATCTGCCTGCGAGGGAAGCTGTGCAGCACATCCCTTGTTCCGCTCGCCACTTCCCTGACTCTTAGGCAAAGCCCATCTCAGCTTGCTTGTAGGCGTGCCTCCGTGCTCAGAAGCAGCCCCGTGGCAGGCAGGACAGTGCGAGATGTCTTCTGGGCATGCAGCATGCTGCTTCCCATGCCCGCGACAAACTGCGAGCAGGTGCCTGGCTTGCGCTTCTATCTGCCGAGACTTGGAGCTGGCCAGCGCGCACCTTCCCGCTGTGTGTGCTGCTGTCCGCAAACAGCCTCCAAACAAAGCAGGGCACTAAGGCAAGAGAACTAAGAGCCCCAGGAGGGAATCTGCCTGCGAGGGAAGCTGTGCAGCACATCCCTTGTTCCGCTCGCCACTTCCCTAACTCTTAGGCAAAGCCCATCTCAGCTGGCTTGTAGGCGTGCCTCCGTGCTCAGAAGCAGCCCCGTGGCAGGCAGGACAGTGCGAGAAGTAATCGGGGCATGCAGCATGCTGCTTCCCATGCCCGCGACAAACTGCGAGCAGGTGCCTGGCTTGCGCTTCAATCTGCCGAGACTTGAAGCTGACCAGCGCGCACCTTCCCGCTGTGTGTGCTGCTGTCCGCAAACAGCCTCCAAACAAAGCAGGGCACTGAGGCAAGAGAAGTAAGCGCCCCAGGAGGGAATCTGCCTGCGAGGGAACCTGTGCAGCACATCCCTTGTTCCGCTCGCCACTTCCCTGACTCTTAGGCAAAGCCCATCTCAGCTGGCTTGTAGGCGTGCCTGCGTGCTCAGAAGCAGCCCCGTGGCAGGCAGGACAGTGCGAGATGTCTTCTGGGCACGCAGCATGCTGCTTCCCATGCCCGCGACAAACCGCGAGCAGGTGCCTGGCTTGTGCTTCTATGTGCCGAGACTTGGAGCTGGCCAGCGCGCACCTTCCCGCTGTGTGTGCTGCTGTCCGCATACAGCCTCCAAACAAAGCAGGGCACTAAGGCAAGAGAAGTAAGCGCCCCAGGAGGGAATCTGCCTGCGAGGGAAGCTGTGCAGCACATCCCTTGTTCTGCTCGCCACTTCCCTGACTCTTAGGCAAAGCCCATCTCAGCTGGCTTGTAGGCATGCCTCCGTGCTCAGAAGCAGCCCCGTGGCAGGCAGGACAGTGCGAGATGTCTTCTGGGCATGCAGCATGCTGCTTCCCATGCCTGGGACAAACCGCGAGCAGGTGACTCGCTTGCGCTTCTATGTGCCGAGACTTGGAGCTGGCCAGCGCGCACCTTCCCGCTGTGTGTGCTGCTGTCCGCAAACAGCCTCCAAACAAAGCAGGGCACTAAGGCAGGAGAAGTAAGCGCCCCAGGAGGGAATCTGCCTGCGAGGGAAGCTGTGCAGCACATCCCTTGTTCCGCTCGCCGCTTCCTGACTCTTAGGCAAAGCCCATCTCAGCTGGCTTGTAGGCGTGCCTCCGTGCTCAGAAGCAGCCCCGAGGAAGGCAGGACAGTGCGAGATGTCTTGTGGGCACGCAGCATGCTGCTTCCCATGCCTGGGACAAACCGCGAGCAGGTGCCTGGCTTGCGCTTCAATCTGCCGAGACTTGGAGCTGACCAGCGCGCACCTTCCCGCAGTGTGTGCTGCTGTCCGCAAACAGCCTCCAAACAAAGCAGGGCACTAAGGCAAGAGAACTAAGAGCCCCAGGAGGGAATCTGCCTGCGAGGAAAGCTGTGCAGCACATCCCTTGTTCCGCTCGCCACTTCCCTGACTCTTAGGCAAAGCCCATCTCAGCTTGCTTGTAGGCGTGCCTGCGTGCTCAGAAGCAGCCCCGTGGCAGGCAGGACAGTGCGAGATGTCTTCTGGGCACGCAGCATGCTGCTTCCCATGCCCGCGACAAACTGCGAGCAGGTGCCTGGCTTTCGCTTCTATCTGCCGAGACTTGGAGCTGGCCAGCGCGCACCTTCCCGCTGTGTGTGCTGCTGTCCACAAACAGCCTCCAAACAAAGCAGGGCACTAAGGCAAGAGAACTAAGAGCCCCAGGAGGGAATCTGCCTGCGAGGGAAGCTGTACAGCACATCCCTTGTTCCGCTCGCCACTTCCCTGACTCTTAGGCAAAGCCCATCTCAGCTGGCTTGTAGGCGTGCCTCCGTGCTCAGAAGCAGCCCCGTGGCAGGCAGGACAGTGCGAGATGTCTTCTGGCCACGCAGCATGCTGCTTCCCATGCCCGCGACAAACTGCGAGCAGGTGCCTGGCTTGCGCTTCTATGTGCCGAGACTTGGAGCTGGCCAGCGCGCACCTTCCCGCTGTGTGTGCTGCTGTCTGCAAACAGCCTCCAAACAAAGCAGGGCACTGAGGCAAGAGAAGTAAGCGCCCCAGGAGGGAATCTGCCTGCGAGGGAAGCTGTGCAGCACATCCCTTGTTCCGCTCGCCACTTCCCTAACTCTTAGGCAAAGCCCATCTCAGCTGGCTTGTAGGCGTGCCTCCGTGCTCAGAAGCAGCCCCGTGGCAGGCAGGACAGTGCGAGAAGTACTCGGGGCATGCAGCATGCTGCTTCCCATGCCCGGGACAAACTGCGAGCAGGTGCCTGGCTTGCGCTTCTATCTGCCGAGACTTGGAGCTGGCCAGCGCGCACCTTCCCGCTGTGTGTGCTGCTGTCCGCAAACAGCCTCCAAACAAAGCAGGGCACTGAGGCAAGAGAAGTCAGCGCCCCAGGAGGGAATCTGCCTGCGAGGGAAGCTGTGCAGCACATCCCTTGTTCCGCTCGCCGCTTCCTGACTCTTAGGCAAAGCCCATCTCAGCTGGCTTGTAGGCGTGCCTCCGTGCTCAGAAGCAGCCCCGTGGCAGGCAGGACAGTGCGAGATGTCTTCTGGGCACGCAGCATGCTGCTTCCCATGCCCGGGACAAACCGCGAGCAGGTGCCTGGCTTGCGCTTCAATCTGCCGAGACTTGGAGCTGGCCAGCGCGCACCTTCCCGCTGTGTGTGCTGCTGTCCACAAACAGCCTCCAAACAAAGCAGGGCACTAAGGCAGGAGAAGTAAGCGCCCCAGGAGGGAATCTGCCTGCGAGGGAAGCTGTGCAGCACATCCCTTGTTCCGCTCGCCACTTCCCTAACTCTTAGGCAAAGCCCATCTCAGCTGGCTTGTAGGCGTGCCTCCGTGTTCAGAAGCAGCCCCGTGGCAGGCAGGACAGTGCGAGAAGTACTCGGGGCATGCAGCATGCTGCTTCCCATGCCCGCGACAAACTGCGAGCAGGTGCCTCGCTTGCGCTTCTATGTGCCGAGACTTGAAGCTGACCAGCGCGCACCTTCCCGCTGTGTGTGCTGCTGTCCGCAAACAGCCTCCAAACAAAGCAGGGCACTAAGGCAGGAGAAGTAAGCGCCCCAGGAGGGAATCTGCCTGCGAGGGAACCTGTGCAGCACATCCCTTGTTCCGCTCGCCACTTCCCTGACTCTTAGGCAAAGCCCATCTCAGCTGGCTTGTAGGCGTGCCTGCGTGCTCAGAAGCAGCCCCGTGGCAGGCAGGACAGTGCGAGATGTCTTCTGGGCACGCAGCATGCTGCTTCCCATGCCCGCGACAAACTGCGAGCAGGTGCCTGGCTTGCGCTTCAATCTGCCGAGACTTGGAGCTGGCCAGCGCGCACCTTCCCGCTGTGTGTGCTGCTGTCCGCAAACAGCCTCCAAACAAAGCAGGGCACTAAGGCAAGAGAAGTAAGCGCCCCAGGAGGGAATCTGCCTGCGAGGGAAGCTGTGCAGCACATCCCTTGTTCCGCTCGCCACTTCCCTGACTCTTAGGCAAAGCCCATCTCAGCTGGCTTGTAGGCGTGCCTCCGTGCTCAGAAGCAGCCCCGTGGCAGGCAGGACAGTGCGAGATGTCTTCTGGGCACGCAGCATGCTGCTTCCCATGCCCGGGACAAACTGCGAGCAGGTGCCTGGCTTGCGCTTCTATCTGCCGAGACTTGGAGCTGGCCAGCGCGCACCTTCCCGCTGTGTGTGCTGCTGTCCGCAAACAGCCTCCAAACAAAGCAGGGCACTGAGGCAAGAGAAGTAAGCGCCCCAGGAGGGAATCTGCCTGCGAGGGAACCTGTGCAGCACATCCCTTGTTCCGCTCGCCACTTCCCTGACTCTTAGGCAAAGCCCATCTCAGCTGGCTTGTAGGCGTGCCTCCGTGCTCAGAAGCAGCCCCGTGGAAGGCAGGACAGTGCGAGATGTCTTCTGGGCACGCAGCATGCTGCTTCCCATGCCCGGGACAAACCGCGAGCAGGTGCCTCGCTTGCGCTTCTATGTGCCGAGACTTGGAGCTGGCCAGCGCGCACCTTCCCACTGTGTGTGCTGCTGTCCGCAAACAGCCTCCAAACAAAGCAGGGCACTAAGGCAGGAGAAGTAAGAGCCCCAGGAGGGAATCTGCCTGCGAGGGAACCTGTGCAGCACATCCCTTGTTCCGCTCGCCTCTTCCTGACTCTTAGGCTAAGCCCATCTCAGCTGGCTTGTAGGCGTGCCTCCGTGCTCAGAAGCAGCCCCGTGGCAGGCAGGACAGTGCGAGATGTCTTCTGGGCACGCAGCATGCTGCTTCCCATGCCCGGGACAAACCGCGAGCAGGTGCCTCGCTTGCGCTTCTATGTGCCGAGACTTGGAGCTGGCCAGCGCGCACCTTCCCGCTGTGTGTGCTGCTGTCCGCAAACAGCCTCCAAACAAAGCAGGGCACTGAGGCAAGAGAAGTAAGCGCCCCAGGAGGGAATCTGCCTGCGAGGGAACCTGTGCAGCACATCCCTTGTTCCGCTCGCCACTTCCCTGACTCTTAGGCAAAGCCCATCTCAGCTGGCTTGTAGGCGTGCCTCCGTGCTCAGAAGCAGCCCCGTGGAAGGCAGGACAGTGCGAGATGTCTTCTGGGCACGCAGCATGCTGCTTCCCATGCCCGGGACAAACCGCGAGCAGGTGCCTCGCTTGCGCTTCTATGTGCCGAGACTTGGAGCTGGCCAGCGCGCACCTTCCCACTGTGTGTGCTGCTGTCCGCAAACAGCCTCCAAACAAAGCAGGGCACTAAGGCAGGAGAAGTAAGCGCCCCAGGAGGGAATCTGCCTGCGAGGGAAGCTGTGCAGCACATCCCTTGTTCCGCTCGCCTCTTCCTGACTCTTAGGCTAAGCCCATCTCAGCTGGCTTGTAGGCGTGCCTCCGTGCTCAGAAGCAGCCCCGTGGCAGGCAGGACAGTGCGAGATGTCTTCTGGGCACGCAGCATGCTGCTTCCCATGCCCGGGACAAACCGCGAGCAGGTGCCTGGCTTGCGCTTCTATGTGCCGAGACTTGGAGCTGGCCAGCGCGCACCTTCCCGCTGTGTGTGCTGCTGTCCGCAAACAGCCTCCAAACAAAGCAGGGCACTGAGGCAAGAGAAGTAAGCGCCCCAGGAGGGAATCTGCCTGCGAGGGAACCTGTGCAGCACATCCCTTGTTCCGCTCGCCACCTCCCTAACTCTTAGGCAAAGCCCATCTCAGCTGGCTTGTAGGCGTGCCTGCGTGCTCAGAAGCAGCCCCGTGGCAGGCAGGACAGTGCGAGAAGTACTCGGGGCATGCAGCATGCTGCTTCCCATGCCCGGGACAAACCGCGAGCAGGTGCCTCGCTTGTGCTTCTATGTGCCGAGACTTGGAGCTGGCCAGCGCGCACCTTCCCGCTGTGTGTGCTGCTGTCCGCAAACAGCCTCCAAACAAAGCAGGGCACTAAGGCAGGAGAAGTAAGCACCCCAGGAGGGAATCTGCCTGCGAGGGAAGCTGTGCAGCACATCCCTTGTTCCGCTCGCCACTTCCCTGACTCTTAGGCAAAGCCCATCTCAGCTGGCTTGTAGGCGTGCCTCCGTGCTCAGAAGCAGCCCCGAGGAAGGCAGGACAGTGCGGGATGTCTTCTGGGCACGCAGCATGCTGCTTCCCATGCCCGAGACAAACTGCGAGCAGGTGCCTGGCTTGCGCGTCTATGTGCCGAGACTTGGAGCTGGCCAGCGCGCACCTTCCCGCTGTGTGTGCTGCTGTCCGCAAACAGCCTACAAACAAAGCAGGGCACTGAGGCAAGAGAAGTAAGCGCCCCAGGAGGGAATCTGCCTGCGAGGGAAGCTGTGCAGCACATCCCTTGTTCCGCTCGCCACTTCCCTAACTCTTAGGCAAAGCCCATCTCAGCTGGCTTGTAGGCGTGCCTCCGTGCTCAGAAGCAGCCCCGTGGCAGGCAGGACAGTGCGAGAAGTACTCGGGGCATGCAGCATGCTGCTTCCCATGCCCGGGACAAACTGCGAGCAGGTGCCTGGCTTGCGCTTCTATCTGCCGAGACTTGGAGCTGGCCAGCGCGCACCTTCCCGCTGTGTGTGCTGCTGTCCGCAAACAGCCTCCAAACAAATCAGGGCACTAAGGCAAGAGAAGTAAGCGCCCCAGGAGGGAATCTGCCTGCGAGGGAAGCTGTGCAGCACATCCCTTGTTCCGCTCGCCACTTCCCTGACTCTTAGGCAAAGCCCATCTCAGCTTGCTTGTAGGCGTGCCTGCGTGCTCAGAAGCAGCCCCGAGGAAGGCAGGACAGTGCGGGATGTCTTCTGGGCACGCAGCATGCTGCTTCCCATGCCCGAGACAAACTGCGAGCAGGTGCCTCGCTTGTGCTTCTATGTGCCGAGACTTGAAGCTGGCCAGCGCGCACCTTCCCGCTGTGTGTGCTGCTGTCCGCAAACAGCCTCCAAACAAATCAGGGCACTAAGGCAGGAGAAGTAAGCGCCCCAGGAGGGAATCTGCCTGCGAGGGAAGCTGTGCAGCACATCCCTTGTTCCGCTCGCCACTTCCCTGACTCTTAGGCAAAGCCCATCTCAGCTGGCTTGTAGGCGTGCCTCCGTGCTCAGAAGCAGCCCCGTGGCAGGCAGGACAGTGCGAGAAGTACTCGGGGCATGCAGCATGCTGCTTCCCATGCCCGAGACAAACTGCGAGCAGGTGCCTGGCTTGCGCTTCAATCTGCCGAGACTTGGAGCTGGCCAGCGCGCACCTTCCCGCTGTGTGTGCTGCTGTCCGCAAACAGCCTCCAAACAAAGCAGGGCACTGAGGCAAGAGAAGTCAGCGCCCCAGGAGGGAATCTGCCTGCGAGGGAAGCTGTGCAGCACATCCCTTGTTCCGCTCGCCGCTTCCTGACTCTTAGGCAAAGCCCATCTCAGCTGGCTTGTAGGCGTGCCTCCGTGCTCAGAAGCAGCCCCGTGGCAGGCAGGACAGTGCGAGATGTCTTCTGGGCACGCAGCATGCTGCTTCCCATGCCCGGGACAAACCGCGAGCAGGTGCCTCGCTTGCGCTTCTATGTGCCGAGACTTGGAGCTGGCCAGCGCGCACCTTCCCGCTGTGTGTGCTGCTGTCCGCAAACAGCCTCCAAACAAAGCAGGGCACTAAGGCAGGAGAAGTAAGCGCCCCAGGAGGGAATCTGCCTGCGAGGGAACCTGTGCAGCACATCCCTTGTTCCGCTCGCCACTTCCCTAACTCTTAGGCAAAGCCCATCTCAGCTGGCTTGTAGGCGTGCCTCCGTGCTCAGAAGCAGCCCCGTGGCAGGCAGGACAGTGCGAGAAGTACTCGGGGCATGCAGCATGCTGCTTCCCATGCCCGCGACAAACTGCGAGCAGGTGCCTCGCTTGCGCTTCTATGTGCCGAGACTTGAAGCTGACCAGCGCGCACCTTCCCGCTGTGTGTGCTGCTGTCCGCAAACAGCCTCCAAACAAAGCAGGGCACTAAGGCAGGAGAAGTAAGCGCCCCAGGAGGGAATCTGCCTGCGAGGGAACCTGTGCAGCACATCCCTTGTTCCGCTCGCCACTTCCCTGACTCTTAGGCAAAGCCCATCTCAGCTTGCTTGTAGGCGTGCCTGCGTGCTCAGAAGCAGCCCCGTGGCAGGCAGGACAGTGCGAGATGTCTTCTGGGCACGCAGCATGCTGCTTCCCATGCCCGCGACAAACTGCGAGCAGGTGCCTGGCTTTCGCTTCTATCTGCCGAGACTTGGAGCTGGCCAGCGCGCACCTTCCTGCTGTGTGTGCTGCTGTCCACAAACAGCCTCCAAACAAAGCAGGGCACTAAGGCAAGAGAACTAAGAGCCCCAGGAGGGAATCTGCCTGCGAGGGAAGCTGTGCAGCACATCCCTTGTTCCGCTCGCCACTTCCCTGACTCTTAGGCAAAGCCCATCTCAGCTGGCTTGTAGGCGTGCCTCCGTGCTCAGAAGCAGCCCCGTGGCAGGCAGGACAGTGCGAGATGTCTTCTGGGCACGCAGCATGCTGCTTCCCATGCCCGGGACAAACTGCGAGCAGGTGCCTGGCTTGCGCTTCTATCTGCCGAGACTTGGAGCTGGCCAGCGCGCACCTTCCCGCTGTGTGTGCTGCTGTCTGCAAACAGCCTCCAAACAAAGCAGGGCACTAAGGCAAGAGAAGTAAGAGCCCCAGGAGGGAATCTGCCTGCGAGGGAACCTGTGCAGCACATCCCTTGTTCCGCTCGCCACTTCCCTAACTCTTAGGCAAAGCCCATCTCAGCTTGCTTGTAGGCGTGCCTCCGTGCTCAGAAGCAGCCCCGTGGCAGGCAGGACAGTGCGGGATGTCTTCTGGGCACGCAGCATGCTGCTTCCCATGCCCGGGACAAACTGCGAGCAGGTGCCTGGCTTGCGCTTCTATCTGCCGAGACTTGGAGCTGGCCAGCGCGCACCTTCCCGCTGTGTGTGCTGCTGTCCGCAAACAGCCTCCAAACAAAGCAGGGCACTAAGGCAAGAGAAGTAAGCGCCCCAGGAGGGAATCTGCCTGCGAGGGAAGCTGTGCAGCACATCCCTTGTTCCGCTCGCCGCTTCCTGACTCTTAGGCAAAGCCCATCTCAGCTGGCTTGTAGGCGTGCCTCCGTGCTCAGAAGCAGCCCCGTGGAAGGCAGGACAGTGCGAGATGTTTTCTGGGCATGCAGCATGCTGCTTCCCATGCCTGGGACAAACCGCGAGCAGGTGCCTCGCTTGCGCTTCAATCTGCCGAGACTTGGAGCTGCCCAGCGCGCACCTTCCCGCAGTGTGTGCTGCTGTCCGCAAACAGCCTCCAAACAAAGCAGGGCACTAAGGCAAGAGAACTAAGAGCCCCAGGAGGGAATCTGCCTGCGAGGAAAGCTGTGCAGCACATCCCTTGTTCCGCTTGCCACTTCCCTGACTCTTAGGCAAAGCCCATCTCAGCTGGCTTGTAGGCGTGCCTCCGTGCTCAGAAGCAGCCCCGTGGCAGGCAGGACAGTGCGAGATGTCTTCTGGGCACGCAGCATGCTGCTTCCCATGCCTGGGACAAACCGCGAGCAGGTGCCTGGCTTGCGCTTCTATGTGCCGAGACTTGGAGCTGGCCAGCGCGCACCTTCCCAATGTGTGTGCTGCTGTCCGCAAACAGCCTCCAAACAAAGCAGGGCACTAAGGCAAGAGAAGTAAGCGCCCCAGGAGGGAATCTGCCTGCGAGGGAAGCTGTGCAGCACATCCCTTGTTCCGCTCGCCACTTCCCTGACTCTTAGGCAAAGCCCATCTCAGCTGGCTTGTAGGCGTGCCTGCGTGCTCAGAAGCAGCCCCGTGGCAGGCAGGACAGTGCGAGATGTCTTCTGGGCATGCAGCATGCTGCTTCCCATGCCTGGGACAAACCGCGAGCAGGTGCCTGGCTTGCGCTTCAATCTGCCGAGACTTGGAGCTGACCAGCGCGCACCTTCCCAATGTGTGTGCTGCTGTCCGCAAACAGCCTCCAAACAAAGCAGGGCACTAAGGCAAGAGAACTAAGAGCCCCAGGAGGGAATCTGCCTGCGAGGAAAGCTGTGCAGCACATCCCTTGTTCCGCTCGCGACTTCCCTGACTCTTAGGCAAAGCCCATCTCAGCTGGCTTGTAGGCGTGCCTGCGTGCTCAGAAGCAGCCCCGTGGCAGGCAGGACAGTGCGAGATGTCTTCTGGGCACGCAGCATGCTGCTTCCCATGCCCGGGACAAACTGCGAGCAGGTGCCTGGCTTGCGCTTCTATCTGCCGAGACTTGGAGCTGGCCAGCGCGCACCTTCCCGCTGTGTGTGCTGCTGTCTGCAAACAGCCTCCAAACAAAGCAGGGCACTAAGGCAAGAGAAGTAAGCGCCCCAGGAGGGAATCTGCCTGCGAGGGAAGCTGTGCAGCACATCCCTTGTTCCGCTCGCCACTTCCCTGACTCTTAGGCAAAGCCCATCTCAGCTGGCTTGTAGGCGTGCCTGCGTGCTCAGAAGCAGCCCCGTGGCAGGCAGGACAGTGCGAGATGTCTTCTGGGCACGCAGCATGCTGCTTCCCATGCCCGGGACAAACCGCGAGCAGGTGCCTGGCTTGCGCTTCTATGTGCCGAGACTTGGAGGTTGCCAGCGCGCACCTTCCCTCTGTGTGTGCTGCTGTCCGCAAACAGCCTCCAAACAAAGCAGGGCACTAAGGCAGGAGAAGTAAGCGCCCCAGGAGGGAATCTGCCTGCGAGGGAAGCTGTGCAGCACATCCCTTGTTCCGCTCGCCACTTCCCTGACTCTTAGGCAAAGCCCATCTCAGCTTGCTTGTAGGCGTGCCTCCGTGCTCAGAAGCAGCCCCGTGGCAGGCAGGACAGTGCGAGATGTCTTCTGGGCATGCAGCATGCTGCTTCCCATGCCCGCGACAAACTGCGAGCAGGTGCCTGGCTTGCGCTTCTATCTGCCGAGACTTGGAGCTGGCCAGCGCGCACCTTCCCGCTGTGTGTGCTGCTGTCCGCAAACAGCCTCCAAACAAAGCAGGGCACTAAGGCAGGAGAACTAAGAGCCCCAGGAGGGAATCTGCCTGCGAGGGAAGCTGTGCAGCACATCCCTTGTTCCGCTCGCCACTTCCCTAACTCTTAGGCAAAGCCCATCTCAGCTGGCTTGTAGGCGTGCCTCCGTGCTCAGAAGCAGCCCCGTGGCAGGCAGGACAGTGCGAGAAGTAATCGGGGCATGCAGCATGCTGCTTCCCATGCCCGCGACAAACTGCGAGCAGGTGCCTGGCTTGCGCTTCAATCTGCCGAGACTTGAAGCTGACCAGCGCGCACCTTCCCGCTGTGTGTGCTGCTGTCCGCAAACAGCCTCCAAACAAAGCAGGGCACTGAGGCAAGAGAAGTAAGCGCCCCAGGAGGGAATCTGCCTGCGAGGGAACCTGTGCAGCACATCCCTTGTTCCGCTCGCCACTTCCCTGACTCTTAGGCAAAGCCCATCTCAGCTGGCTTGTAGGCGTGCCTGCGTGCTCAGAAGCAGCCCCGTGGCAGGCAGGACAGTGCGAGATGTCTTCTGGGCACGCAGCATGCTGCTTCCCATGCCCGCGACAAACCGCGAGCAGGTGCCTGGCTTGTGCTTCTATGTGCCGAGACTTGGAGCTGGCCAGCGCGCACCTTCCCGCTGTGTGTGCTGCTGTCCGCATACAGCCTCCAAACAAAGCAGGGCACTAAGGCAAGAGAAGTAAGCGCCCCAGGAGGGAATCTGCCTGCGAGGGAAGCTGTGCAGCACATCCCTTGTTCTGCTCGCCACTTCCCTGACTCTTAGGCAAAGCCCATCTCAGCTGGCTTGTAGGCATGCCTCCGTGCTCAGAAGCAGCCCCGTGGCAGGCAGGACAGTGCGAGATGTCTTCTGGGCATGCAGCATGCTGCTTCCCATGCCTGGGACAAACCGCGAGCAGGTGACTCGCTTGCGCTTCTATGTGCCGAGACTTGGAGCTGGCCAGCGCGCACCTTCCCGCTGTGTGTGCTGCTGTCCGCAAACAGCCTCCAAACAAAGCAGGGCACTAAGGCAGGAGAAGTAAGCGCCCCAGGAGGGAATCTGCCTGCGAGGGAAGCTGTGCAGCACATCCCTTGTTCCGCTCGCCGCTTCCTGACTCTTAGGCAAAGCCCATCTCAGCTGGCTTGTAGGCGTGCCTCCGTGCTCAGAAGCAGCCCCGAGGAAGGCAGGACAGTGCGAGATGTCTTGTGGGCACGCAGCATGCTGCTTCCCATGCCTGGGACAAACCGCGAGCAGGTGCCTGGCTTGCGCTTCAATCTGCCGAGACTTGGAGCTGACCAGCGCGCACCTTCCCGCAGTGTGTGCTGCTGTCCGCAAACAGCCTCCAAACAAAGCAGGGCACTAAGGCAAGAGAACTAAGAGCCCCAGGAGGGAATCTGCCTGCGAGGAAAGCTGTGCAGCACATCCCTTGTTCCGCTCGCCACTTCCCTGACTCTTAGGCAAAGCCCATCTCAGCTTGCTTGTAGGCGTGCCTGCGTGCTCAGAAGCAGCCCCGTGGCAGGCAGGACAGTGCGAGATGTCTTCTGGGCATGCAGCATGCTGCTTCCCATGCCCGCGACAAACTGCGAGCAGGTGCCTGGCTTGCGCTTCTATCTGCCGAGACTTGGAGCTGGCCAGCGCGCACCTTCCCGCTGTGTGTGCTGCTGTCCACAAACAGCCTCCAAACAAAGCAGGGCACTAAGGCAAGAGAACTAAGAGCCCCAGGAGGGAATCTGCCTGCGAGGGAAGCTGTACAGCACATCCCTTGTTCCGCTCGCCACTTCCCTGACTCTTAGGCAAAGCCCATCTCAGCTGGCTTGTAGGCGTGCCTCCGTGCTCAGAAGCAGCCCCGTGGCAGGCAGGACAGTGCGAGATGTCTTCTGGCCACGCAGCATGCTGCTTCCCATGCCCGCGACAAACTGCGAGCAGGTGCCTGGCTTGCGCTTCTATGTGCCGAGACTTGGAGCTGGCCAGCGCGCACCTTCCCGCTGTGTGTGCTGCTGTCTGCAAACAGCCTCCAAACAAAGCAGGGCACTAAGGCAAGAGAAGTAAGCGCCCCAGGAGGGAATCTGCCTGCGAGGGAACCTGTGCAGCACATCCCTTGTTCCGCTCGCCACTTCCCTAACTCTTAGGCAAAGCCCATCTCAGCTTGCTTGTAGGCGTGCCTCCGTGCTCAGAAGCAGCCCCGTGGCAGGCAGGACAGTGCGGGATGTCTTCTGGGCACGCAGCATGCTGCTTCCCATGCCCGGGACAAACTGCGAGCAGGTGCCTGGCTTGCGCTTCTATCTGCCGAGACTTGGAGCTGGCCAGCGCGCACCTTCCCGCTGTGTGTGCTGCTGTCCGCAAACAGCCTCCAAACAAAGCAGGGCACTAAGGCAAGAGAAGTAAGCGCCCCAGGAGGGAATCTGCCTGCGAGGGAAGCTGTGCAGCACATCCCTTGTTCCGCTCGCCGCTTCCTGACTCTTAGGCAAAGCCCATCTCAGCTGGCTTGTAGGCGTGCCTCCGTGCTCAGAAGCAGCCCCGTGGCAGGCAGGACAGTGCGAGATGTTTTCTGGGCATGCAGCATGCTGCTTCCCATGCCTGGGACAAACCGCGAGCAGGTGCCTCGCTTGCGCTTCAATCTGCCGAGACTTGGAGCTGACCAGCGCGCACCTTCCCGCAGTGTGTGCTGCTGTCCGCAAACAGCCTCCAAACAAAGCAGGGCACTAAGGCAAGAGAACTAAGAGCCCCAGGAGGGAATCTGCCTGCGAGGAAAGCTGTGCAGCACATCCCTTGTTCCGCTCGCCACTTCCCTGACTCTTAGGCAAAGCCCATCTCAGCTGGCTTGTAGGCGTGCCTCCGTGCTCAGAAGCAGCCCCGTGGCAGGCAGGACAGTGCGAGATGTCTTCTGGGCACGCAGCATGCTGCTTCCCATGCCTGGGACAAACCGCGAGCAGGTGCCTGGCTTGCGCTTCTATGTGCCGAGACTTGGAGCTGGCCAGCGCGCACCTTCCCAATGTGTGTGCTGCTGTCCGCAAACAGCCTCCAAACAAAGCAGGGCACTAAGGCAAGAGAAGTAAGCGCCCCAGGAGGGAATCTGCCTGCGAGGGAAGCTGTGCAGCACATCCCTTGTTCCGCTCGCCACTTCCCTGACTCTTAGGCAAAGCCCATCTCAGCTGGCTTGTAGGCGTGCCTGCGTGCTCAGAAGCAGCCCCGTGGCAGGCAGGACAGTGCGAGATGTCTTCTGGGCACGCAGCATGCTGCTTCCCATGCCCGCGACAAACCGCGAGCAGGTGCCTGGCTTGCGCTTCTATGTGCCGAGACTTGGAGCTGGCCAGCGCGCACCTTCCCTCTGTGTGTGCTGCTGTCCGCAAACAGCCTCCAAACAAATCAGGGCACTAAGGCAGGAGAAGTAAGCGCCCCAGGAGGGAATCTGCCTGCGAGGGAAGCTGTGCAGCACATCCCTTGTTCCGCTCGCCACTTCCCTGACTCTTAGGCAAAGCCCATCTCAGCTGGCTTCTAGGCGTGCCTCCGTGCTCAGAAGCAGCCCCGTGGAAGGCAGGACAGTGCGAGATGTCTTCTGGGCACGCAGCATGCTGCTTCCCATGCCTGGGACAAACCGCGAGCAGGTGCCTCGCTTGCGCTTCTATGTGCCGAGACTTGGAGCTGGCCAGCGCGCACCTTCCCGCTGTGTGTGCTGCTGTCCGCAAACAGCCTCCAAACAAAGCAGGGCACTAAGGCAGGAGAAGTAAGCGCCCCAGGAGGGAATCTGCCTGCGAGGGAAGCTGTGCAGCACATCCCTTGTTCCGCTCGCCACTTCCCTGACTCTTAGGCAAAGCCCATCTCAGCTGGCTTGTAGGCGTGCCTCCGTGCTCAGAAGCAGCCCCGTGGCAGGCAGGACAGTGCGAGAAGTAATCGGGGCATGCAGCATGCTGCTTCCCATGCCCGCGACAAACTGCGAGCAGGTGCCTCGCTTGCGCTTCTATCTGCCGAGACTTGGAGCTGGCCAGCGCGCACCTTCCCGCTGTGTGTGCTGCTGTCTGCAAACAGCCTCCAAACAAAGCAGGGCACTAAGGCAAGAGAAGTAAGCGCCCCAGGAGGGAATCTGCCTGCGAGGGAAGCTGTGCAGCACATCCCTTGTTCCGCTCGCCACTTCCCTGACTCTTAGGCAAAGCCCATCTCAGCTGGCTTGTAGGCGTGCCTGCGTGCTCAGAAGCAGCCCCGTGGCAGGCAGGACAGTGCGAGATGTCTTCTGGGCACGCAGCATGCTGCTTCCCATGCCCGGGACAAACCGCGAGCAGGTGCCTGGCTTGCGCTTCTATGTGCCGAGACTTGGAGGTTGCCAGCGCGCACCTTCCCTCTGTGTGTGCTGCTGTCCGCAAACAGCCTCCAAACAAAGCAGGGCACTAAGGCAGGAGAAGTAAGCGCCCCAGGAGGGAATCTGCCTGCGAGGGAAGCTGTGCAGCACATCCCTTGTTCCGCTCGCCACTTCCCTGACTCTTAGGCAAAGCCCATCTCAGCTTGCTTGTAGGCGTGCCTCCGTGCTCAGAAGCAGCCCCGTGGCAGGCAGGACAGTGCGAGATGTCTTCTGGGCATGCAGCATGCTGCTTCCCATGCCCGCGACAAACTGCGAGCAGGTGCCTGGCTTGCGCTTCTATCTGCCGAGACTTGGAGCTGGCCAGCGCGCACCTTCCCGCTGTGTGTGCTGCTGTCCGCAAACAGCCTCCAAACAAAGCAGGGCACTAAGGCAAGAGAACTAAGAGCCCCAGGAGGGAATCTGCCTGCGAGGGAAGCTGTGCAGCACATCCCTTGTTCCGCTCGCCACTTCCCTAACTCTTAGGCAAAGCCCATCTCAGCTGGCTTGTAGGCGTGCCTCCGTGCTCAGAAGCAGCCCCGTGGCAGGCAGGACAGTGCGAGATGTCTTCTGGGCACGCAGCATGCTGCTTCCCATGCCCGGGACAAACTGCGAGCAGGTGCCTGGCTTGCGCTTCTATGTGCCGAGACTTGGAGCTGGCCAGCGCGCACCTTCCCGCTGTGTGTGCTGCTGTCTGCAAACAGCCTCCAAACAAAGCAGGGCACTAAGGCAAGAGAAGTAAGAGCCCCAGGAGGGAATCTGCCTGCGAGGGAACCTGTGCAGCACATCCCTTGTTCCGCTCGCCACTTCCCTAACTCTTAGGCAAAGCCCATCTCAGCTTGCTTGTAGGCGTGCCTCCGTGCTCAGAAGCAGCCCCGTGGCAGGCAGGACAGTGCGGGATGTCTTCTGGGCACGCAGCATGCTGCTTCCCATGCCCGGGACAAACTGCGAGCAGGTGCCTGGCTTGCGCTTCTATCTGCCGAGACTTGGAGCTGGCCAGCGCGCACCTTCCCGCTGTGTGTGCTGCTGTCCGCAAACAGCCTCCAAACAAAGCAGGGCACTAAGGCAAGAGAAGTAAGCGCCCCAGGAGGGAATCTGCCTGCGAGGGAAGCTGTGCAGCACATCCCTTGTTCCGCTCGCCGCTTCCTGACTCTTAGGCAAAGCCCATCTCAGCTGGCTTGTAGGCGTGCCTCCGTGCTCAGAAGCAGCCCCGTGGCAGGCAGGACAGTGCGAGATGTTTTCTGGGCATGCAGCATGCTGCTTCCCATGCCTGGGACAAACCGCGAGCAGGTGCCTCGCTTGCGCTTCAATCTGCCGAGACTTGGAGCTGACCAGCGCGCACCTTCCCGCAGTGTGTGCTGCTGTCCGCAAACAGCCTCCAAACAAAGCAGGGCACTAAGGCAAGAGAACTAAGAGCCCCAGGAGGGAATCTGCCTGCGAGGAAAGCTGTGCAGCACATCCCTTGTTCCGCTCGCCACTTCCCTGACTCTTAGGCAAAGCCCATCTCAGCTGGCTTGTAGGCGTGCCTCCGTGCTCAGAAGCAGCCCCGTGGCAGGCAGGACAGTGCGAGATGTCTTCTGGGCACGCAGCATGCTGCTTCCCATGCCTGGGACAAACCGCGAGCAGGTGCCTGGCTTGCGCTTCTATGTGCCGAGACTTGGAGCTGGCCAGCGCGCACCTTCCCAATGTGTGTGCTGCTGTCCGCAAACAGCCTCCAAACAAAGCAGGGCACTAAGGCAGGAGAACTAAGAGCCCCAGGAGGGAATCTGCCTGCGAGGAAAGCTGTGCAGCACATCCCTTGTTCCGCTCGCCACTTCCCTGACTCTTAGGCAAAGCCCATCTCAGCTTGCTTGTAGGCGTGCCTGCGTGCTCAGAAGCAGCCCCGTGGCAGGCAGGACAGTGCGAGATGTCTTCTGGGCACGCAGCATGCTGCTTCCCATGCCCGCGACAAACTGCGAGCAGGTGCCTGGCTTTCGCTTCTATCTGCCGAGACTTGGAGCTGGCCAGCGCGCACCTTCCCGCTGTGTGTGCTGCTGTCCACAAACAGCCTCCAAACAAAGCAGGGCACTAAGGCAAGAGAACTAAGAGCCCCAGGAGGGAATCTGCCTGCGAGGGAAGCTGTACAGCACATCCCTTGTTCCGCTCGCCACTTCCCTGACTCTTAGGCAAAGCCCATCTCAGCTGGCTTGTAGGCGTGCCTCCGTGCTCAGAAGCAGCCCCGTGGCAGGCAGGACAGTGCGAGATGTCTTCTGGGCACGCAGCATGCTGCTTCCCATGCCCGGGACAAACTGCGAGCAGGTGCCTGGCTTGCGCTTCTATGTGCCGAGACTTGGAGCTGGCCAGCGCGCACCTTCCCGCTGTGTGTGCTGCTGTCTGCAAACAGCCTCCAAACAAAGCAGGGCACTAAGGCAAGAGAAGTAAGAGCCCCAGGAGGGAATCTGCCTGCGAGGGAACCTGTGCAGCACATCCCTTGTTCCGCTCGCCACTTCCCTAACTCTTAGGCAAAGCCCATCTCAGCTTGCTTGTAGGCGTGCCTCCGTGCTCAGAAGCAGCCCCGTGGCAGGCAGGACAGTGCGGGATGTCTTCTGGGCACGCAGCATGCTGCTTCCCATGCCCGGGACAAACTGCGAGCAGGTGCCTGGCTTGCGCTTCTATCTGCCGAGACTTGGAGCTGGCCAGCGCGCACCTTCCCGCTGTGTGTGCTGCTGTCCGCAAACAGCCTCCAAACAAAGCAGGGCACTAAGGCAAGAGAAGTAAGCGCCCCAGGAGGGAATCTGCCTGCGAGGGAAGCTGTGCAGCACATCCCTTGTTCCGCTCGCCGCTTCCTGACTCTTAGGCAAAGCCCATCTCAGCTGGCTTGTAGGCGTGCCTCCGTGCTCAGAAGCAGCCCCGTGGAAGGCAGGACAGTGCGAGATGTTTTCTGGGCATGCAGCATGCTGCTTCCCATGCCTGGGACAAACCGCGAGCAGGTGCCTCGCTTGCGCTTCAATCTGCCGAGACTTGGAGCTGACCAGCGCGCACCTTCCCGCAGTGTGTGCTGCTGTCCGCAAACAGCCTCCAAACAAAGCAGGGCACTAAGGCAAGAGAACTAAGAGCCCCAGGAGGGAATCTGCCTGCGAGGAAAGCTGTGCAGCACATCCCTTGTTCCGCTCGCCACTTCCCTGACTCTTAGGCAAAGCCCATCTCAGCTGGCTTGTAGGCGTGCCTCCGTGCTCAGAAGCAGCCCCGTGGCAGGCAGGACAGTGCGAGATGTCTTCTGGGCACGCAGCATGCTGCTTCCCATGCCTGGGACAAACCGCGAGCAGGTGCCTGGCTTGCGCTTCTATGTGCCGAGACTTGGAGCTGGCCAGCGCGCACCTTCCCAATGTGTGTGCTGCTGTCCGCAAACAGCCTCCAAACAAAGCAGGGCACTAAGGCAAGAGAAGTAAGCGCCCCAGGAGGGAATCTGCCTGCGAGGGAAGCTGTGCAGCACATCCCTTGTTCCGCTCGCCACTTCCCTGACTCTTAGGCAAAGCCCATCTCAGCTGGCTTGTAGGCGTGCCTGCGTGCTCAGAAGCAGCCCCGTGGCAGGCAGGACAGTGCGAGATGTCTTCTGGGCACGCAGCATGCTGCTTCCCATGCCCGCGACAAACCGCGAGCAGGTGCCTGGCTTGCGCTTCTATGTGCCGAGACTTGGAGCTGGCCAGCGCGCACCTTCCCTCTGTGTGTGCTGCTGTCCGCAAACAGCCTCCAAACAAATCAGGGCACTAAGGCAGGAGAAGTAAGCGCCCCAGGAGGGAATCTGCCTGCGAGGGAAGCTGTGCAGCACATCCCTTGTTCCGCTCGCCACTTCCCTGACTCTTAGGCAAAGCCCATCTCAGCTGGCTTCTAGGCGTGCCTCCGTGCTCAGAAGCAGCCCCGTGGAAGGCAGGACAGTGCGAGATGTCTTCTGGGCACGCAGCATGCTGCTTCCCATGCCTGGGACAAACCGCGAGCAGGTGCCTCGCTTGCGCTTCTATGTGCCGAGACTTGGAGCTGGCCAGCGCGCACCTTCCCGCTGTGTGTGCTGCTGTCCGCAAACAGCCTCCAAACAAAGCAGGGCACTAAGGCAGGAGAAGTAAGCGCCCCAGGAGGGAATCTGCCTGCGAGGGAAGCTGTGCAGCACATCCCTTGTTCCGCTCGCCACTTCCCTGACTCTTAGGCAAAGCCCATCTCAGCTGGCTTGTAGGCGTGCCTCCGTGCTCAGAAGCAGCCCCGTGGCAGGCAGGACAGTGCGAGAAGTAATCGGGGCATGCAGCATGCTGCTTCCCATGCCCGCGACAAACTGCGAGCAGGTGCCTCGCTTGCGCTTCTATCTGCCGAGACTTGGAGCTGGCCAGCGCGCACCTTCCCGCTGTGTGTGCTGCTGTCTGCAAACAGCCTCCAAACAAAGCAGGGCACTAAGGCAAGAGAAGTAAGCGCCCCAGGAGGGAATCTGCCTGCGAGGGAAGCTGTGCAGCACATCCCTTGTTCCGCTCGCCACTTCCCTAACTCTTAGGCAAAGCCCATCTCAGCTGGCTTGTAGGCGTGCCTCCGTGCTCAGAAGCAGCCCCGTGGCAGGCAGGACAGTGCGAGATGTCTTCTGGGCACGCAGCATGCTGCTTCCCATGCCCGGGACAAACTGCGAGCAGGTGCCTGGCTTGCGCTTCTATGTGCCGAGACTTGGAGCTGGCCAGCGCGCACCTTCCCGCTGTGTGTGCTGCTGTCTGCAAACAGCCTCCAAACAAAGCAGGGCACTAAGGCAAGAGAAGTAAGAGCCCCAGGAGGGAATCTGCCTGCGAGGGAACCTGTGCAGCACATCCCTTGTTCCGCTCGCCACTTCCCTAACTCTTAGGCAAAGCCCATCTCAGCTTGCTTGTAGGCGTGCCTCCGTGCTCAGAAGCAGCCCCGTGGCAGGCAGGACAGTGCGGGATGTCTTCTGGGCACGCAGCATGCTGCTTCCCATGCCCGGGACAAACTGCGAGCAGGTGCCTGGCTTGCGCTTCTATCTGCCGAGACTTGGAGCTGGCCAGCGCGCACCTTCCCGCTGTGTGTGCTGCTGTCCGCAAACAGCCTCCAAACAAAGCAGGGCACTAAGGCAAGAGAAGTAAGCGCCCCAGGAGGGAATCTGCCTGCGAGGGAAGCTGTGCAGCACATCCCTTGTTCCGCTCGCCGCTTCCTGACTCTTAGGCAAAGCCCATCTCAGCTGGCTTGTAGGCGTGCCTCCGTGCTCAGAAGCAGCCCCGTGGCAGGCAGGACAGTGCGAGATGTTTTCTGGGCATGCAGCATGCTGCTTCCCATGCCTGGGACAAACCGCGAGCAGGTGCCTCGCTTGCGCTTCAATCTGCCGAGACTTGGAGCTGACCAGCGCGCACCTTCCCGCAGTGTGTGCTGCTGTCCGCAAACAGCCTCCAAACAAAGCAGGGCACTAAGGCAAGAGAACTAAGAGCCCCAGGAGGGAATCTGCCTGCGAGGAAAGCTGTGCAGCACATCCCTTGTTCCGCTCGCCACTTCCCTGACTCTTAGGCAAAGCCCATCTCAGCTGGCTTGTAGGCGTGCCTCCGTGCTCAGAAGCAGCCCCGTGGCAGGCAGGACAGTGCGAGATGTCTTCTGGGCACGCAGCATGCTGCTTCCCATGCCTGGGACAAACCGCGAGCAGGTGCCTGGCTTGCGCTTCTATGTGCCGAGACTTGGAGCTGGCCAGCGCGCACCTTCCCAATGTGTGTGCTGCTGTCCGCAAACAGCCTCCAAACAAAGCAGGGCACTAAGGCAAGAGAAGTAAGCGCCCCAGGAGGGAATCTGCCTGCGAGGGAAGCTGTGCAGCACATCCCTTGTTCCGCTCGCCACTTCCCTGACTCTTAGGCAAAGCCCATCTCAGCTGGCTTGTAGGCGTGCCTGCGTGCTCAGAAGCAGCCCCGTGGCAGGCAGGACAGTGCGAGATGTCTTCTGGGCACGCAGCATGCTGCTTCCCATGCCCGCGACAAAACGCGAGCAGGTGCCTGGCTTGCGCTTCTATGTGCCGAGACTTGGAGCTGGCCAGCGCGCACCTTCCCTCTGTGTGTGCTGCTGTCCGCAAACAGCCTCCAAACAAATCAGGGCACTAAGGCAGGAGAAGTAAGCGCCCCAGGAGGGAATCTGCCTGCGAGGGAAGCTGTGCAGCACATCCCTTGTTCCGCTCGCCACTTCCCTGACTCTTAGGCAAAGCCCATCTCAGCTGGCTTCTAGGCGTGCCTCCGTGCTCAGAAGCAGCCCCGTGGAAGGCAGGACAGTGCGAGATGTCTTCTGGGCACGCAGCATGCTGCTTCCCATGCCTGGGACAAACCGCGAGCAGGTGCCTCGCTTGCGCTTCTATGTGCCGAGACTTGGAGCTGGCCAGCGCGCACCTTCCCGCTGTGTGTGCTGCTGTCCGCAAACAGCCTCCAAACAAAGCAGGGCACTAAGGCAGGAGAAGTAAGCGCCCCAGGAGGGAATCTGCCTGCGAGGGAAGCTGTGCAGCACATCCCTTGTTCCGCTCGCCACTTCCCTGACTCTTAGGCAAAGCCCATCTCAGCTGGCTTGTAGGCGTGCCTCCGTGCTCAGAAGCAGCCCCGTGGCAGGCAGGACAGTGCGAGAAGTAATCGGGGCATGCAGCATGCTGCTTCCCATGCCCGCGACAAACTGCGAGCAGGTGCCTCGCTTGCGCTTCTATCTGCCGAGACTTGGAGCTGGCCAGCGCGCACCTTCCCGCTGTGTGTGCTGCTGTCTGCAAACAGCCTCCAAACAAAGCAGGGCACTAAGGCAAGAGAAGTAAGCGCCCCAGGAGGGAATCTGCCTGCGAGGGAAGCTGTGCAGCACATCCCTTGTTCCGCTCGCCACTTCCCTGACTCTTAGGCAAAGCCCATCTCAGCTGGCTTGTAGGCGTGCCTGCGTGCTCAGAAGCAGCCCCGTGGCAGGCAGGACAGTGCGAGATGTCTTCTGGGCACGCAGCATGCTGCTTCCCATGCCCGGGACAAACTGCGAGCAGGTGCCTGGCTTGCGCTTCTATGTGCCGAGACTTGGAGCTGGCCAGCGCGCACCTTCCCGCTGTGTGTGCTGCTGTCTGCAAACAGCCTCCAAACAAAGCAGGGCACTAAGGCAAGAGAAGTAAGAGCCCCAGGAGGGAATCTGCCTGCGAGGGAACCTGTGCAGCACATCCCTTGTTCCGCTCGCCACTTCCCTAACTCTTAGGCAAAGCCCATCTCAGCTTGCTTGTAGGCGTGCCTCCGTGCTCAGAAGCAGCCCCGTGGCAGGCAGGACAGTGCGGGATGTCTTCTGGGCACGCAGCATGCTGCTTCCCATGCCCGGGACAAACTGCGAGCAGGTGCCTGGCTTGCGCTTCTATCTGCCGAGACTTGGAGCTGGCCAGCGCGCACCTTCCCGCTGTGTGTGCTGCTGTCCGCAAACAGCCTCCAAACAAAGCAGGGCACTAAGGCAAGAGAAGTAAGCGCCCCAGGAGGGAATCTGCCTGCGAGGGAAGCTGTGCAGCACATCCCTTGTTCCGCTCGCCGCTTCCTGACTCTTAGGCAAAGCCCATCTCAGCTGGCTTGTAGGCGTGCCTCCGTGCTCAGAAGCAGCCCCGTGGCAGGCAGGACAGTGCGAGATGTTTTCTGGGCATGCAGCATGCTGCTTCCCATGCCTGGGACAAACCGCGAGCAGGTGCCTCGCTTGCGCTTCAATCTGCCGAGACTTGGAGCTGACCAGCGCGCACCTTCCCGCAGTGTGTGCTGCTGTCCGCAAACAGCCTCCAAACAAAGCAGGGCACTAAGGCAAGAGAACTAAGAGCCCCAGGAGGGAATCTGCCTGCGAGGAAAGCTGTGCAGCACATCCCTTGTTCCGCTCGCCACTTCCCTGACTCTTAGGCAAAGCCCATCTCAGCTGGCTTGTAGGCGTGCCTCCGTGCTCAGAAGCAGCCCCGTGGCAGGCAGGACAGTGCGAGATGTCTTCTGGGCACGCAGCATGCTGCTTCCCATGCCTGGGACAAACCGCGAGCAGGTGCCTGGCTTGCGCTTCTATGTGCCGAGACTTGGAGCTGGCCAGCGCGCACCTTCCCAATGTGTGTGCTGCTGTCCGCAAACAGCCTCCAAACAAAGCAGGGCACTAAGGCAGGAGAACTAAGAGCCCCAGGAGGGAATCTGCCTGCGAGGAAAGCTGTGCAGCACATCCCTTGTTCCGCTCGCCACTTCCCTGACTCTTAGGCAAAGCCCATCTCAGCTTGCTTGTAGGCGTGCCTGCGTGCTCAGAAGCAGCCCCGTGGCAGGCAGGACAGTGCGAGATGTCTTCTGGGCACGCAGCATGCTGCTTCCCATGCCCGCGACAAACTGCGAGCAGGTGCCTGGCTTTCGCTTCTATCTGCCGAGACTTGGAGCTGGCCAGCGCGCACCTTCCCGCTGTGTGTGCTGCTGTCCACAAACAGCCTCCAAACAAAGCAGGGCACTAAGGCAAGAGAACTAAGAGCCCCAGGAGGGAATCTGCCTGCGAGGGAAGCTGTACAGCACATCCCTTGTTCCGCTCGCCACTTCCCTGACTCTTAGGCAAAGCCCATCTCAGCTGGCTTGTAGGCGTGCCTCCGTGCTCAGAAGCAGCCCCGTGGCAGGCAGGACAGTGCGAGATGTCTTCTGGGCACGCAGCATGCTGCTTCCCATGCCCGGGACAAACTGCGAGCAGGTGCCTGGCTTGCGCTTCTATGTGCCGAGACTTGGAGCTGGCCAGCGCGCACCTTCCCGCTGTGTGTGCTGCTGTCTGCAAACAGCCTCCAAACAAAGCAGGGCACTAAGGCAAGAGAAGTAAGAGCCCCAGGAGGGAATCTGCCTGCGAGGGAACCTGTGCAGCACATCCCTTGTTCCGCTCGCCACTTCCCTAACTCTTAGGCAAAGCCCATCTCAGCTTGCTTGTAGGCGTGCCTCCGTGCTCAGAAGCAGCCCCGTGGCAGGCAGGACAGTGCGGGATGTCTTCTGGGCACGCAGCATGCTGCTTCCCATGCCCGGGACAAACTGCGAGCAGGTGCCTGGCTTGCGCTTCTATCTGCCGAGACTTGGAGCTGGCCAGCGCGCACCTTCCCGCTGTGTGTGCTGCTGTCCGCAAACAGCCTCCAAACAAAGCAGGGCACTAAGGCAAGAGAAGTAAGCGCCCCAGGAGGGAATCTGCCTGCGAGGGAAGCTGTGCAGCACATCCCTTGTTCCGCTCGCCGCTTCCTGACTCTTAGGCAAAGCCCATCTCAGCTGGCTTGTAGGCGTGCCTCCGTGCTCAGAAGCAGCCCCGTGGCAGGCAGGACAGTGCGAGATGTTTTCTGGGCATGCAGCATGCTGCTTCCCATGCCTGGGACAAACCGCGAGCAGGTGCCTCGCTTGCGCTTCAATCTGCCGAGACTTGGAGCTGACCAGCGCGCACCTTCCCGCAGTGTGTGCTGCTGTCCGCAAACAGCCTCCAAACAAAGCAGGGCACTAAGGCAAGAGAACTAAGAGCCCCAGGAGGGAATCTGCCTGCGAGGAAAGCTGTGCAGCACATCCCTTGTTCCGCTCGCCACTTCCCTGACTCTTAGGCAAAGCCCATCTCAGCTGGCTTGTAGGCGTGCCTCCGTGCTCAGAAGCAGCCCCGTGGCAGGCAGGACAGTGCGAGATGTCTTCTGGGCACGCAGCATGCTGCTTCCCATGCCTGGGACAAACCGCGAGCAGGTGCCTGGCTTGCGCTTCTATGTGCCGAGACTTGGAGCTGGCCAGCGCGCACCTTCCCAATGTGTGTGCTGCTGTCCGCAAACAGCCTCCAAACAAAGCAGGGCACTAAGGCAAGAGAAGTAAGCGCCCCAGGAGGGAATCTGCCTGCGAGGGAAGCTGTGCAGCACATCCCTTGTTCCGCTCGCCACTTCCCTGACTCTTAGGCAAAGCCCATCTCAGCTGGCTTGTAGGCGTGCCTGCGTGCTCAGAAGCAGCCCCGTGGCAGGCAGGACAGTGCGAGATGTCTTCTGGGCACGCAGCATGCTGCTTCCCATGCCCGCGACAAACCGCGAGCAGGTGCCTGGCTTGCGCTTCTATGTGCCGAGACTTGGAGCTGGCCAGCGCGCACCTTCCCTCTGTGTGTGCTGCTGTCCGCAAACAGCCTCCAAACAAATCAGGGCACTAAGGCAGGAGAAGTAAGCGCCCCAGGAGGGAATCTGCCTGCGAGGGAAGCTGTGCAGCACATCCCTTGTTCCGCTCGCCACTTCCCTGACTCTTAGGCAAAGCCCATCTCAGCTGGCTTCTAGGCGTGCCTCCGTGCTCAGAAGCAGCCCCGTGGAAGGCAGGACAGTGCGAGATGTCTTCTGGGCACGCAGCATGCTGCTTCCCATGCCTGGGACAAACCGCGAGCAGGTGCCTCGCTTGCGCTTCTATGTGCCGAGACTTGGAGCTGGCCAGCGCGCACCTTCCCGCTGTGTGTGCTGCTGTCCGCAAACAGCCTCCAAACAAAGCAGGGCACTAAGGCAGGAGAAGTAAGCGCCCCAGGAGGGAATCTGCCTGCGAGGGAAGCTGTGCAGCACATCCCTTGTTCCGCTCGCCACTTCCCTGACTCTTAGGCAAAGCCCATCTCAGCTGGCTTGTAGGCGTGCCTCCGTGCTCAGAAGCAGCCCCGTGGCAGGCAGGACAGTGCGAGAAGTAATCGGGGCATGCAGCATGCTGCTTCCCATGCCCGCGACAAACTGCGAGCAGGTGCCTCGCTTGCGCTTCTATCTGCCGAGACTTGGAGCTGGCCAGCGCGCACCTTCCCGCTGTGTGTGCTGCTGTCTGCAAACAGCCTCCAAACAAAGCAGGGCACTAAGGCAAGAGAAGTAAGCGCCCCAGGAGGGAATCTGCCTGCGAGGGAAGCTGTGCAGCACATCCCTTGTTCCGCTCGCCACTTCCCTGACTCTTAGGCAAAGCCCATCTCAGCTTGCTTGTAGGCGTGCCTCCGTGCTCAGAAGCAGCCCCGTGGCAGGCAGGACAGTGCGAGATGTCTTCTGGGCATGCAGCATGCTGCTTCCCATGCCCGCGACAAACTGCGAGCAGGTGCCTGGCTTGCGCTTCTATCTGCCGAGACTTGGAGCTGGCCAGCGCGCACCTTCCCGCTGTGTGTGCTGCTGTCCGCAAACAGCCTCCAAACAAAGCAGGGCACTAAGGCAAGAGAACTAAGAGCCCCAGGAGGGAATCTGCCTGCGAGGGAAGCTGTGCAGCACATCCCTTGTTCCGCTCGCCACTTCCCTAACTCTTAGGCAAAGCCCATCTCAGCTGGCTTGTAGGCGTGCCTCCGTGCTCAGAAGCAGCCCCGTGGCAGGCAGGACAGTGCGAGATGTCTTCTGGGCACGCAGCATGCTGCTTCCCATGCCCGGGACAAACTGCGAGCAGGTGCCTGGCTTGCGCTTCTATGTGCCGAGACTTGGAGCTGGCCAGCGCGCACCTTCCCGCTGTGTGTGCTGCTGTCTGCAAACAGCCTCCAAACAAAGCAGGGCACTAAGGCAAGAGAAGTAAGAGCCCCAGGAGGGAATCTGCCTGCGAGGGAACCTGTGCAGCACATCCCTTGTTCCGCTCGCCACTTCCCTAACTCTTAGGCAAAGCCCATCTCAGCTTGCTTGTAGGCGTGCCTCCGTGCTCAGAAGCAGCCCCGTGGCAGGCAGGACAGTGCGGGATGTCTTCTGGGCACGCAGCATGCTGCTTCCCATGCCCGGGACAAACTGCGAGCAGGTGCCTGGCTTGCGCTTCTATCTGCCGAGACTTGGAGCTGGCCAGCGCGCACCTTCCCGCTGTGTGTGCTGCTGTCCGCAAACAGCCTCCAAACAAAGCAGGGCACTAAGGCAAGAGAAGTAAGCGCCCCAGGAGGGAATCTGCCTGCGAGGGAAGCTGTGCAGCACATCCCTTGTTCCGCTCGCCGCTTCCTGACTCTTAGGCAAAGCCCATCTCAGCTGGCTTGTAGGCGTGCCTCCGTGCTCAGAAGCAGCCCCGTGGCAGGCAGAACAGTGCGAGATGTTTTCTGGGCATGCAGCATGCTGCTTCCCATGCCTGGGACAAACCGCGAGCAGGTGCCTCGCTTGCGCTTCAATCTGCCGAGACTTGGAGCTGACCAGCGCGCACCTTCCCGCAGTGTGTGCTGCTGTCCGCAAACAGCCTCCAAACAAAGCAGGGCACTAAGGCAAGAGAACTAAGAGCCCCAGGAGGGAATCTGCCTGCGAGGGAAGCTGTGCAGCACATCCCTTGTTCCGCTCGCCACTTCCCTGACTCTTAGGCAAAGCCCATCTCAGCTGGCTTGTAGGCGTGCCTGCGTGCTCAGAAGCAGCCCCGTGGCAGGCAGGACAGTGCGAGATGTCTTCTGGGCACGCAGCATGCTGCTTCCCATGCCCGGGACAAACCGCGAGCAGGTGCCTGGCTTGCGCTTCTATGTGCCGAGACTTGGAGCTGGCCAGCGCGCACCTTCCCGCAGTGTGTGCTGCTGTCCGCAAACAGCCTCCAAACAAATCAGGGCACTAAGGCAGGAGAAGTAAGCGCCCCAGGAGGGAATCTGCCTGCGAGGGAAGCTGTGCAGCACATCCCTTGTTCCGCTCGCCACTTCCCTGACTCTTAGGCAAAGCCCATCTCAGCTGGCTTGTAGGCGTGCCTCCGTGCTCAGAAGCAGCCCCGTGGAAGGCAGGACAGTGCGAGATGTCTTCTGGGCACGCAGCATGCTGCTTCCCATGCCTGGGACAAACCGCGAGCAGGTGCCTCGCTTGCGCTTCTATGTGCCGAGACTTGGAGCTGGCCAGCGCGCACCTTCCCGCTGTGTGTGCTGCTGTCCGCAAACAGCCTCCAAACAAAGCAGGGCACTAAGGCAGGAGAAGTAAGCGCCCCAGGAGGGAATCTGCCTGCGAGGGAAGCTGTGCAGCACATCCCTTGTTCCGCTCGCCACTTCCCTGACTCTTAGGCAAAGCCCATCTCAGCTGGCTTGTAGGCGTGCCTCCGTGCTCAGAAGCAGCCCCGTGGCAGGCAGGACAGTGCGAGAAGTAATCGGGGCATGCAGCATGCTGCTTCCCATGCCCGCGACAAACTGCGAGCAGGTGCCTCGCTTGCGCTTCTATGTGCCGAGACTTGGAGCTGGCCAGCGCGCACCTTCCCGCTGTGTGTGCTGCTGTCCGCAAACAGCCTCCAAACAAAGCAGGGCACTAAGGCAGGAGAAGTAAGCGCCCCAGGAGGGAATCTGCCTGCGAGGGAAGCTGTGCAGCACATCCCTTGTTCCGCTCGCCGCTTCCTGACTCTTAGGCAAAGCCCATCTCAGCTTGCTTGTAGGCGTGCCTCCGTGCTCAGAAGCAGCCCCGTGGCAGGCAGGACAGTGCGAGATGTCTTCTGGGCACGCAGCATGCTGCTTCCCATGCCTGGGACAAACCGCGAGCAGGTGCCTCGCTTGCGCTTCTATGTGCCGAGACTTGGAGCTGGCCAGCGCGCACCTTCCCGCTGTGTGTGCTGCTGTCCGCAAACAGCCTCCAAACAAAGCAGGGCACTAAGGCAGGAGAAGTAAGCGCCCCAGGAGGGAATCTGCCTGCGAGGGAAGCTGTGCAGCACATCCCTTGTTCCGCTCGCCACTTCCCTGACTCTTAGGCAAAGCCCATCTCAGCTGGCTTGTAGGCGTGCCTCCGTGCTCAGAAGCAGCCCCGTGGCAGGCAGGACAGTGCGAGATGTCTTCTGGGCACGCAGCATGCTGCTTCCCATGCCTGGGACAAACCGCGAGCAGGTGCCTGGCTTGCGCTTCTATCTGCCGAGACTTGGAGCTGGCCAGCGCGCACCTTCCCGCTGTGTGTGCTGCTGTCCGCAAACAGCCTCCAAACAAAGCAGGGCACTAAGGCAGGAGAAGTAAGCGAACCCAGGAGGGAATCTGCCTGCGAGGGAAGCTGTGCAGCACATCCCTTGTTCCGCTCGCCACTTCCCTCACTCTTAGGCAAAGCCCATCTCAGCTGGCTTGTAGGCGTGCCTGCGTGCTCAGAAGCAGCCCCGTGGCAGGCAGGACAGTGCGAGAAGTAATCGGGGCATGCAGCATGCTGCTTCCCATGCCTGGGACAAACCGCGAGCAGGTGCCTCGCTTGCGCTTCTATTTGCCGAGACTTGGAGCTGGCCAGCGCGCACCTTCCCGCTGTGTGTGCTGCTGTCCGCAAACAGCCTCCAAACAAAGCAGGGCACTAAGGCAGGAGAAGTAAGCGCCCCAGGAGGGAATCTGCCTGCGAGGGAAGCTGTGCAGCACATCCCTTGTTCCGCTCGCCACTTCCCTGACTCTTAGGCAAAGCCCATCTCAGCTGGCTTGTAGGCGTGCCTGCGTGCTCAGAAGCAGCCCCGTGGCAGGCAGGACAGTGCGAGAAGTAATCGGGGCATGCAGCATGCTGCTTCCCATGCCCGCGACAAACTGCGAGCAGGTGCCTGGCTTGCGCTTCTATGTGCCGAGACTTGGAGCTGGCCAGCGCGCACCTTCCCGCTGTGTGTGCTGCTGTCCGCAAACAGCCTCCAAACAAAGCAGGGCACTAAGGCAAGAGAACTAAGAGCCCCAGGAGGGAATCTGCCTGCGAGGGAAGCTGTGCAGCACATCCCTTGTTCCGCTCGCCACTTCCCTAACTCTTAGGCAAAGCCCATCTCAGCTGGCTTGTAGGCGTGCCTCCGTGCTCAGAAGCAGCCCCGTGGCAGGCAGGACAGTGCGAGAAGTAATCGGGGCATGCAGCATGCTGCTTCCCATGCCCGCGACAAACTGCGAGCAGGTGCCTGGCTTGCGCTTCAATCTGCCGAGACTTGAAGCTGACCAGCGCGCACCTTCCCGCTGTGTGTGCTGCTGTCCGCAAACAGCCTCCAAACAAAGCAGGGCACTGAGGCAAGAGAAGTAAGCGCCCCAGGAGGGAATCTGCCTGCGAGGGAAGCTGTGCAGCACATCCCTTGTTCTGCTCGCCACTTCCCTGACTCTTAGGCAAAGCCCATCTCAGCTGGCTTGTAGGCGTGCCTGCGTGCTCAGAAGCAGCCCCGTGGCAGGCAGGACAGTGCGAGATGTCTTCTGGGCATGCAGCATGCTGCTTCCCATGCCTGGGACAAACCGCGAGCAGGTGACTCGCTTGCGCTTCTATGTGCCGAGACTTGGAGCTGGCCAGCGCGCACCTTCCCGCTGTGTGTGCTGCTGTCCGCAAACAGCCTCCAAACAAAGCAGGGCACTAAGGCAAGAGAAGTAAGCGCCCCAGGAGGGAATCTGCCTGCGAGGGAAGCTGTGCAGCACATCCCTTGTTCCGCTCGCCGCTTCCTGACTCTTAGGCAAAGCCCATCTCAGCTGGCTTGTAGGCGTGCCTCCGTGCTCAGAAGCAGCCCCGAGGAAGGCAGGACAGTGCGAGATGTCTTCTGGGCACGCAGCATGCTGCTTCCCATGCCTGGGACAAACCGCGAGCAGGTGCCTGGCTTGCGCTTCAATCTGCCGAGACTTGGAGCTGACCAGCGCGCACCTTCCCGCAGTGTGTGCTGCTGTCCGCAAACAGCCTCCAAACAAAGCAGGGCACTAAGGCAAGAGAACTAAGAGCCCCAGGAGGGAATCTGCCTGCGAGGAAAGCTGTGCAGCACATCCCTTGTTCCGCTCGCCACTTCCCTGACTCTTAGGCAAAGCCCATCTCAGCTTGCTTGTAGGCGTGCCTGCGTGCTCAGAAGCAGCCCCGTGGCAGGCAGGACAGTGCGAGATGTCTTCTGGGCACGCAGCATGCTGCTTCCCATGCCCGCGACAAACTGCGAGCAGGTGCCTGGCTTTCGCTTCTATGTGCCGAGACTTGGAGCTGGCCAGCGCGCACCTTCCCGCTGTGTGTGCTGCTGTCCACAAACAGCCTCCAAACAAAGCAGGGCACTAAGGCAAGAGAACTAAGAGCCCCAGGAGGGAATCTGCCTGCGAGGGAAGCTGTACAGCACATCCCTTGTTCCGCTCGCGACTTCCCTGACTCTTAGGCAAAGCCCATCTCAGCTGGCTTGTAGGCGTGCCTCCGTGCTCAGAAGCAGCCCCGTGGCAGGCAGGACAGTGCGGGATGTCTTCTGGGCACGCAGCATGCTGCTTCCCATGCCCGGGACAAACTGCGAGCAGGTGCCTGGCTTGCGCTTCTATCTGCCGAGACTTGGAGCTGGCCAGCGCGCACCTTCCCGCTGTGTGTGCTGCTGTCCGCAAACAGCCTCCAAACAAAGCAGGGCACTAAGGCAAGAGAAGTAAGCGCCCCAGGAGGGAATCTGCCTGCGAGGGAAGCTGTGCAGCACATCCCTTGTTCCGCTCGCCGCTTCCTGACTCTTAGGCAAAGCCCATCTCAGCTGGCTTGTAGGCGTGCCTCCGTGCTCAGAAGCAGCCCCGTGGCAGGCAGGACAGTGCGAGATGTTTTCTGGGCATGCAGCATGCTGCTTCCCATGCCTGGGACAAACCGCGAGCAGGTGCCTCGCTTGCGGTTCAATCTGCCGAGACTTGGAGCTGACCAGCGCGCACCTTCCCGCAGTGTGTGCTGCTGTCCGCAAAGAGCCTCCAAACAAAGCAGGGCACTAAGGCAAGAGAAGTAAGAGCCCCAGGAGGGAATCTGCCTGCGAGGGAACCTGTGCAGCACATCCCTTGTTCCGCTCGCCACTTCCCTAACTCTTAGGCAAAGCCCATCTCAGCTGGCTTGTAGGCGTGCCTCCGTGCTCAGAAGCAGCCCCGTGGCAGGCAGGACAGTGCGGGATGTCTTCTGGGCACGCAGCATGCTGCTTCCCATGCCCGGGACAAACTGCGAGCAGGTGCCTGGCTTGCGCTTCTATGTGCCGAGACTTGGAGCTGGCCAGCGCGCACCTTCCCGCTGTGTGTGCTGCTGTCCGCAAACAGCCTCCAAACAAATCAGGGCACTAAGGCAGGAGAAGTAAGCGCCCCAGGAGGGAATCTGCCTGCGAGGGAAGCTGTGCAGCACATCCCTTGTTCCGCTCGCCACTTCCCTGACTCTTAGGCAAAGCCCATCTCAGCTGGCTTGTAGGCGTGCCTCCGTGCTCAGAAGCAGCCCCGTGGAAGGCAGGACAGTGCGAGATGTCTTCTGGGCACGCAGCATGCTGCTTCCCATGCCTGGGACAAACCGCGAGCAGGTGCCTGGCTTGCGCTTCTATGTGCCGAGACTTGGAGCTGGCCAGCGCGCACCTTCCCGCTGTGTGTGCTGCTGTCCGCAAACAGCCTCCAAACAAAGCAGGGCACTAAGGCAGGAGAAGTAAGCGCCCCAGGAGGGAATCTGCCTGCGAGGGAAGCTGTGCAGCACATCCCTTGTTCCGCTCGCCACTTCCCTGACTCTTAGGCAAAGCCCATCTCAGCTGGCTTGTAGGCGTGCCTCCGTGCTCAGAAGCAGCCCCGTGGCAGGCAGGACAGTGCGAGAAGTAATCGGGGCATGCAGCATGCTGCTTCCCATGCCCGCGACAAACTGCGAGCAGGTGCCTCGCTTGCGCTTCTATGTGCCGAGACTTGGAGCTGGCCAGCGCGCACCTTCCCGCTGTGTGTGCTGCTGTCCGCAAACAGCCTCCAAACAAAGCAGGGCACTAAGGCAGGAGAAGTAAGCGCCCCAGGAGGGAATCTGCCTGCGAGGGAAGCTGTGCAGCACATCCCTTGTTCCGCTCGCCGCTTCCTGACTCTTAGGCAAAGCCCATCTCAGCTTGCTTGTAGGCGTGCCTCCGTGCTCAGAAGCAGCCCCGTGGCAGGCAGGACAGTGCGAGATGTCTTCTGGGCACGCAGCATGCTGCTTCCCATGCCTGGGACAAACCGCGAGCAGGTGCCTCGCTTGCGCTTCTATGTGCCGAGACTTGGAGCTGGCCAGCGCGCACTTCCCGCAGTGTGTGCTGCTGTCCGCAAACAGCCTCCAAACAAATCAGGGCACTGAGGCAAGAGAAGTAAGCGCCCCAGGAGGGAATCTGCCTGCGAGGGAAGCTGTGCAGCACATCCCTTGTTCCGCTCGCCACTTCCCTGACTCTTAGGCAAAGCCCATCTCAGCTGGCTTATAGGCATGCCTCCATGCTCAGAAGCAGCCCCGTGGAAGGCAGGACAGTGCGAGAAGTAATCGGGGCATGCAGCATGCTGCTTCCCATGCCCGGGACAAACTGCGAGCAGGTGCCTGGCTTGCGCTTCAATCTGCCGAGACTTGGAGCTGGCCAGCGCGCACCTTCCCGCTGTGTGTGCTGCTGTCCGCAAACAGCCTCCAAACAAAGCAGGGCACTGAGGCAAGAGAAGTAAGAGCCCCAGGAGGGAATCTGCCTGCGAGGGAAGCTGTGCAGCACATCGCTTGTTCCACTCGCCACTTCCCTGACTCTTAGGCAAAGCCCATCTCAGCTGGCTTGTAGGCGTGCCTCCGTGCTCAGAAGCAGCCCCGTGGCAGGCAGGACAGTGCGAGAAGTAATCGGGGCATGCAGCATGCTGCTTCCCATGCCCTGGACAAACTGCGAGCAGGTGCCTGGCTTGCGCTTCTATGTGCCGAGACTTGGAGGTGGCCAGCGCGCACCTTCCCGCTGTGTGTGCTGCTGTCCGCAAACAGCCTCCAAACAAAGCAGGGCACTAAGGCAGGAGAAGTAAGCACCCCAGGAGGGAATCTGCCTGCGAGGGAAGCTGTGCAGCACATCGCTTGTTCCGCTCGCCACTTCCCTGACTCTTAGGCAAAGCCCATCTCAGCTGGCTTGTAGGCGTGCCTCCGTGCTCAGAAGCAGCCCCGTGGCAGGCAGGACAGTGCGAGAAGTAATCGGGGCATGCAGCATGCTGCTTCCCATGCCCGCGACAAACTGCGAGCAGGTGCCTGGCTTGCGCTTCTATGTGCCGAGACTTGGAGCTGGCCAGCGCGCACCTTCCCGCTGTGTGTGCTGCTGTCCGCAAACAGCCTCCAAACAAAGCAGGGCACTAAGGCAGGAGAAGTAAGCGTCCCAGGAGGGAATCTGCCTGCGAGGGAACCTGTGCAGCACATTCCTTGTTCCGCTCGCCACTTCCCTGACTCTTAGGCAAAGCCCATCTCAGCTGGCTTGTAGGCATGCCTCCATGCTCAGAAGCAGCCCCGTGGCAGGCAGGACAGTGCGAGATGTCTTCTGGGCATGCAGCATGCTGCTTCCCATGCCCGGGACAAACTGCGAGCAGGTGCCTCGCTTGCGCTTCTATGTGCCGAGACTTGGAGCTGGCCAGCGCGCACCTTCCCGCTGTGTGTGCTGCTGTCCGCAAAGAGCCTCCAAAGAAATCAGGGCACTAAGGCAGGAGAAGTAAGCGCCCCAGGAGGGAATCTGCCTGCGAGGGAAGCTGTGCAGCACATCCCTTGTTCCGCTCGCCACTTCCCTGACTCTTAGGCAAAGCCCATCTCAGTAGGCGTGCCTCCGTGCTCAGAAGCAGCCCCGTGGCAGGCAGGACAGTGCGAGAAGTAATCGGGGCATGCAGCATGCTGCTTCCCATGCCCGCGACAAACTGCGAGCAGGTGCCTCGCTTGCGCTTCTATGTGCCGAGACTTGGAGCTGGCCAGCGCGCACCTTCCCGCTGTGTGTGCTGCTGTCCGCAAACAGCCTACAAACAAAGCAGGGCACTAAGGCAGGAGAAGTAAGCGTCCCAGGAGGGAATCTGCCTGCGAGGGAAGCTGTGCAGCACATCCCTTGTTCCGCTCGCCACTTCCCTGACTCTTAGGCAAAGCCCATCTCAGCTGGCTTGTAGGCGTGCCTCCGTGCTCAGAAGCAGCCCCGTGGCAGGCAGGACAGTGCGAGATGTCTTCTGGGCATGCAGCATGCTGCTTCCCATGCCCGGGACAAACCGTGAGCAGGTGCCTGGCTTGCGCTTCTATGTGCCGAGACTTGGAGCTGGCCAGCGCGCACCTTCCCGCTGTGTGTGCTGCTGTCCGCAAACAGCCTCCAAACAAAGCAGGGCACTAAGGCAGGAGAAGTAAGCACCCCAGGAGGGAATCTGCCTGCGAGGGAAGCTGTGCAGCACATCCCTTGTTCCGCTCGCCGCTTCCTGACTCTTAGGCAAAGCCCATCTCAGCTGGCTTGTAGGCGTGCCTCCGTGCTCAGAAGCAGCCCCGTGGCAGGCAGGACAGTGCGAGATGTCTTCTGGGCACGCAGCATGCTGCTTCCCATGCCTGGGACAAACTGCGAGCAGGTGCCTCGCTTGCGCTTCTATGTGCCGAGACTTGGAGCTGGCCAGTGCGCACCTTCCCGCTGTGTGTGCTGCTGTCCGCAAACAGCCTACAAACAAAGCAGGGCACTAAGGCAAGAGAAGTAAGCGCCCCAGGAGGGAATCTGCCTGCGAGGGAACCTGTGCAGCACATCCCTTGTTCCGCTCGCCACTTCCCTGACTCTTAGGCAAAGCCCATCTCAGCTGGCTTGTAGGCGTGCCTCCGTGCTCAGAAGCAGCCCCGTGGAAGGCAGGACAGTGCGAGATGTCTTCTGGGCACGCAGCATGCTGCTTCCCATGCCTGGGACAAACCGCGAGCAGGTGCCTGGCTTGCGCTTCTATGTGCCGAGACTTGGAGCTGGCCAGCGCGCACCTTCCCACTGTGTGTGCTGCTGTCCGCAAACAGCCTCCAAACAAAGCAGGGCACTAAGGCAAGAGAACTAAGAGCCCCAGGAGGGAATCTGCCTGCGAGGGAAGCTGTGCAGCACATCCCTTGTTCCGCTCGCCACTTCCCTGACTCTTAGGCAAAGCCCATCTCAGCTGGCTTATAGGCATGCCTCCATGCTCAGAAGCAGCCCCGTGGAAGGCAGGACAGTGCGAGAAGTAATCGGGGCATGCAGCATGCTGCTTCCCATGCCCAGGACAAACTGCGAGCAGGTGCCTCGCTTGCGCTTCTATGTGCCGAGACTTGGAGCTGGCCAGCGCGCACCTTCCCGCTGTGTGTGCTGCTGTCCGCAAACAGCCTCCAAACAAATCAGGGCACTAAGGCAGGAGAAGTAAGCGCCCCAGGAGGGAATCTGCCTGCGAGGGAACCTGTGCAGCACATCCCTTGTTCCGCTCGCCACTTCCCTGACTCTTAGGCAAAGCCCATCTCAGCTGGCTTGTAGGCGTGCCTGCGTGCTCAGAAGCAGCCCCGTGGCAGGCAGGACAGTGCGAGATGTCTTCTGGGCATGCAGCATGCTGCTTCCCATGCCTGGGACAAACTGCGAGCAGGTGCCTGGCTTGCGCTTCTATGTGCCGAGACTTGGAGCTGGCCAGCGTGCACCTTCCCGCTGTGTGTGCTGCTGTCCGCAAAGAGCCTCCAAACAAAGCAGGGCACTAAGGCAGGAGAAGTAAGCGCCCCAGGAGGGAATCTGCCTGCGAGGGAAGCTGTGCAGCACATCCCTTGTTCCGCTCGCCACTTCCCTGACTCTTAGGCAAAGCCCATCTCAGCTGGCTTGTAGGCGTGCCTCCGTGCTCAGAAGCAGCCCCGTGGCAGGCAGGACAGTGCGAGATGTCTTCTGGGCACGCAGCATGCTGCTTCCCATGCCTGGGACAAACCGCGAGCAGGTGCCTGGCTTGCGCTTCTATGTGCCGAGACTTGGAGCTGGCCAGCGCGCACCTTCCCGCAGTGTGTGCTGCTGTCCGCAAACAGCCTCCAAACAAAGCAGGGCACTAAGGCAGGAGAAGTAAGCGCCCCAGGAGGGAATCTGCCTGCAAGGGAAGCTGTGCAGCACATCCCTTGTTCCGCTCGCCACTTCCCTGACTCTTAGGCAAAGCCCATCTCAGCTGGCTTGTAGGCGTGCCTCCGTGCTCAGAAGCAGCCCCGTGGCAGGCAGGACAGTGCGAGAAGTAATCGGGGCATGCAGCATGCTGCTTCCCATGCCCGGGACAAATTGCGAGCAGGTGCCTGGCTTGCGCTTCTATGTGCCGAGACTTGGAGCTGGCCAGCGCGCACCTTCCCGCTGTGTGTGCTGCTGTCCGCAAACAGCCTCCAAACAAAGCAGGGTACTAAGGCAGGAGAAGTAAGCGCCCCAGGAGGGAATCTGCCTGCGAGGGAAGCTGTGCAGCACATCCCTTGTTCCGCTCGCCGCTTCCTGACTCTTAGGCAAAGCCCATCTCAGCTTGCTTGTAGGCGTGCCTCCGTGCTCAGAAGCAGCCCCGTGGCAGGCAGGACAGTGCGAGAAGTACTCGGGGCTCGCAGCATGCTGCTTCCCATGCCCGCGACAAACTGCGAGCAGGTGCCTGGCTTGCGCTTCTATGTGCCGAGACTTGGAGCTGGCCAGCGCGCACCTTCCCGCTGTGTGTGCTGCTGTCCGCAAAGAGCCTCCAAACAAAGCAGGGCACTAAGGCAGGAGAAGTAAGCGCCCCAGGAGGGAATCTGCCTGCGAGGGAAGCTGTGCAGCACATCCCTTGTTCCGCTCGCCACTTCCCTGACTCTTAGGCAAAGCCCATCTCAGTAGGCGTGCCTCCGTGCTCAGAAGCAGCCCCGTGGCAGGCAGGACAGTGCGAGAAGTAATCGGGGCATGCAGCATGCTGCTTCCCATGCCCGCGACAAACTGCGAGCAGGTGCCTGGCTTGCGCTTCTATGTGCCGAGACTTGGAGCTGGCCAGCGCGCACCTTCCCGCTGTGTGTGCTGCTGTCCGCAAACAGCCTACAAACAAAGCAGGGCACTAAGGCAGGAGAAGTCAGCGCCCCAGGAGGGAATCTGCCTGCGAGGGAACCTGTGCAGCACATCCCTTGTTCCGCTCGCCACTTCCCTGACTCTTAGGCAAAGCCCATCTCAGCTGGCTTGTAGGCGTGCCTCCGTGCTCAGAAGCAGCCCCGTGGCAGGCAGGACAGTGCGAGATGTCTTCTGGGCATGCAGCATGCTGCTTCCCATGCCCGGGACAAACCGTGAGCAGGTGCCTGGCTTGCGCTTCTATGTGCCGAGACTTGGAGCTGGCCAGCGCGCACCTTCCCGCTGTGTGTGCTGCTGTCCGCAAACAGCCTCCAAACAAAGCAGGGCACTAAGGCAGGAGAAGTAAGCACCCCAGGAGGGAATCTGCCTGCGAGGGAAGCTGTGCAGCACATCCCTTGTTCCGCTCGCCGCTTCCTGACTCTTAGGCAAAGCCCATCTCAGCTGGCTTGTAGGCGTGCCTCCGTGCTCAGAAGCAGCCCCGTGGCAGGCAGGACAGTGCGAGATGTCTTCTGGGCACGCAGCATGCTGCTTCCCATGCCTGGGACAAACTGCGAGCAGGTGCCTCGCTTGCGCTTCTATGTGCCGAGACTTGGAGCTGGCCAGTGCGCACCTTCCCGCTGTGTGTGCTGCTGTCCGCAAACAGCCTACAAACAAAGCAGGGCACTAAGGCAAGAGAAGTAAGCGCCCCAGGAGGGAATCTGCCTGCGAGGGAACCTGTGCAGCACATCCCTTGTTCCGCTCGCCACTTCCCTGACTCTTAGGCAAAGCCCATCTCAGCTGGCTTGTAGGCGTGCCTCCGTGCTCAGAAGCAGCCCCGTGGAAGGCAGGACAGTGCGAGAAGTAATCGGGGCATGCAGCATGCTGCTTCCCATGCCCGGGACAAATTGCGAGCAGGTGCCTGGCTTGCGCTTCTATGTGCCGAGACTTGGAGCTGGCCAGCGCGCACCTTCCCGCTGTGTGTGCTGCTGTCCGCAAACAGCCTCCAAACAAAGCAGGGTACTAAGGCAGGAGAAGTAAGCGCCCCAGGAGGGAATCTGCCTGCGAGGGAAGCTGTGCAGCACATCCCTTGTTCCGCTCGCCGCTTCCTGACTCTTAGGCAAAGCCCATCTCAGCTTGCTTGTAGGCGTGCCTCCGTGCTCAGAAGCAGCCCCGTGGCAGGCAGGACAGTGCGAGAAGTACTCGGGGCTCGCAGCATGCTGCTTCCCATGCCCGCGACAAACTGCGAGCAGGTGCCTGGCTTGCGCTTCTATGTGCCGAGACTTGGAGCTGGCCAGCGCGCACCTTCCCGCTGTGTGTGCTGCTGTCCGCAAAGAGCCTCCAAACAAAGCAGGGCACTAAGGCAGGAGAAGTAAGCGCCCCAGGAGGGAATCTGCCTGCGAGGGAAGCTGTGCAGCACATCCCTTGTTCCGCTCGCCACTTCCCTGACTCTTAGGCAAAGCCCATCTCAGCTGGCTTGTAGGCGTGCCTGCGTGCTCAGAAGCAGCCCCGTGGCAGGCAGGACAGTGCGAGATGTCTTCTGGGCATGCAGCATGCTGCTTCCCATGCCTGGGACAAACTGCGAGCAGGTGCCTGGCTTGCGCTTCTATGTGCCGAGACTTGGAGCTGGCCAGCGCGCACCTTCCCGCTGTGTGTGCTGCTGTCCGCAAAGAGCCTCCAAACAAAGCAGGGCACTAAGGCAGGAGAAGTAAGCGCCCCAGGAGGGAATCTGCCTGCGAGGGAAGCTGTGCAGCACATCCCTTGTTCCGCTCGCCACTTCCCTGACTCTTAGGCAAAGCCCATCTCAGTAGGCGTGCCTCCGTGCTCAGAAGCAGCCCCGTGGCAGGCAGGACAGTGCGAGAAGTAATCGGGGCATGCAGCATGCTGCTTCCCATGCCCGCGACAAACTGCGAGCAGGTGCCTGGCTTGCGCTTCTATGTGCCGAGACTTGGAGCTGGCCAGCGCGCACCTTCCCGCTGTGTGTGCTGCTGTCCGCAAACAGCCTACAAACAAAGCAGGGCACTAAGGCAGGAGAAGTCAGCGCCCCAGGAGGGAATCTGCCTGCGAGGGAACCTGTGCAGCACATCCCTTGTTCCGCTCGCCACTTCCCTGACTCTTAGGCAAAGCCCATCTCAGCTGGCTTGTAGGCGTGCCTCCGTGCTCAGAAGCAGCCCCGTGGCAGGCAGGACAGTGCGAGATGTCTTCTGGGCATGCAGCATGCTGCTTCCCATGCCCGGGACAAACCGTGAGCAGGTGCCTGGCTTGCGCTTCTATGTGCCGAGACTTGGAGCTGGCCAGCGCGCACCTTCCCGCTGTGTGTGCTGCTGTCCGCAAACAGCCTCCAAACAAAGCAGGGCACTAAGGCAGGAGAAGTAAGCACCCCAGGAGGGAATCTGCCTGCGAGGGAAGCTGTGCAGCACATCCCTTGTTCCGCTCGCCGCTTCCTGACTCTTAGGCAAAGCCCATCTCAGCTGGCTTGTAGGCGTGCCTCCGTGCTCAGAAGCAGCCCCGTGGCAGGCAGGACAGTGCGAGATGTCTTCTGGGCACGCAGCATGCTGCTTCCCATGCCTGGGACAAACTGCGAGCAGGTGCCTCGCTTGCGCTTCTATGTGCCGAGACTTGGAGCTGGCCAGTGCGCACCTTCCCGCTGTGTGTGCTGCTGTCCGCAAACAGCCTACAAACAAAGCAGGGCACTAAGGCAAGAGAAGTAAGCGCCCCAGGAGGGAATCTGCCTGCGAGGGAACCTGTGCAGCACATCCCTTGTTCCGCTCGCCACTTCCCTGACTCTTAGGCAAAGCCCATCTCAGCTGGCTTGTAGGCGTGCCTCCGTGCTCAGAAGCAGCCCCGTGGAAGGCAGGACAGTGCGAGATGTCTTCTGGGCACGCAGCATGCTGCTTCCCATGCCTGGGACAAACCGCGAGCAGGTGCCTGGCTTGCGCTTCTATGTGCCGAGACTTGGAGCTGGCCAGCGCGCACCTTCCCACTGTGTGTGCTGCTGTCCGCAAACAGCCTCCAAACAAAGCAGGGCACTAAGGCAAGAGAACTAAGAGCCCCAGGAGGGAATCTGCCTGCGAGGGAAGCTGTGCAGCACATCCCTTGTTCCGCTCGCCACTTCCCTGACTCTTAGGCAAAGCCCATCTCAGCTGGCTTATAGGCATGCCTCCATGCTCAGAAGCAGCCCCGTGGAAGGCAGGACAGTGCGAGAAGTAATCGGGGCATGCAGCATGCTGCTTCCCATGCCCAGGACAAACTGCGAGCAGGTGCCTCGCTTGCGCTTCTATGTGCCGAGACTTGGAGCTGGCCAGCGCGCACCTTCCCGCTGTGTGTGCTGCTGTCCGCAAACAGCCTCCAAACAAATCAGGGCACTAAGGCAGGAGAAGTAAGCGCCCCAGGAGGGAATCTGCCTGCGAGGGAACCTGTGCAGCACATCCCTTGTTCCGCTCGCCACTTCCCTGACTCTTAGGCAAAGCCCATCTCAGCTGGCTTGTAGGCGTGCCTGCGTGCTCAGAAGCAGCCCCGTGGCAGGCAGGACAGTGCGAGATGTCTTCTGGGCATGCAGCATGCTGCTTCCCATGCCTGGGACAAACTGCGAGCAGGTGCCTGGCTTGCGCTTCTATGTGCCGAGACTTGGAGCTGGCCAGCGTGCACCTTCCCGCTGTGTGTGCTGCTGTCCGCAAAGAGCCTCCAAACAAAGCAGGGCACTAAGGCAGGAGAAGTAAGCGCCCCAGGAGGGAATCTGCCTGCGAGGGAAGCTGTGCAGCACATCCCTTGTTCCGCTCGCCACTTCCCTGACTCTTAGGCAAAGCCCATCTCAGTAGGCGTGCCTCCGTGCTCAGAAGCAGCCCCGTGGCAGGCAGGACAGTGCGAGAAGTAATCGGGGCATGCAGCATGCTGCTTCCCATGCCCGCGACAAACTGCGAGCAGGTGCCTGGCTTGCGCTTCTATGTGCCGAGACTTGGAGCTGGCCAGCGCGCACCTTCCCGCTGTGTGTGCTGCTGTCCGCAAACAGCCTCCAAACAAAGCAGGGCACTAAGGCAGGAGAAGTCAGCGCCCCAGGAGGGAATCTGCCTGCGAGGGAAGCTGTGCAGCACATCCCTTGTTCCGCTCGCCACTTCCCTGACTCTTAGGCAAAGCCCATCTCAGCTGGCTTGTAGGCGTGCCTCCGTGCTCAGAAGCAGCCCTGTGGCAGGCAGGACAGTGCGAGAAGTAATCGGGGCATGCAGCATGCTGCTTCCCATGCCCGCGACAAACTGCGAGCAGGTGCCTGGCTTGCGCTTCTATGTGCCGAGACTTGGAGCTGGCCAGCGCGCACCTTCCCGCTGTGTGTGCTGCTGTCCGCAAACAGCCTCCAAACAAAGCAGGGCACTAAGGCAGGAGAAGTAAGCGCCCCAGGAGGGAATCTGCCTGCGAGGGAAGCTGTGCAGCACATCCCTTGTTCCGCTCGCCACTTCCCTGACTCTTAGGCAAAGCCCATCTCAGCTGGCTTGTAGGCATGCCTCCATGCTCAGAAGCAGCCCCGTGGCAGGCAGGACAGTGCGAGATGTCTTCTGGGCATGCAGCATGCTGCTTCCCATGCCCGGGACAAACCGTGAGCAGGTGCCTGGCTTGCGCTTCTATGTGCCGAGACTTGGAGCTGGCCAGCGCGCACCTTCCCGCTGTGTGTGCTGCTGTCCGCAAACAGCCTCCAAACAAAGCAGGGCACTAAGGCAGGAGAAGTAAGCGCCCCAGGAGGGAATCTGCCTGCGAGGGAAGCTGTGCAGCACATCCCTTGTTCCGCTCGCCACTTCCTGACTCTTAGGCAAAGCCCATCTCAGCTGGCTTGTAGGCGTGCCTCCGTGCTCAGAAGCAGCCCCGTGGCAGGCAGGACAGTGCGAGATGTCTTCTGGGCACGCAGCATGCTGCTTCCCATGCCTGGGACAAACCGCGAGCAGGTGCCTGGCTTGCGCTTCAATCTGCCGAGACTTGGAGCTGACCAGCGCGCACCTTCCCGCAGTGTGTGCTGCTGTCCGCAAACAGCCTCCAAACAAAGCAGGGCACTAAGGCAAGAGAACTAAGAGCCCCAGGAGGGAATCTGCCTGCGAGGGAACCTGTGCAGCACATCCCTTGTTCCGCTCGCCACTTCCCTGACTCTTAGGCAAAGCCCATCTCAGCTGGCTTGTAGGCGTGCCTCCGTGCTCAGAAGCAGCCCCGTGGCAGGCAGGACAGTGCGAGATGTCTTCTGGGCACGCAGCATGCTGCTTCCCATGCCTGGGACAAACCGCGAGCAGGTGCCTCGCTTGCGCTTCTATGTGCCGAGACTTGGAGCTGGCCAGCGCGCACTTCCCGCTGTGTGTGCTGCTGTCCGCAAACAGCCTCCAAACAAATCAGGGCACTAAGGCAGGAGAAGTAAGCGCCCCAGGAGGGAATCTGCCTGCGAGGGAAGCTGTGCAGCACATCCCTTGTTCCGCTCGCCACTTCCCTGACTCTTAGGCAAAGCCCATCTCAGCTGGCTTGTAGGCGTGCCTCCGTGCTCAGAAGCAGCCCCGTGGCAGGCAGGACAGTGCGAGATGTCTTCTGGGCACGCAGCATGCTGCTTCCCATGCCTGGGACAAACCGCGAGCAGGTGCCTGGCTTGCGCTTCTATGTGCCGAGACTTGGAGCTGGCCAGCGCGCACCTTCCCGCAGTGTGTGCTGCTGTCCGCAAACAGCCTCCAAACAAAGCAGGGCACTAAGGCAGGAGAAGTAAGCGCCCCAGGAGGGAATCTGCCTGCAAGGGAAGCTGTGCAGCACATCCCTTGTTCCGCTCGCCACTTCCCTGACTCTTAGGCAAAGCCCATCTCAGCTGGCTTGTAGGCGTGCCTCCGTGCTCAGAAGCAGCCCCGTGGCAGGCAGGACAGTGCGAGAAGTAATCGGGGCATGCAGCATGCTGCTTCCCATGCCCGGGACAAATTGCGAGCAGGTGCCTGGCTTGCGCTTCTATGTGCCGAGACTTGGAGCTGGCCAGCGCGCACCTTCCCGCTGTGTGTGCTGCTGTCCGCAAACAGCCTCCAAACAAAGCAGGGCACTAAGGCAGGAGAAGTAAGCGCCCCAGGAGGGAATCTGCCTGCGAGGGAAGCTGTGCAGCACATCCCTTGTTCCGCTCGCCGCTTCCTGACTCTTAGGCAAAGCCCATCTCAGCTTGCTTGTAGGCGTGCCTCCGTGCTCAGAAGCAGCCCCGTGGCAGGCAGGACAGTGCGAGAAGTACTCGGGGCTCGCAGCATGCTGCTTCCCATGCCCGCGACAAACTGCGAGCAGGTGCCTGGCTTGCGCTTCTATGTGCCGAGACTTGGAGCTGGCCAGCGCGCACCTTCCCGCTGTGTGTGCTGCTGTCCGCAAAGAGCCTCCAAACAAAGCAGGGCACTAAGGCAGGAGAAGTAAGCGCCCCAGGAGGGAATCTGCCTGCGAGGGAAGCTGTGCAGCACATCCCTTGTTCCGCTCGCCACTTCCCTGACTCTTAGGCAAAGCCCATCTCAGCTGGCTTGTAGGCGTGCCTGCGTGCTCAGAAGCAGCCCCGTGGCAGGCAGGACAGTGCGAGATGTCTTCTGGGCATGCAGCATGCTGCTTCCCATGCCTGGGACAAACTGCGAGCAGGTGCCTGGCTTGCGCTTCTATGTGCCGAGACTTGGAGCTGGCCAGCGCGCACCTTCCCGCTGTGTGTGCTGCTGTCCGCAAAGAGCCTCCAAACAAAGCAGGGCACTAAGGCAGGAGAAGTAAGCGCCCCAGGAGGGAATCTGCCTGCGAGGGAAGCTGTGCAGCACATCCCTTGTTCCGCTCGCCACTTCCCTGACTCTTAGGCAAAGCCCATCTCAGTAGGCGTGCCTCCGTGCTCAGAAGCAGCCCCGTGGCAGGCAGGACAGTGCGAGAAGTAATCGGGGCATGCAGCATGCTGCTTCCCATGCCCGCGACAAACTGCGAGCAGGTGCCTGGCTTGCGCTTCTATGTGCCGAGACTTGGAGCTGGCCAGCGCGCACCTTCCCGCTGTGTGTGCTGCTGTCCGCAAACAGCCTACAAACAAAGCAGGGCACTAAGGCAGGAGAAGTCAGCGCCCCAGGAGGGAATCTGCCTGCGAGGGAACCTGTGCAGCACATCCCTTGTTCCGCTCGCCACTTCCCTGACTCTTAGGCAAAGCCCATCTCAGCTGGCTTGTAGGCGTGCCTCCATGCTCAGAAGCAGCCCCGTGGCAGGCAGGACAGTGCGAGAAGTAATCGGGGCATGCAGCATGCTGCTTCCCATGCCCGCGACAAACTGCGAGCAGGTGCCTGGCTTGCGCTTCTATGTGCCGAGACTTGGAGCTGGCCAGCGCGCACCTTCCCGCTGTGTGTGCTGCTGTCCGCAAACAGCCTCCAAACAAAGCAGGGCACTAAGGCAGGAGAAGTAAGCGCCCCAGGAGGGAATCTGCCTGCGAGGGAAGCTGTGCAGCACATCCCTTGTTCCGCTCGCCACTTCCCTGACTCTTAGGCAAAGCCCATCTCAGCTGGCTTGTAGGCATGCCTCCATGCTCAGAAGCAGCCCCGTGGCAGGCAGGACAGTGCGAGATGTCTTCTGGGCATGCAGCATGCTGCTTCCCATGCCCGGGACAAACCGTGAGCAGGTGCCTGGCTTGCGCTTCTATGTGCCGAGACTTGGAGCTGGCCAGCGCGCACCTTCCCGCTGTGTGTGCTGCTGTCCGCAAACAGCCTCCAAACAAAGCAGGGCACTAAGGCAGGAGAAGTAAGCGCCCCAGGAGGGAATCTGCCTGCGAGGGAAGCTGTGCAGCACATCCCTTGTTCCGCTCGCCACTTCCTGACTCTTAGGCAAAGCCCATCTCAGCTGGCTTGTAGGCGTGCCTCCGTGCTCAGAAGCAGCCCCGTGGCAGGCAGGACAGTGCGAGATGTCTTCTGGGCACGCAGCATGCTGCTTCCCATGCCTGGGACAAACCGCGAGCAGGTGCCTGGCTTGCGCTTCAATCTGCCGAGACTTGGAGCTGACCAGCGCGCACCTTCCCGCAGTGTGTGCTGCTGTCCGCAAACAGCCTCCAAACAAAGCAGGGCACTAAGGCAAGAGAACTAAGCGTCCCAGGAGGGAATCTGCCTGCGAGGGAACCTGTGCAGCACATCCCTTGTTCCGCTCGCCACTTCCCTGACTCTTAGGCAAAGCCCATCTCAGCTGGCTTGTAGGCGTGCCTCCGTGCTCAGAAGCAGCCCCGTGGCAGGCAGGACAGTGCGAGATGTCTTCTGGGCACGCAGCATGCTGCTTCCCATGCCTGGGACAAACCGCGAGCAGGTGCCTCGCTTGCGCTTCTATGTGCCGAGACTTGGAGCTGGCCAGCGCGCACCTTCCCGCTGTGTGTGCTGCTGTCCGCAAACAGCCTACAAACAAAGCGGGGCACTAAGGCAAGAGAAGTAAGCGCCCCAGGAGGGAATCTGCCTGCGAGGGAACCTGTGCAGCACATCCCTTGTTCCGCTCGCCACTTCCCTGATTCTTAGGCAAAGCCCATCTCAGCTGGCTTGTAGGCGTGCCTCCGTGCTCAGAAGCAGCCCCGTGGCAGGCAGGACAGTGCGAGATGTCTTCTGGGCACGCAGCATGCTGCTTCCCATGCCCGGGACAAACCGCGAGCAGGTGCCTCGCTTGCGCTTCTATGTGCCGAGACTTGGAGCTGGCCAGCGCGCACTTCCCGCTGTGTGTGCTGCTGTCCGCAAACAGCCTCCAAACAAATCAGGGCACTAAGGCAGGAGAAGTAAGCGCCCCAGGAGGGAATCTGCCTGCGAGGGAACCTGTGCAGCACATCCCTTGTTCCGCTCGCCACTTCCCTGACTCTTAGGCAAAGCCCATCTCAGCTGGCTTGTAGGCGTGCCTCCGTGCTCAGAAGCAGCCCCGTGGCAGGCAGGACAGTGCGAGATGTCTTCTGGGCACGCAGCATGCTGCTTCCCATGCCTGGGACAAACCGCGAGCAGGTGCCTCGCTTGCGCTTCTATGTGCCGAGACTTGGAGCTGGCCAGCGCGCACCTTCCCGCTGTGTGTGCTGCTGTCCGCAAACAGCCTCCAAACAAAGCAGGGCACTAAGGCAGGAGAAGTAAGCGCCCCAGGAGGGAATCTGCCTGCAAGGGAAGCTGTGCAGCACATCCCTTGTTCCGCTCGCCACTTCCCTGACTCTTAGGCAAAGCCCATCTCAGCTGGCTTGTAGGCGTGCCTCCGTGCTCAGAAGCAGCCCCGTGGCAGGCAGGACAGTGCGAGAAGTAATCGGGGCATGCAGCATGCTGCTTCCCATGCCCGGGACAAATTGCGAGCAGGTGCCTGGCTTGCGCTTCTATGTGCCGAGACTTGGAGCTGGCCAGCGCGCACCTTCCCGCTGTGTGTGCTGCTGTCCGCAACCAGCCTCCAAACAAAGCAGGGCACTAAGGCAGGAGAAGTAAGCGCCCCAGGAGGGAATCTGCCTGCGAGGGAAGCTGTGCAGCACATCCCTTGTTCCGCTCGCCGCTTCCTGACTCTTAGGCAAAGCCCATCTCAGCTTGCTTGTAGGCGTGCCTCCGTGCTCAGAAGCAGCCCCGTGGCAGTCAGGACAGTGCGAGATGTCTTCTGGCCACGCAGCATGCTGCTTCCCATGCCCGGGACAAACTGCGAGCAGGTGCCTGGCTTGCGCTTCTATGTGCCGAGACTTGGAGCTGGCCAGCGCGCACCTTCCCGCTGTGTGTGCTGCTGTCCGCAAACAGCCTCCAAACAAAGCAGGGCACTAAGGCAGGAGAAGTAAGCGTCCCAGGAGGGAATCTGCCTGCGAGGAAAGCTGTGCAGCACATTCCTTGTTCCGCTCGCCACTTCCCTGACTCTTAGGCAAAGCCCATCTCAGCTGGCTTGTAGGCATGCCTCCATGCTCAGAAGCAGCCCCGTGGCAGGCAGGACAGTGCGAGATGTCTTCTGGGCATGCAGCATGCTGCTTCCCATGCCCGGGACAAACTGCGAGCAGGTGCCTCACTTGCGCTTCTATGTGCCGAGACTTGGAGCTGGCCAGCGCGCACCTTCCCGCTGTGTGTGCTGCTGTCCGCAAACAGCCTCCAAACAAAGCAGGGCACTAAGGCAGGAGAAGTAAGCGCCCCAGGAGGGAATCTGCCTGCGAGGGAAGCTGTGCAGCACATCCCTTGTTCCGCTCGCCACTTCCCTGACTCTTAGGCAAAGCCCATCTCAGCTGGCTTGTAGGCGTGCCTGCGTGCTCAGAAGCAGCCCCGTGGCAGGCAGGACAGTGCGAGATGTCTTCTGGGCATGCAGCATGCTGCTTCCCATGCCTGGGACAAACTGCGAGCAGGTGCCTCGCTTGCGCTTCTATGTGCCGAGACTTGGAGCTGGCCAGCGCGCACCTTCCCGCTGTGTGTGCTGCTGTCCGCAAACAGCCTCCAAACAAAGCAGGGCACTAAGGCAGGAGAAGTAAGCGCCCCAGGAGGGAATCTGCCTGCGAGGGAAGCTGTGCAGCACATCCCTTGTTCCGCTCGCCGCTTCCTGACTCTTAGGCAAAGCCCATCTCAGCTTGCTTGTAGGCGTGCCTCCGTGCTCAGAAGCAGCCCCGTGGCAGGCAGGACAGTGCGAGAAGTACTCGGGGCTCGCAGCATGCTGCTTCCCATGCCCGCGACAAACTGCGAGCAGGTGCCTGGCTTGCGCTTCTATGTGCCGAGACTTGGAGCTGGCCAGCGCGCACCTTCCCGCTGTGTGTGCTGCTGTCCGCAAACAGCCTCCAAACAAAGCAGGGCACTGAGGCAAGAGAACTAAGAGCCCCAGGAGGGAATCTGCCTGCGAGGGAAGCTGTGCAGCACATCGCTTGTTCCACTCGCCACTTCCCTGACTCTTAGGCAAAGCCCATCTCAGCTGGCTTGTAGGCGTGCCTGCGTGCTCAGAAGCAGCCCCGTGGCAGTCAGGACAGTGCGAGATGTCTTCTGGCCACGCAGCATGCTGCTTCCCATGCCCGGGACAAACTGCGAGCAGGTGCCTGGCTTGCGCTTCTATGTGCCGAGACTTGGAGCTGGCCAGCGCGCACCTTCCCGCTGTGTGTGCTGCTGTCCGCAAACAGCCTCCAAACAAAGCAGGGCACTAAGGCAGGAGAAGTAAGCGTCCCAGGAGGGAATCTGCCTGCGAGGAAAGCTGTGCAGCACATTCCTTGTTCCGCTCGCCACTTCCCTGACTCTTAGGCAAAGCCCATCTCAGCTGGCTTGTAGGCATGCCTCCATGCTCAGAAGCAGCCCCGTGGCAGGCAGGACAGTGCGAGATGTCTTCTGGGCATGCAGCATGCTGCTTCCCATGCCCGGGACAAACTGCGAGCAGGTGCCTCACTTGCGCTTCTATGTGCCGAGACTTGGAGCTGGCCAGCGCGCACCTTCCCTCTGTGTGTGCTGCTGTCCGCAAACAGCCTCCAAACAAAGCAGGGCACTAAGGCAGGAGAAGTAAGCGCCCCAGGAGGGAATCTGCCTGCGAGGGAAGCTGTGCAGCACATCCCTTGTTCCGCTCGCCACTTCCCTGACTCTTAGGCAAAGCCCATCTCAGCTGGCTTGTAGGCGTGCCTGCGTGCTCAGAAGCAGCCCCGTGGCAGGCAGGACAGTGCGAGATGTCTTCTGGGCATGCAGCATGCTGCTTCCCATGCCTGGGACAAACTGCGAGCAGGTGCCTCGCTTGCGCTTCTATGTGCCGAGACTTGGAGCTGGCCAGCGCGCACCTTCCCGCTGTGTGTGCTGCTGTCCGCAAACAGCCTCCAAACAAAGCAGGGCACTAAGGCAAGAGAAGTAAGCGCCCCAGGAGGGAATCTGCCTGCGAGGGAACCTGTGCAGCACATCCCTTGTTCCGCTCGCCACTTCCCTGACTCTTAGGCAAAGCCCATCTCAGCTGGCTTGTAGGCGTGCCTCCGTGCTCAGAAGCAGCCCCGTGGCAGGCAGGACAGTGCGAGATGTCTTCTGGCCACGCAGCATGCTGCTTCCCATGCCCGCGACAAACCGCGAGCAGGTGCCTCGCTTGCGCTTCTATGTGCCGAGACTTGGAGCTGGCCAGCGCGCACTTCCCGCAGTGTGTGCTGCTGTCCGCAAACAGCCTCCAAACAAAGCAGGGCACTGAGGCAAGAGAAGTAAGCGCCCCAGGAGGGAATCTGCCTGCGAGGGAAGCTGTGCAGCACATCCCTTGTTCCGCTCGCCACTTCCCTGACTCTTAGGCAAAGCCCATCTCAGCTTGCTTGTAGGCATGCCTCCATGCTCAGAAGCAGCCCCGTGGCAGGCAGGACAGTGCGAGATGTCTTCTGGGCACGCAGCATGCTGCTTCCCATGCCTGGGACAAACCGCGAGCAGGTGCCTCGCTTGCGCTTCAATCTGCCGAGACTTGGAGCTGGCCAGCGCGCACCTTCCCGCTGTGTGTGCTGCTGTCCGCAAACAGCCTCCAAACAAAGCAGGGCACTAAGGCAGGAGAAGTAAGCGCCCCAGGAGGGAATCTGCCTGCGAGGGAAGCTGTGCAGCACGTCCCTTGTTCCGCTCACCACTTCCCTGACTCTTAGGCAAAGCCCATCTCAGCTGGCTTGTAGGCGTGCCTCCGTGCTCAGAAGCAGCCCCGTGGCAGGCAGGACAGTGCGAGATGTCTTCTGGGCACGCAGCATGCTGCTTCCCATGCCTGGGACAAACCGCGAGCAGGTGCCTGGCTTGCGCTTCTATGTGCCGAGACTTGGAGCTGGCCAGCGCGCACCTTCCCGCTGTGTGTGCTGCTGTCCGCAAACAGCCTCCAAACAAAGCAGGGCACTGAGGCAAGAGAAGTAAGCGCCCCAGGAGGGAATCTGCCTGCGAGGGAACCTGTGCAGCACATCCCTTGTTCTGCTCGCCACTTCCCTGACTCTTAGGCAAAGCCCATCTCAGCTGGCTTGTAGGCGTGCCTCCGTGCTCAGAAGCAGCCCCGTGGCAGGCAGGACAGTGCGAGATGTCTTCTGGGCACGCAGCATGCTGCTTCCCATGCCCGGGACAAACTGCGAGCAGGTGCCTGGCTTGCGCTTCTATGTGCCGAGACTTGGAGCTGGCCAGCGCGCACCTTCCCGCTGTGTGTGCTGCTGTCCGCAAACAGCCTCCAAACAAAGCAGGGCACTAAGGCAAGAGAAGTAAGCGCCCCAGGAGGGAATCTGCCTGCGAGGGAACCTGTGCAGCACATCCCTTGTTCCGCTCGACACTTCCCTGACTCTTAGGCAAAGCCCATCTCAGCTGGCTTGTAGGCGTGCCTCCGTGCTCAGAAGCAGCCCCGTGGCAGGCAGGACAGTGCGAGATGTCTTCTGGGCACGCAGCATGCTGCTTCCCATGCCCGGGACAAACCGCGAGCAGGTGCCTCGCTTGCGCTTCTATGTGCCGAGACTTGGAGCTGGCCAGCGCGCACCTTCCCGCTGTGTGTGCTGCTGTCCGCAAACAGCCTCCAAACAAAGCAGGGCACTAAGGCAGGAGAAGTAAGCGCCCCAGGAGGGAATCTGCCTGCGAGGGAAGCTGTGCAGCACATCCCTTGTTCCGCTCGCCGCTTCCTGACTCTTAGGCTAAGCCCATCTCAGCTGGCTTGTAGGCGTGCCTCCGTGCTCAGAAGCAGCCCCGTGGCAGGCAGGACAGTGCGAGATGTCTTCTGGGCACGCAGCATGCTGCTTCCCATGCCCGGGACAAACCGCGAGCAGGTGCCTCGCTTGCGCTTCAATCTGCCAAGACTTGGAGCTGGCCAGCGCGCACCTTCCCGCTGTGTGTGCTGCTGTCCGCAAACAGCCTCCAAACAAAGCAGGGCACTAAGGCAAGACAAGTAAGCGCCCCAGGAGGGAATCTGCCTGCGAGGGAACCTGTGCAGCACATCCCTTGTTCCGCTCGCCACTTCCCTGACTCTTAGGCAAAGCCCATCTCAGCTGGCTTGTAGGCATGCCTGCGTGCTCAGAAGCAGCCCCGTGGCAGGCAGGTCAGTGCGAGATGTCTTCTGGGCATGCAGCATGCTGCTTCCCATGCCCGGGACAAACTGCGAGCAGGTGCCTGGCTTGCGCTTCTATCTGCCGAGACTTGGAGCTGGCCAGCGCGCACCTTCCCGCTGTGTGTGCTGCTGTCCACAAACAGCCTACAAACAAAGCAGGGCACTAAGGCAAGAGAACTAAGAGCCCCAGGAGGGAATCTGCCTGCGAGGGAAGCTGTGCAGCACATCCCTTGTTCCGCTCGCGACTTCCCTGACTCTTAGGCAAAGCCCATCTCAGCTGGCTTGTAGGCGTGCCTCCGTGCTCAGAAGCAGCCCCGTGGCAGGCAGGACAGTGCGAGATGTCTTCTGGGCACGCAGCATGCTGCTTCCCATGCCCGCGACAAATTGTGAGCAGGTGCCTGGCTTGCGCTTCTATGTGCCGAGACTTGGAGCTGGCCAGCGCGCACCTTCCCGCTGTGTGTGCTGCTGTCCGCAAACAGCCTCCAAACAAAGCAGGGCACTAAGGCAGGAGAAGTAAGCGCCCCAGGAGGGAATCTGCCTGCGAGGGAAGCTGTGCAGCACATCCCTTGTTCCGCTCGCCACTTCCCTAACTCTTAGGCAAAGCCCATCTCAGCTGGCTTGTAGGCGTGCCTCCGTGCTCAGAAGCAGCCCCGTGGCAGGCAGGACAGTGCGAGAAGTACTCGGGGCATGCAGCATGCTGCTTCCCATGCCCGGGACAAACTGCGAGCAGGTGCCTGGCTTGCGCTTCTATCTGCCGAGACTTGGAGCTGGCCAGCGCGCACCTTCCCGCTGTGTGTGCTGCTGTCCGCAAACAGCCTCCAAACAAAGCAGGGCACTAAGGCAAGAGAAGTAAGCGCCCCAGGAGGGAATCTGCCTGCGAGGGAACCTGTGCAGCACATCCCTTGTTCCGCTCACCACTTCCCTGACTCTTAGGCAAAGCCCATCTCAGCTGGCTTGTAGGCGTGCCTGCGTGCTCAGAAGCAGCCCCGTGGCAGGCAGGACAGTGCGAGATGTCTTCTGGGCACGCAGCATGCTGCTTCCCATGCCCGGGACAAACCGCGAGCAGGTGCCTCGCTTGTGCTTCTATGTGCCGAGACTTGAAGCTGGCCAGCGCGCACCTTCCCGCTGTGTGTGCTGCTGTCCGCAAACAGCCTCCAAACAAAGCAGGGCACTAAGGCAGGAGAAGTAAGCGTCCCAGGAGGGAATCTGCCTGCGAGGGAAGCTGTGCAGCACATCCCTTGTTCCGCTCGCCACTTCCCTGACTCTTAGGCAAAGCCCATCTCAGCTTGCTTGTAGGCGTGCCTGCGTGCTCAGAAGCAGCCCCGAGGAAGGCAGGACAGTGCGGGATGTCTTCTGGGCACGCAGCATGCTGCTTCCCATGCCTGGGACAAACTGCGAGCAGGTGCCTCGCTTGTGCTTCTATGTGCCAAGACTTGGAGCTGGCCAGCGCGCACCTTCCCGCTGTGTGTGCTGCTGTCCGCAAACAGCCTGCAAACAAATCAGGGCACTAAGGCAGGAGAAGTAAGCGCCCCAGGAGGGAATCTGCCTGCGAGGGAAGCTGTGCAGCACATCCCTTGTTCCGCTCGCCACTTCCCTGACTCTTAGGCAAAGCCCATCTCAGCTTGCTTGTAGGCGTGCCTGCGTGCTCAGAAGCAGCCCCGAGGAAGGCAGGACAGTGCGGGATGTCTTCTGGGCACGCAGCATGCTGCTTCCCATGCCCGAGACAAACTGCGAGCAGGTGTCTGGCTTGCGCGTCTATGTGCCGAGACTTGGAGCTGGCCAGCGCGCACCTTCCCGCTGTGTGTGCTGCTGTCCACAAACAGCCTACAAACAAAGCAGGGCACTAAGGCAAGAGAACTAAGAGCCCCAGGAGGGAATCTGCCTGCGAGGGAAGCTGTGCAGCACATCCCTTGTTCCGCTCGCGACTTCCCTGACTCTTAGGCAAAGCCCATCTCAGCTGGCTTGTAGGCGTGCCTCCGTGCTCAGAAGCAGCCCCGTGGCAGGCAGGACAGTGCGAGATGTCTTCTGGGCACGCAGCATGCTGCTTCCCATGCCCGCGACAAATTGTGAGCAGGTGCCTGGCTTGCGCTTCTATGTGCCGAGACTTGGAGCTGGCCAGCGCGCACCTTCCCGCTGTGTGTGCTGCTGTCCGCAAACAGCCTCCAAACAAATCAGGGCACTAAGGCAGGAGAAGTAAGCGCCCCAGGAGGGAATCTGCCTGCGAGGGAAGCTGTGCAGCACATCCCTTGTTCCGCTCGCCACTTCCCTGACTCTTAGGCAAAGCCCATCTCAGCTGGCTTGTAGGCGTGCCTGCGTGCTCAGAAGCAGCCCCGAGGAAGGCAGGACAGTGCGGGATGTCTTCTGGGCACGCAGCATGCTGCTTCCCATGCCCGCGACAAACTGCGAGCAGGTGCCTGGCTTGCGCGTCTATGTGCCGAGACTTGGAGCTGGCCAGCGCGCACCTTCCCGCTGTGTGTGCTGCTGTCCGCAAACAGCCTCCAAACAAAGCAGGGCACTGAGGCAAGAGAAGTAAGCGCCCCAGGAGGGAATCTGCCTGCGAGGGAAGCTGTGCAGCACATCCCTTGTTCCGCTCGCCACTTCCCTAACTCTTAGGCAAAGCCCATCTCAGCTGGCTTGTAGGCGTGCCTCCGTGCTCAGAAGCAGCCCCGTGGCAGGCAGGACAGTGCGAGAAGTACTCGGGGCATGCAGCATGCTGCTTCCCATGCCCGGGACAAACTGCGAGCAGGTGCCTGGCTTGCGCTTCTATCTGCCGAGACTTGGAGCTGGCCAGCGCGCACCTTCCCGCTGTGTGTGCTGCTGTCCGCAAACAGCCTCCAAACAAAGCAGGGCACTAAGGCAAGAGAAGTAAGCGCCCCAGGAGGGAATCTGCCTGCGAGGGAACCTGTGCAGCACATCCCTTGTTCCGCTCACCACTTCCCTGACTCTTAGGCAAAGCCCATCTCAGCTGGCTTGTAGGCGTGCCTGCGTGCTCAGAAGCAGCCCCGTGGCAGGCAGGACAGTGCGAGATGTCTTCTGGGCACGCAGCATGCTGCTTCCCATGCCCGGGACAAACCGCGAGCAGGTGCCTCGCTTGTGCTTCTATGTGCCGAGACTTGAAGCTGGCCAGCGCGCACCTTCCCGCTGTGTGTGCTGCTGTCCGCAAACAGCCTCCAAACAAAGCAGGGCACTAAGGCAGGAGAAGTAAGCGTCCCAGGAGGGAATCTGCCTGCGAGGGAAGCTGTGCAGCACATCCCTTGTTCCGCTCGCCACTTCCCTGACTCTTAGGCAAAGCCCATCTCAGCTTGCTTGTAGGCGTGCCTGCGTGCTCAGAAGCAGCCCCGAGGAAGGCAGGACAGTGCGGGATGTCTTCTGGGCACGCAGCATGCTGCTTCCCATGCCTGGGACAAACTGCGAGCAGGTGCCTCGCTTGTGCTTCTATGTGCCAAGACTTGGAGCTGGCCAGCGCGCACCTTCCCGCTGTGTGTGCTGCTGTCCGCAAACAGCCTCCAAACAAATCAGGGCACTAAGGCAGGAGAAGTAAGCGCCCCAGGAGGGAATCTGCCTGCGAGGGAAGCTGTGCAGCACATCCCTTGTTCCGCTCGCCACTTCCCTGACTCTTAGGCAAAGCCCATCTCAGCTTGCTTGTAGGCGTGCCTGCGTGCTCAGAAGCAGCCCCGAGGAAGGCAGGACAGTGCGGGATGTCTTCTGGGCACGCAGCATGCTGCTTCCCATGCCCGAGACAAACTGCGAGCAGGTGTCTGGCTTGCGCGTCTATGTGCCGAGACTTGGAGCTGGCCAGCGCGCACCTTCCCGCTGTGTGTGCTGCTGTCCGCAAACAGCCTCCAAACAAAGCAGGGCACTGAGGCAAGAGAAGTAAGCGCCCCAGGAGGGAATCTGCCTGCGAGGGAAGCTGTGCAGCACATCCCTTGTTCCGCTCGCCACTTCCCTAACTCTTAGGCAAAGCCCATCTCAGCTGGCTTGTAGGCGTGCCTGCGTGCTCAGAAGCAGCCCCGTGGCAGGCAGGACAGTGCGAGAAGTACTCGGGGCATGCAGCATGCTGCTTCCCATGCCCGGGACAAACTGCGAGCAGGTGCCTGGCTTGCGCTTCTATCTGCCGAGACTTGGAGCTGGCCAGCGCGCACCTTCCCGCTGTGTGTGCTGCTGTCCGCAAACAGCCTCCAAACAAAGCAGGGCACTAAGGCAGGAGAAGTCAGCGCCCCAGGAGGGAATCTGCCTGCGAGGGAACCTGTGCAGCACATCCCTTGTTCCGCTCGCCACTTCCCTGACTCTTAGGCAAAGCCCATCTCAGCTGGCTTGTAGGCGTGCCTGCGTGCTCAGAAGCAGCCCCGTGGCAGGCAGGACAGTGCGAGATGTCTTCTGGGCACGCAGCATGCTGCTTCCCATGCCCGGGACAAACCGCGAGCAGGTGCCTCGCTTGTGCTTCTATGTGCCGAGACTTGAAGCTGGCCAGCGCGCACCTTCCCGCTGTGTGTGCTGCTGTCCGCAAACAGCCTCCAAACAAATCAGGGCACTAAGGCAGGAGAAGTAAGCGCCCCAGGAGGGAATCTGCCTGCGAGGGAAGCTGTGCAGCACATCCCTTGTTCCGCTCGCCACTTCCCTGACTCTTAGGCAAAGCCCATCTCAGCTTGCTTGTAGGCGTGCCTGCGTGCTCAGAAGCAGCCCCGAGGAAGGCAGGACAGTGCGGGATGTCTTCTGGGCACGCAGCATGCTGCTTCCCATGCCCGAGACAAACTGCGAGCAGGTGCCTCGCTTGTGCTTCTATGTGCCAAGACTTGGAGCTGGCCAGCGCGCACCTTCCCGCTGTGTGTGCTGCTGTCCGCAAACAGCCTCCAAACAAAGCAGGGCACTAAGGCAAGACAAGTAAGCGCCCCAGGAGGGAATCTGCCTGCGAGGGAAGCTGTGCAGCACATCCCTTCTTCCGCTCGCCACTTCCCTGACTCTTAGGCAAAGCCCATCTCAGCTGGCTTGTAGGCGTGCCTCCGTGCTCAGAAGCAGCCCCGTGGCAGGCAGGACAGTGCGAGATGTCTTCTGGGCACGCAGCATGCTGCTTCCCATGCCCGGGACAAACCGCGAGCAGGTGCCTGGCTTGCGCTTCTATGTGCCGAGACTTGGAGCTGGCCAGCGCGCACCTTCCCGCAGTGTGTGCTGCTGTCCGCAAACAGCCTCCAAACAAAGCAGGGCACTAAGGCAGGAGAAGTAAGCGCCCCAGGAGGGAATCTGCCTGCGAGGGAAGCTGTGCAGCACATCCCTTGTTCTGCTCGCCACTTCCCTGACTCTTAGGCAAAGCCCATCTCAGCTGGCTTGTAGGCGTGCCTCCGTGCTCAGAAGCAGCCCCGTGGCAGGCAGGACAGTGCGAGATGTCTTCTGGGCACGCAGCATGCTGCTTCCCATGCCCGGGACAAACTGCGAGCAGGTGCCTGGCTTGCGCTTCAATCTGCCGAGACTTGGAGCTGGCCAGCGCGCACCTTCCCGCAGTGTGTGCTGCTGTCCGCAAACAGCCTCCAAACAAAGCAGGGCACTAAGGCAGGAGAAGTAAGCGCCCCAGGAGGGAATCTGCCTGCGAGGGAAGCTGTGCAGCACATCCCTTGTTCCGCTCGCCACTTCCCTGACTCTTAGGCAAAGCCCATCTCAGCTGGCTTGTAGGCGTGCCTGCGTGCTCAGAAGCAGCCCCGTGGCAGGCAGGACAGTGCGAGAAGTACTCGGGGCATGCAGCATGCTGCTTCCCATGCCCGCAACAAACTGCGAGCAGGTGCCTGGCTTGCGCTTCTATCTGCCGAGACTTGGAGCTGGCCAGCGCGCACCTTCCCGCTGTGTGTGCTGCTGTCCGCAAACAGCCTCCAAACAAAGCAGGGCACTAAGGCAAGAGAAGTAAGCGCCCCAGGAGGGAATCTGCCTGCGAGGGAAGCTGTGCAGCACATCCCTTGTTCCGCTCGCCACTTCCCTGACTCTTAGGCAAAGCCCATCTCAGCTTGCTTGTAGGTGTGCCTCCGTGCTCAGAAGCAGCCCCGAGGAAGGCAGGACAGTGCGAGAAGTAATCGGGGCATGCAGCATGCTGCTTCCCATGCCCGAGACAAACTGCGAGCAGGTGCCTGGCTTGCGCTTCAATCTGCCGAGACTTGGAGCTGGCCAGCGCGCACCTTCCCGCTGTGTGTGCTGCTGTCCGCAAACAGCCTCCAAACAAAGCAGGGCACTAAGGCAAGAGAACTAAGAGCCCCAGGAGGGAATCTGCCTGCGAGGGAAGCTGTGCAGCACATCCCTTGTTCCGCTCGCCACTTCCCTGACTCTTAGGCAAAGCCCATCTCAGCTGGCTTGTAGGCGTGCCTCCGTGCTCAGAAGCAGCCCCGTGGCAGGCAGGACAGTGCGAGAAGTACTCGGGGCATGCAGCATGCTGCTTCCCATGCCCGCGACAAACTGCGAGCAGGTGCCTCGCTTGCGCTTCTATGTGCCGAGACTTGGAGATGGCCAGCGCGCACCTTCCCGCTGTGTGTGCTGCTGTCCGCAAACAGCCTCCAAACAAAGCAGGGCACTAAGGCAAGACAAGTAAGCGCCCCAGGAGGGAATCTGCCTGCGAGGGAAGCTGTGCAGCACATCCCTTGTTCCGCTCGCCACTTCCCTGACTCTTAGGCAAAGCCCATCTCAGCTGGCTTGTAGGCGTGCCTCCGTGCTCAGAAGCAGCCCCGTGGCAGGCAGGACAGTGCGAGATGTCTTCTGGGCACGCAGCATGCTGCTTCCCATGCCCGGGACAAACTGCGAGCAGGTGCCTGGCTTGCGCTTCAATCTGCCGAGACTTGGAGCTGGCCAGCGCGCACCTTCCCGCTGTGTGTGCTGCTGTCCGCAAACAGCCTCCAAACAAAGCAGGGCACTAAGACAGGAGAAGTAAGCGCCCCAGGAGGGAATCTGCCTGCGAGGGAAGCTGTGCAGCACATCCCTTGTTCCGCTCGCCACTTCCCTGACTCTTAGGCAAAGCCCATCTCAGCTGGCTTGTAGGCGTGCCTCCGTGCTCAGAAGCAGCCCCGTGGCAGGCAGGACAGTGCGAGAAGTAGTCGGGGCATGCAGCATGCTGCTTCCCATGCCTGCAACAAACTGCGAGCAGGTGCCTGGCTTGCGCTTCTATCTGCCGAGACTTGGAGCTGGCCAGCGCGCACCTTCCCGCTGTGTGTGCTGCTGTCCGCAAACAGCCTCCAAACAAAGCAGGGCACTAAGGCAGGAGAAGTAAGCGCCCCAGGAGGGAATCTGCCTGCGAGGGAAGCTGTGCAGCACATCCCTTGTTCCGCTCGCCACTTCCCTGACTCTTAGGCAAAGCCCATCTCAGCTGGCTTGTAGGTGTGCCTCCGTGCTCAGAAGCAGCCCCGTGGCAGGCAGGACAGTGCGAGAAGTAATCGGGGCATGCAGCATGCTGCTTCCCATGCCCGGGACAGACTGCGAGCAGGTGCCTCGCTTGCGCTTCTATGTGCCGAGACTTGAAGCTAACCAGCGCGGACCTTCCCGCTGTGTGTGCTGCTGTCCGCAAACAGCCTCCAAACAAAGCAGGGCACTAAGGCAAGAGAACTAAGAGCCCCAGGAGGGAATCTGCCTGCGAGGGAAGCTGTGCAGCACATCCCTTGTTCTGCTCGCCACTTCCCTGACTGTTAGGCAAAGCCCATCTCAGCTTGCTTGTAGGTGTGCCTCCGTGCTCAGAAGCAGCCCCGAGGAAGGCAGGACAGTGCGAGAAGTAATCGGGGCATGCAGCATGCTGCTTCCCATGCCCGCGACAAACTGCGAGCAGGTGCCTCGCTTGCGCTTCAATCTGCCGAGACTTGGAGCTGGCCAGCGCGCACCTTCCCGCTGTGTGTGCTGCTGTCCGCAAACAGCCTCCAAACAAAGCAGGGCACTAAGGCAAGAGAAGTAAGCGCCCCAGGAGGGAATCTGCCTGCGAGGGAACCTGTGCAGCACATCCCTTGTTCCGCTCGCCACTTCCCTGACTCTTAGGCAAAGCCCATCTCAGCTGGCTTGTAGGCGTGCCTGCGTGCTCAGAAGCAGCCCCGTGGCAGGCAGGACAGTGCGAGATGTCTTCTGGGCACGCAGCATGCTGCTTCCCATGCCCGGGACAAACTGCGAGCAGGTGCCTGGCTTGCGCTTCTATGTGCCGAGACTTGGAGCTGGCCAGCGCGCACCTTCCCGCTGTGTGTGCTGCTGTCCGCAAACAGCCTCCAAACAAAGCAGGGCACTGAGGCAAGAGAAGTAAGAGCCCCAGGAGGGAATCTGCCTGCGAGGGAAGCTGTGCAGCACATCCCTTGTTCCGCTCGCCACTTCCCTAACTCTTAGGCAAAGCCCATCTCAGCTGGCTTGTAGGCGTGCCTCCGTGCTCAGAAGCAGCCCCGTGGCAGGCAGGACAGTGCGAGAAGTACTCGGGGCATGCAGCATGCTGCTTCCCATGCCCGGGACAAACTGCGAGCAGGTGCCTGGCTTGCGCTTCTATGTGCCGAGACTTGGAGCTGGCCAGCGCGCACCTTCCCGCTGTGTGTGCTGCTGTCCGCAAACAGCCTCCAAACAAAGCAGGGCACTAAGGCAGGAGAAGTAAGCGCCCCAGGAGGGGGGGGGGGGGGGGGGGGGGGGGGGGGGGGGGGGGGGGGGGGGAGGGGGGGGGGGGGGGGGGGGGGGGGGGGGGGGGGGGGGGGGGGGGGGGGGGGGGGGGGGGGGGGGGGGGGGGGGGGGGGGGGGGGGGGGGGGGGGGGGGGGGGGGGGGGGGGGGGGGGGGGGGGGGGGGGGGGGGGGGGGGGGGGGGGGGGGGGGGGGGGGGGGGGGGGGGGGGGGGGGGGGGGGGGGGGGGGGGGGGGGGGGGGGGGGGGGGGGGGGGGGGGGGGGGGGGGGGGGGGGGGGGGGGGGGGGGGGGGGGGGGGAGGGGGGGGGGGGGGGGGGGGGGGGGGGGGGGGGGGGGGGGGGGGGGGGGGGGGGGGGGGGGGGGGGGGGGGGGGGGGGGGGGGGGGGGGGGGGGGGGGGGGGGTGGGGGGGGGGGGGGGGGGGGGGGGGGGGGGGGGGGGGGGGGGGGGGGTGGGGGGGGGGGGTGTGGGGGGGGGGGGGGGGGGGGGGGGGGGGGGGGGGGGGGGGGGGGGGGGGGGGGGGGGGGGGGGGGGGGGGGGGGGGGGGGGGGGGGGGGGGGGGGGGGGGGGGGGGGGGGGGGGGGGGGGGGGGGGGGGGGGGGGGGGGGGGGGGGGGGGGGGGGGGGGGGGGGGGGGGGGGGGGGGGGGGGGGGGGGGGGGGGGGGGGGGGGGGGGGGGGGGGGGGGGGGGGGGGGGGGGGGGGGGGGGGGGGGGGGGGGGGGGGGGGGGGGGGGGGGGGGGGGGGGGGGGGGGGGGGGGGGGGGGGGGGGGGGGGGGGGGGGGGGGGGGGGGGGGGGGGGGGGGGGGGGGGGGGGGGGGGGGGGGGGGGGGGGGGGGGGGGGGGGGGGGGGGGGGGGGGGGGGGGGGGGGGGGGGGGGGGGGGGGGGGGGGGGGGGGGGGGGGGGGGGGGGGGGGGGGGGGGGGGGGGGGTGGGGGGGGGGGGGGGGGGGGGGGGGGGGGGGGGGGGGGGGGGGGGGGGGGGGGGGGGGGGGGGGGGGGGGGGGGGGGGGGGGGGGGGGGGGGGGGGGGGGGGGGGGGGGGGGGGGGGGGGGGGGGGGGGGGGGGGGGGGGGGGGGGGGGGGGGGGGGGGGGGGGGGGGGGGGGGGGGGGGGGGGGGGGGGGGGGGGGGGGGGGGGGTGGGGGGGGGGGGGGGGGGGGGGGGGGGGGGGGGGGGGGGGGGGGGGGGGGGGGGGGGGGGGGGGGGGGGGGGGGGGGGGGGGGGGGGGGGGGGGGGGGGGGGGGGGGGGGGGGGGGGGGGGGGGGGGGGGGGGGGGGGGGGGGGGGGGGGGGGGGGGGGGGGGGGGGGGGGGGGGGGGGGGGGGGGGGGGGGGGGGGGGGGGGGGGGGGGGGGGGGGGGGGGGGTGGGGGGGGGGGGGGGGGGGGGGGGGGGGGGGGGGGGGGGGGGGGGGGGGGGGGGGGGGGGGGGGGGGGGGGGGGGGGATCTGCCTGCGAGGGAACCTGTGCAGCACATCCCTTGTTCCGCTCGCCACTTCCCTAACTCTTAGGCAAAGCCCATCTCAGCTGGCTTGTAGGCGTGCCTGCGTGCTCAGAAGCAGCCCCGAGGAAGGCAGGACAGTGCGGGATGTCTTCTGGGCACGCAGCATGCTGCTTCCCATGCCCGCGACAAACTGCGAGCAGGTGCCTGGCTTGCGCTTCTATCTGCCGAGACTTGGAGCTGGCCAGCGCGCACCTTCCCGCTGTGTGTGCTGCTGTCCACAAAGAGCCTCCAAACAAAGCAGAGCACTAAGGCAAGAGAACTAAGAGCCCCAGGAGGGAATCTGCCTGCGAGGGAAGCTGTGCAGCACATCCCTTGTTCCGCTCGCCACTTCCCTGACTCTTAGGCAAAGCCCATCTCAGCTTGCTTGTAGGCGTGCCTCCGTGCTCAGAAGCAGCCCCGTGGCAGGCAGGACAGTGCGAGATGTCTTCTGGGCACGCAGCATGCTGCTTCCCATGCCCGCGACAAATTGCGAGCAGGTGCCTGGCTTGCGCTTCTATGTGCCGAGACTTGGAGCTGGCCAGCGCGCACCTTCCCGCTGTGTGTGCTGCTGTCCGCAAACAGCCTCCAAACAAAGCAGGGCACTGAGGCAAGAGAAGTAAGCGCCCCAGGAGGGAATCTGCCTGCGAGGGAAGCTGTGCAGCACATCCCTTGTTCCGCTCGCCACTTCCCTAACTCTTAGGCAAAGCCCATCTCAGCTGGCTTGTAGGCGTGCCTCCGTGCTCAGAAGCAGCCCCGTGGCAGGCAGGACAGTGCGAGAAGTACTCGGGGCATGCAGCATGCTGCTTCCCATGCCCGGGACAAACTGCGAGCAGGTGCCTGGCTTGCGCTTCTATCTGCCGAGACTTGGAGCTGGCCAGCGCGCACCTTCCCGCTGTGTGTGCTGCTGTCCGCAAACAGCCTCCAAACAAATCAGGGCACTAAGGCAGGAGAAGTAAGCGCCCCAGGAGGGAATCTGCCTGCGAGGGAACCTGTGCAGCACATCCCTTGTTCCACTCGCCACTTCCCTGACTCTTAGGCAAAGCCCATCTCAGCTGGCTTGTAGGCGTGCCTCCGTGCTCAGAAGCAGCCCCGTGGCAGGCAGGACAGTGCGAGAAGTAATCGGGGCACGCAGCATGCTGCTTCCCATGCCCGGGACAAACAGCGAGCAGGTGCCTGGCTTGCGCTTCTATCTGCCGAGACTTGGAGCTGGCCAGCGCGCACCTTGCCCGCAGTGTGTGCTGCTGTCCGCAAACAGCCTCCAAACAAAGCAGGGCACTGAGGCAAGAGAAGTCAGCGCCCCAGGAGGGAATCTGCCTGCGAGGGAAGCTGTGCAGCACATCGCTTCTTCTGCTCGCCACTTCCGTGACTCTTAGGCAAAGCCCATCTCAGCTGGCTTGTAGGCGTGCCTCCGTGCTCAGAAGCAGCCCCGTGGCAGGCAGGACAGTGCGAGATGTCTTCTGGGCACGCAGCATGCTGCTTCCCATGCCCGCGACAAACTGCGAGCAGGTGCCTGGCTTGCGCTTCTATCTGCCGAGACTTGGAGCTGGCCAGCGCGCACCTTCCCGCAGTGTGTGCTGCTGTCCACAAACAGCCTCCAAACAAAGCAGGGCACTAAGGCAAGAGAACTAAGAGCCCCAGGAGGGAATCTGCCTGCGAGGGAACCTGTGCAGCACATCCCTTGTTCCGCTCGCCACTTCCCTGACTCTTAGGCAAAGCCCATCTCAGCTGGCTTGTAGGCGTGCCTCCGTGCTCAGAAGCAGCCCCGTGGCAGGCAGGACAGTGCGAGATGTCTTCTGGGCACGCAGCATGCTGCTTCCCATGCCCGGACAAATTGCGAGCAGGTGCCTGGCTTGCGCTTCTATGTGCCGAGACTTGGAGCTGGCCAGCGCGCACCTTCCCGCTGTGTGTGCTGCTGTCCGCAAACAGCCTCCAAACAAAGCAGGGCACTGAGGCAAGAGAAGTAAGCGCCCCAGGAGGGAATCTGCCTGCGAGGGAAGCTGTGCAGCACATCCCTTGTTCCGCTCGCCACTTCCCTAACTCTTAGGCAAAGCCCATCTCAGCTGGCTTGTAGGCGTGCCTGCGTGCTCAGAAGCAGCCCCGTGGCAGGCAGGACAGTGCGAGATGTATTCTGGGCATGCAGCATGCTGCTTCCCATGCCCGCGACAAACTGCGAGCAGGTGCCTGGCTTGCGCTTCTATGTGCCGAGACTTGGAGCTGGCCAGCGCGCACCTTCCCGCTGTGTGTGCTGCTGTCCAGCAAACAGCCTCCAAACAAAGCAGGGCACTAAGGCAAGAGAACTAAGCGCCCCAGGAGGGAATCTGCCTGCGAGGGAAGCTGTGCAGCACATCCCTTGTTCCGCTCGCGACTTCCCTGACTCTTAGGCAAAGCCCATCTCAGCTGGCTTGTAGGCGTGCCTCCGTGCTCAGAAGCAGCCCCGTGGCAGGCAGGACAGTGCGAGATGTCTTCTGGGCACGCAGCATGCTGCTTCCCATGCCCGCGACAAATTGCGAGCAGGTGCCTGGCTTGCGCTTCTATGTGCCGAGACTTGGAGCTGGCCAGCGCGCACCTTCCCGCTGTGTGTGCTGCTGTCCGCAAACAGCCTCCAAACAAAGCAGGGCACTGAGGCAAGAGAAGTAAGCGCCCCAGGAGGGAATCTGCCTGCGAGGGAAGCTGTGCAGCACATCCCTTGTTCCGCTCGCCACTTCCCTACTCTTAGGCAAAGCCCATCTCAGCTGGCTTGTAGGCGTGCCTCCGTGCTCAGAAGCAGCCCCGTGGCAGGCAGGACAGTGCGAGAAGTACTCGGGGCATGCAGCATGCTGCTTCCCATGCCCGGGACAAACTGCGAGCAGGTGCCTGGCTTGCGCTTCTATCTGCCGAGACTTGGAGCTGGCCAGCGCGCACCTTCCCGCTGTGTGTGCTGCTGTCCGCAAACAGCCTCCAAACAAAGCAGGGCACTAAGGCAAGAGAACTAAGAGCCCCAGGAGGGAATCTGCCTGCGAGGGAAGCTGTGCAGCACATCCCTTGTTCTGCTCGCCACTTCCCTGACTGCTTAGGCAAAGCCCATCTCAGCTTGCTTGTAGGCGTGCCTCCGTGCTCAGAAGCAGCCCCGTGGCAGGCAGGACAGTGCGAGAAGTAATCTGGGGCATGCAGCATGCTGCTTCCCATGCCCGCGACAAACTGCGAGCAGGTGCCTGGCTTGCGCTTCTATCTGCCGAGACTTGGAGCTGGCCAGCGCGCACCTTCCCGCAGTGTGTGCTGCTGTCAGCAAACAGCCTCCAAACAAAGCAGGGCACTGAGGCAAGAGAAGTAAGCGCCCCAGGAGGGAATCTGCCTGCGAGGGAAGCTGTGCAGCACATCCCTTGTTCCGCTCGCGACTTCCCTGACTCTTAGGCAAAGCCCATCTCAGCTGGCTTGTAGGTGTCCCTCCGTGCTCAGAAGCAGCCCCCGTGGCAGGCAGGACAGTGCGAGATGTCTTCTGGGCAAGCAGCATGCTGCTTCACAGGCCCGCGACAAACTGCGAGCAGGTGCCTGGCTTGCGCTTCTATGTGCCGAGACTTGGAGCTGGCCAGCGCGCACCTTCCCGCTGTGTGTGCTGCTGTCCGCAAACAGCCTCCAAACAAAGCAGGGCACTGAGGCAAGAGAAGTAAGCGCCCCAGGAGGGAATCTGCCTGCGAGGGAAGCTGTGCAGCACATCCCTTGTTCCGCTCGCCACTTCCCTGACTCTTAGGCAAAGCCCATCTCAGCTGGCTTGTAGGCGTGCCTCCGTGCTCAGAAGCAGCCCCGTGGCAGGCAGGACAGTGCGAGAAGTAATCGGGGCATGCAGCATGCTGCTTCCCATGCCCGGGACAGACTGCGAGCAGGTGCCTCGCTTGCGCTTCTATGTGCCGAGACTTGAAGCTACCAGCGCGCACCTTCCCGCTGTGTGTGCTGCTGTCCGCAAACAGCCTCCAAACAAAGCAGGGCACTGAGGCAAGAGAAGTAAGCGCCCCAGGAGGGAATCTGCCTGCGAGGGAACCTGTGCAGCACATCCCTTGTTCTGCTCGCCACTTCCCTGACTCTTAGGCAAAGCCCATCTCAGCTGGCTTGTAGGCGTGCCTCCGTGCTCAGAAGCAGCCCCGTGGCAGGCAGGACAGTGCGAGATGTCTTCTGGGCACGCAGCATGCTGCTTCCCATGCCCGCGACAAATTGCGAGCAGGTGCCTGGCTTGCGCTTCTATGTGCCCGAGACTTGGAGCTGGCCAGCGCGCACCTTCCCGCAGTGTGTGCTGCTGTCCGCAAACAGCCTCCAAACAAAGCAGGGCACTGAGGCAAGAGAAGTAAGCGCCCCAGGAGGGAATCTGCCTGCGAGGGAAGCTGTGCAGCACATCCCTTGTTCCGCTCGCCACTTCCCTGACTCTTAGGCAAAGCCCATCTCAGCTGGCTTGTAGGCGTGCCTCCGTGCTCAGAAGCAGCCCCGTGGCAGGCAGGACAGTGCGAGAAGTACTCGGGGCATGCAGCATGCTGCTTCCCATGCCCGCGACCAAACTGCGAGCAGGTGCCTGGCTTGCACTTCTATCTGCCGAGACTTGGAGCTGGCCAGCGCGCACCTTCCCGCTGTGTGTGCTGCTGTCCCGCAAACAGCCTCCAAACAAAGCAGGGCACTAAGGCAAGAGAACTAAGAGCCCCAGGAGGGAATCTGCCTGCGAGGGAAGCTGTGCAGCACATCCCTTGTTCCGCTCGCCACTTCCCCTGACTCTTAGGCAAAGCCCATCTCAGCTGGCCTTGTAGGCGTGCCTCCGTGCTCAGAAGCAGCCCCGTGGCAGGCAGGACAGTGCGAGATGTCTTCTGGGCACGCAGCATGCTGCTTCCCATGCCCGGGACAAATTGCGAGCAGGTGCCTGGCTTGCGCTTCTATCTGCCGAGACTTGGA